>NC_081410.1:227532914-227852914 GCF_030272615.1 Cryptomeria japonica | reverse complement strand
ACTTACACACCTTAAACTTATTCTCAGATTTGATAATTAAACATGAAAGCATATATCAACAACACATCAAGAACACACATAGCACCAATATTTTTGACGTGGAAAACTTGGTCAAGGGAAAAACCACGGTGGGAACACACCTACAATATGAGTATAATCTATTAGAAGTATAGAAGTATTACAATGGGGAATGCTCATGCATTCAGGGACACTGCCTAGAGATCACTTCTCAAAACAACAAGGGCTACAACCCAGGAAAGGCTCACTACCTTACAAACAAATTCATATCACATTCAAAAGTAATGAATTGGAAAATATAATCTCCTTAATGCCTAGTTATGGTTCTAGTTAAGCACATAACAACTTTTTTTTCTTCACACTTCTTCTCTGCTTCTGAAAGATCAATTTATTATTCGCTCACACACGTCCACTCTTTCATACCCCACACAAGATTATTACATTTATTTATACATGACATCAACCATGGAAAGATGAACAAGGTCGACTCAACACACATAATAGTTGTTGATTAAATACAAACTATCACATGAGGACCAAAACAATGTCAGCTGAGACATATCATGGATCAAAATCAATCGCCTCAAACATGCTACACCTCCAAAAATTATGCATCAAACATCTACAACACACTACAAGCATTTGGTTGGCCAAAAACATGAAGAACACTAATGCACCAGAGAAAATCGTCAATTACAAGCTCAAAGATCAATGTGGACCACCAACACAAAAGGAACATGATTTAGAAACATCCACAAGCATCATGAATTACCATAGCAACATCCACATCAACACAAATTACTAGAATCACATCATCATTAAACTGAACCTCAAAAACACTAACTGCAATGACTGTCAACCTTGAAAAATCACTTGTGGACCTCCAAAATATGAACCACTTGAATTGAAGATACACATCAACGTTCCAAAAATTCCTTCAAATCCACAAATCAAGATATTACAATGCGGAGCAATGCTGATCAAAATACTGAACACTGTCATCATTGAACAACTAAAAAAACAACCACAACATAGATACCCCTAACTCAAACAAATCTTCATGCAGACCTCTGAAAAATTGTGTTGAATCATCTATATGCAACCCTTTACAAACCCTTTAATCCACACTCTCTGATCTTCAATATTTTGAACAAACTAACTCACTGAACTTCACTGCAACACTATCACAGACAGAGAAATATGTTGACATCAATGACAACACATCTCTCAGATATCTCTCAAGCACATATTTGCAGCATTCTCCAAAAAACTCCCACAAACTTCCAACATCTCATACTACCTATTTCTTGTGCTTCTACCCACACAACTATTCAGGATGTCTTCTATCTCCTCCTTCTCTAAACTAGTTTCTGGAACATTCCACTATGCTTCTTCTATTTCATCTTCAATACAACCCTCATGATACTTTGTCAAATATTAAATATTAAAGACAGATGAAATGTTAAGTCCGCTTGGTAGCTCTACCTCATAATTATTTCCTAAATCATACATCTTTAGGATTCTGCATGGCCCAAATTTCTTCATCTTCAACTTATTATATGTTCCCATTGGAAACCTCCCTTTTCTCAAATGAACCATGACTTCTCCAATTTGAAATTCCTTATCTCTTTTTCAGATATTCCTTAGCCTTGTACTGAATAATCATCTTATTAATATGTTGTTTCACTTCTTCATGCGAATTCTTCAGGTGCTTTACAAAGTCTTAAGCTTCAACACTACTCTTTTCTCCTTTGTCCATCTTCCTTAATTCTGAAGCATTTCTAGGATTACTTTCATATACAATTTGGAATTGTGATTTACTAGTCCTATTGAAATAATTAGTATGAAAACTCTTCTTGTGGTAAAATCAAACCCCATCCCTTGGGCTTATCTCCTACTAAGCATCTTAGCAAGTTACCCAAAATCCTATTCACCAGTTTAGTTTGTTAATCAGTTTGTGGATGGTGTACTGAACTGAACTTCAAATCTGTCTTCAATTTTTTCCATAATGTCCTCCAAAAGTACCCAACAAAATTGGTGTCTCGATTTGAATTTATACTCTTTGGTAGACCATGTAGTCTCACAACCTCCCTAAAAAAGGACTTTGTCACATGAACAATATTATTAGTGTTCTTACAAGAAATAAAATGTGACATCTTCAAGAATCTATCCAAAACCATAAAAATGAAATCATGTCCTCTCTGAGTTCTCGGTAAACCAAGAACAAAATCCATACTAATATCTTGTCATAGCCTCTCTGGTACTGGTAATGGTTGATACAACTTTGTATTATACTCGATGTCTTTTGCCATCTGACATACTCTACAACTTTACACAAACTTCTTAACATCTTGTTGTAGTTGTGGCCAATAATAATGCTCACTGACAAGAGCAATGGTCTTATCTCAACCAAAGTCTCTAGCCAACCCTCCACTATGCTTCTCCTTAATTAGGTTCTCTCTCATGGAACTCTTTGGAATGGACAATAAGTTCCTCTTAATAACATCCCATCTTGGATTATAAAATCCAACCACTTGGTCATGTCTAAAGTAACAAGCTCCATGCAAGCTCTCCAAGCCTCTCCAATTTCAAGATCTAATGGATACAAACTCTTGAGTTCATCGAACCCAACAACTTCTATCTGCATCTCTATCAACAAATTCTTTCATCTACTCAAGGAACCTAGAACTCTATTATATTTTTCACTGCTATGCTTCAAAACAAAGGTATAACTCTACAAAAACTCAACCCAATTTAAATGTCTTTGATTAAACTTTCCTTAGCTATTTGAATATTGTAAAGCTTGATGATTTGTAGATAAAACAAACTCTTTTGTAAAAAGATATTGTCTCTTCTTTTTCAATGCCTAAACTATAGCATACTACTCCTAATCATAAACATAATAATTTCTCTTGGCATCTTTCAACTTTTCACTAGAATAAGCAATGTGTTTACCTTCCTGACTTAGAACAACTCCAATGACAATGCCACTAGCATCATAATCTACCTGAAATACCTTGTTTAAATCTAGAAGTGCCAAATCAGGTTGTTCTGTAACTTTTCTTTTCAACAAATCAAAATTCTTTACTACTCCAGTATTCCACTTAAAATATTTTCTATCCCCTCTCATTGTTTCAGTTGGGGGTCCACAAATACTACTAAAATTCTAGATAAACATTTTGTAAAGCCTTGACAATTCACGAAAAATATCTCACCTTAGTAGCACTCCTTGGGGTAGGCTATTCAAGGATAGCCTTTACTTTTTGGGTCCATTTTAAGACCATCTACTAAGACAACAAATCCTATGTACACTAATTCCTTCTTCACAAAACTGCACTTCTTCAGGTTAATCAATAACATTTCTTCTCTTAATTTATCAAATACCCTACGAACATGTGTTATTTGCTCCTCCAATGTTTTACTAAACATCAAAATATCATCCAAGTAAACAAGAACAAAATTACCCAAAAAATTATTTTAATACTTCGTTCATGAGCCACATGAATATGCTCAGTGCATTGATTAGCCTAGAAGACATGACTAAACATTCATACAACTCCTCCATTGTTTTGAAGGTTGTCTTCCATTCATCTCCTTCTCTAATCCAAATTTGGTGATACCAACTCTTCAGATCTATCTTTGTGAAGCACTCAAATCCACTCAAACAATCCATAGTGTCATCCATCCTCAACAAGGGAAATCTATACTTAATTGTAATCTTATTGATGGCTCAGAGATTTGTACACATCCTCCATTCTCCATTTTTCTTTGACACTAGTACTGTAGGTACCACACATTGACTCAAACTCTCTCAAATCAACCCTTTCTATAATAGCTCTTGCCCTTGTCTGTTCAACTCTTCACTCTTTGCTCAAGTCATTCTATGGGCTGCCTTATTTGACAAACTAGATCCAAGAATTAGGTCCATCTAATCACTAAAATTTCTCACTGGTGTAATCCATTAGGTACATTATCAGATACAATATCTTGGAACTCATCCAAAAAATATGCAATTTGCATAGGTATGTCTTCTACTTCTTCTTTGTTAGCTTTAGGAATTAAAGCAAAACATAGATGTTCATGCTTCATTCCATCTAGAAATTTTCTTCCCTCAACTAAAATATTCTAGCTTTATTGCATACCTTTTTCTCTATCTCCTTCAATGGCTTAAACTTGTGTTGAACTCCATCATTTGTCAAAGAATAGGTATTTGCAAACCCATCATGCACTAAATGTCAATCGAATTGCCATGGTCTCCCGAACAACATATGAAAAACATCCATAGGCATAATATCACATAATACCTCATCACGATAGTTTCCTATCTTGAACTTTACCAAACATTTTTCATTGACCAAAGCCTTATGGCACTTCTACAACCAAGAAATCTGATAGGCATTCAGGTGCCTTCTTTCTAACTTTAATTTACTAACCATTTCCTTAGAGAGAAAGTTATGAGTACTACCACTATGTATAATTCCATTGCAAAATTTACCATTAAACTTACATCTGGTGCAAAATAGATTCTTCCTTTGGGTTGGCTCCTCCTCCTCATTCAGCAAGGCTCTTCTAGTAACAAGAACCTCTCTTCTCTTTTCATCTTCAGAATGTGAATACTTAGCATCTTCGTCTATATGTGCAACTCATGCTTTACCCTCAAGTATTCTATTTGTCCCCCCTTGATGTTGGGGACACTCATAGGCTCTATGTCGTTCCCCATACTAGAAACAAGTTCCACAAAATCATCCTCTTCTTGGTCGTCATCCTCTTCCTCTTCCTCTTTGATCTCCATTATTTTGATCGCAAGGATGGTAGGATCTATTTCCCCTATGATTTTGACCACTAATAGAGTCATTCTTCTCCTTTTGATCTTCATTGTAGCCTCCATAAGACCATCCACCGGTCTTTCCACCATGACCTCTTCCATTTTTCTTGTTCTCAAATCTCTTATTTAGCTTCTCTTGTACCTTCAAAGATAAGTCATATGCATCTTAAATGGTAGACATTCTTACCAAACTCAACTCTTCTTTAATATTTTGATTCAACCCATTTATGTATCAGGCAACCTTCTCTTTGTTGGCCTCAAAATGACTTGTTCTAATCAAAACTTGATAGAATTATTTTGCATACTCTTTAATAGATTTCCTCGCTTGCTTCAACTCTTGCATCTTTTTCAATAAATCAAGCTCATAGTCAACATGAATGAATTGTCTCTTTAGTTTTCCCACCATCTAATCCCATCTTGTTATTTTCTCTTTTCCTCTTATATTTCTCTCTAACTAAAATTCATTCCACCAAATACTTGCATGACCCTTTAGTTTGGTCTTTGCAAACTTGACCCTTTCAAGATCTCCCACTTCTTCATAAGAAAAATATTCTTCCATTTCATCGATCCAATTGATCAACTCTTCTGGATTAATATATACAGAATATGTGGAAACTTCAATCTTTGGCCATTTTCCAATCTTAGAAATGGCCCTCAAAGACCTAGACTCATCAGATCTCTAACTACCTGTTGTCCTAATATCAACCCCTCTATATAGCTCCTCTTGTAGTGCCTAAACTTGTCTCTAGTGGGCTCTAAAACTCTCTTTTGTTAGATAGACATTTCTTCCACCATGGTTCCTTCGTGGAGGTATTTTCTCAATTTTCTCACTAACCCACAACAAAAGTACTGGTGTAAATCACCTCACATTCAACAATCTGTTTACACACTTAGGATCTTCTTCTCTAATGCCACTTGATGAAGGGTACTCCCCTTATAAGCCCAAACACACAACTGTTGGCAAATGCACACTCCAATGAGAAATTGTAGGTGATTTAAGGTATTGTCATTGATGGCAACCTTACAATCATATGATACCGACAAGCACCGGCATCGGCACCAACAGACTCTACATTGACATACAGTTCACCGGCACCAAAAAGAAAGATTACCAACACCATGGCCGACAGGAATTTTGTTTAATTGTATTTTGTATTTAATTGTAAAATCTTTTTGTAAGCCAACATGGCAAATTGTAATATGACTCATATAAGTATGAGATCTTGTAGATCATTTAGAAAGCAATAAATATGGAAGGATTATTGCAGACCTAATGTTTGAATTGTAAGGCAGATTTGGGATAAGGGTTTATGAATATTGCAGAGCTTAAACCGATACTGAACCTAGCATAGCATATGCTGATCTGAAGCAGTACATGACATTGGATTTGTATAATCCATTTTTGTAAGTTAGTGAGACTTCTTTTGTAACTGAGCAGTGAGCTCTAGGCACTTGGCCTTCCTACATGTGCAAGCCCCTATTGTATTAGTAATATTCTCTTATTGGCCAGTAAGCGAATATTGTGGGTCACAAATCCCACCGAGGTTTTTCCCACATCAGGTTTCCTCATTAAAAATATTGTGTTATGGTGTGTCTTTCATGTTGTGGTTGTTGTTCTCATTTACTGCATTATTTTTGGTTTACCGGTACACAGTTTTAAAATGCTTTTCATGTTATAATTCAAGAAAATTCATATATCGGTCACATACTGATTCACCCCCCCCCCCCCCCCCCTCTCAGTATCTTTGGGAATCCTAACAACAACAACAACAACATAGAAATAACTAGAAAATGCAAGAAAGAAACATGTCTTCTATTATCTCAATGAAATGAAGTTACAACATTCAAAAAATAACATGCTACAGCCACATAGGCTTTCTTATTACATAAATCTGCAAGCTAGAGCCACAGTCTACTCTATAAGATTTGTCTTTAATAACCCTCATTCACCCCTTTATATGACACTTATAACCACCTTAGAATGTTATGTAAAGTGTAACTTTTCTTCCTTTGGCACCCAGTGGCCTATCGGTCCATTTTTCTCACCTAGGTGGAATTTCATTGAAACTTGAGTTTTGGTGGCACAACTTCCAAGAGTCATAACTTTTGACTCAAATGTATGATTCACTATTATAATATATCATTGGAAATCTTGTAAAGAGATCTATCTAGATTTCAAACCTTTTGGGGCCTCTAAGGTCTTCAAATTTGAGTTTTAAGGTTCATTGTAGAAATTGCACAAGACAAAAAGTTTGATATCTTTCAAACCATTCAAGATAATGAGATGATTCTTTCACCAATCATCTTATTTTTCAATTTATCTCCTTGGGACCATTTTGCATGTCCATGCAACAAAAAATGAGCAAAAGTCCTAAAAATAGCACATGATTATTTTTGGCCATTTTTAGCTTTTATACATCTTATATAGTGCAACCATCCTAATGTAATCCAATAAAACTAAAGAAAACCACAAAACAAAAGGAAAATAGAATATTTATTTTTGGGTGATGCAAGATTGCTCCTATACCCTGGATGCTCCTGCATCAACATACAAAGTAGCATATAACTAGTCAACCCAAAAGCATAGCATTCAAATGAATAAAAACAATGTGGATCCCCACAACCAAGGGTAGGACTGAGATACATGTTAATGCATTCTCCAAAGTCAACAAACATCATTAATATCATAGCACAAGATGTGAACAAAAAAATTGTCTGCCAAACTACAACAATTACCTAAATGAAAATACCAAACACATTGTATGACCAACCAGAACATTCAACGCCATGTGGAGTACATAGGGACATTCCAAAAAAATCCAACATCATTCCTAAATACCTCTTTCTCATTTTCACATGTATACGTGCCGACACAATGTACATAGACACAAAACACTTCATTGTCAAAATGTTAGGAGCATAGTCTTAAACATAACGTCCATAAAAATTCTTGCAAAACACTTTAAAATCTAAAAATGGAACTGAGAAAATGCACAAATATCAAAAACATGTGTTCTAAGTCAGAACACCCAAAACATCAATGCGGATAAATGTGGATCATTCTTTAGACCAATCAAATCCACTTCTGACTAACTACAAACAAACACCAATCACTAGCCACATCAATAACAACAACAAGAAGCTTAAAATATAGATGTGTAGTGTCCATATATCATAAACATTATGATGAAATCTACAAGACCAATTCTCATATGCAAAGTAATGTGGAGCATTCTTCCAACCAGACTCTAAATAGTCTTTCCTGCATATTACATCTCCTCATACTAAAAAAAATCCAGAAATAATATTAGCTTGAACAAGAGTTCCAAGACCAAAGAAAGCACATCTTCACCACCATCATAATTCCAAAAATCCACAATATATCTTCAACACTTCATACAAAATGTAGACATCAAACACTAAGAAGGTGGACATCTACAATCCAAAGCAACCATAACAACCAACCATCTATATTGTATAACATCTTTCTCAATCATGACAACATTAGCCTCAACAAGACATAGCAACAATACAATATCCACAACATCAAAGCATAATCACCACAACGTCAATGACCACATCAACATCAATTTTCATTAAGGACAACACATAATGTTAGACACCATATTGACATTAATGACAACACATATTTCCAACAATCCCCCCCCTTTTCATTGATGACAACACCATATATAACATTGCATAAGCTCCCCCTATTAGGGGTAACTCTTCTCCCCAGTAGGTCTCTCTCCCCCCCCTTTGACATCAAGGACAAAGGGTGCATAAATACATCTCATCATTAATCAAGCACAAATATCTCTCCACTTTTTAACTTTGTATCATTTTAACTCTACGATGACAACAAACCAACACCTTCTCCCCCTGAGAGAAACACTTAGCATAAATCTAGGTCTAAGGATGTATCTTGAAATCCCCCCCTAAACATATGCACCACTATATGCATCTTAGTTGGAAGGAGGGGCAATAACCCTTACCTTCTATCAAAGATACTAAAAGGTATCCTTTGGGATTTCCATAGTAATTATGTCTGCACAATATGATCCTTTGTGGGCACATACTAATCCAACTTTCTTCTCTACAAATTTCTCCCTTAAGAAGTGATGTTTGATAAAAATGTGCTTAGTTCTGGAATGCATCACAAGATTATTTGAAATATATATTGCAGTAGTATTATCACACATAATAGGAATAGGCTCATTATAAATCACCTTAATAGATTTTAAAATCTACTTCATGCACAATACCTGAGTGCAACAATATATTTTGCTTCGAAGGTGGATAGGGAAACCGAATCTTTCTTCTTGCCAAACCAAGAGACCAATTTTTCTCCTAAGAAAAATGCACTACCACTGGTACCTCTTTTGTCATCAATACAACTAACCCAATTAACATCTATGAGATTCATGAGAGAGAAATCATTATCCTTTTTGTACCATAGACTAATTTGGAGTCCCTTTCAAATACTTGAATATTTTTTTAACTACCACATCATGATATTTCTTAGGATCAGCTTAATATCTAGCAACCATACATATTGCATGCATAATATTTGGTCTAGAAGTAGTCAAGTACAACAAGCCACCTATCATAGATCTATATAGTGTCTAATCAACCTCTAGAGATTCATCATCCTTACTCAAATGGCAACCAATCACCATGGAGGTACCCACTGGTTTAGAATTTTCCATTCCAAACTTCTTTAAGATTTCCTTAACATACTTTTCTTGAGAAATAAAAATTCCATCATCTAGCTAAGCAACTTGAAGGCAAAGAAAGAAGGACAACTAACCAATCATTAACATCTCAAATTCCTTTTGTATATCTTTTGCAAATATTTTACATGCCTAATATTTTACTCCAAAGATGATATCATCAACATATACAACTACTATCAACAAAATTTTATCTTCAATTGTGAAATAAAGATTGTTACTGGTTGTACCTTTCTTGAATCCTTGCAGTATTATATACTTGTCCAACCTAGCATACCAAGCCCTAGGAGCTTGCCTGAGACCATATAGTACCTTTTTCAATCTACATACCATGTCTGGGTCTTTTGCCAACTTAAATCAATTAGGTTCTCTATGTAGACTTCATCTTCTAGTTCACTATTAAGAAAGGGCGACTTGATATGCATCTAATATACCTTGAAGTTTTTGTGAGCAACAAAATCTAAGAAAAAATTCATTACCTCCATTCTAGTCACCAGAACCAAGGTCTCCTCAGAATCAATTCCTTCAACTTGAGAATATCCCTTACATACCAATTTGGTCTTGTTCCTTATCACTTTCCCCTCTTCATTCAATTTGTTCTTAAACACCCATTTGGTTCCAATAACATTCTTATCAGTAGGTTTGGGAATAAGTTCTCTTGTCTAATTCTTCTCAATTTGATCAAGTTCTCCTTTCATATCTTTCATCCATCCTTCCTCCTTGCATGCATCAAAAAAAAATTAGGCTCAACTTTTGATAGAAGGCAAATATTTACATGTTCACTTGTCTTGGCAAGTCTCCTCCGGGTTTGCACACTTTCATTATTGTCAACAATGATTTGATCTTTAGAGTGATTCTTTTGAACATATCTTTTTAGATTCTTGGGGTCTTTTTTTATTCCTTTTCCTCTATTTTCATTTCTTCTTCTTCCTTCTCCTTCTTATTTAGTGCAAAGAACAACACCAAGTCTACAATTCTTAGGTTCAAGTGTAATTTGATCTCAATCTTCATCTACTTTGACATTTGCACTTTCAACTATCTTCTAAAGTCTTTTGTTGAAACATTTGTAGGCCTTGCTTCTTGTTGAGCAACCAAAAATATTATTTCATCAACTCTTAAACTTTCCAAGATAGTATTCATCTCTTATGATATAACACTTACTTCCAAAGATTCTAAAATACTTGACAATCTAGGTCTCTTATACAAAAGTTCATAAGGGTTTTTTGAGTGATTAACTCCACCTTCACTCTATTAAGAATATACAACTATAGTATGGACAATTTCCTTCCAATAAACAATTGGTAGATTAACATCTTTCAACATTATTCTAGCCATCTCTTGAATAGTCTTATTTTTCCTTTTAGTAATCCCATTATGTTGTGGTTTCTTTAGAGCAAACAAATGTCTCCTAGTATCATGATCTTAACAAAATATTTCAAATGATGTAAATTCACCTCCTATATCAGACCTTAAGAATTTGATCTTAGCATCCATTTCATTTTCAACCATATATTTAAAACCCCTAAATCTATCTAAAGCTTTTGATTTCCTTTAAAAAGGTAACCCATATTATTCTAGAATAATCATCAACCCGTATCAAAAATTACCTTTCACCATTAAGTGCCCTTGTCTTAGTAGCTCTACATAGATCAATGTGTATTATCTCCAAAGGTTCTAAAGTAGTAAACTCCTTGCCCAAATCTTGTGTTTGTCTATTTTCCCATCTAATATTCCTTACATACAATTTTTGTTAGTTTGGTAATCTTTGATAAATCTCTAATAGCATGTGTGGAAAAAATCTTCACCAAGTTGTCAAAGTTTATGTATCACATACTCTTGTGCCAAATTCAACATTCACTGCTTTGAACAATTAAGAAGTTCTTGTCAATATCTTCCTTCATTAGTAAATATTTCTATCAAGTATTATTCTTTCTACTATTAGTCTTCCAAATCCACCTTTCCTAATCTCACAACCCTTATTATTAAATGTAAGTTTGTATCCTTATTGCACATCTAACTAACAATAAAAATATTGTGCTTCAAATCCTTGACATATAAAACAGTCCCTGTCTTGATCTTCCCATCAATGGATATTGTCCCTTTTCCATAGACCTAAGCAAATTATACACCACCAAACATAACTAATCCACCATTTGTCTTTTCAAAACTGATAATTTTTCTTTTATCACTCGTCATCTAGTTTGAGAAACCACTGTTAATCACCCATGCATTTGGCTCGTCTTTTGCATGTAGAGAAGACCACATAATTAATGATCTTTCATTATTCTCATTAGTCTATAGTAAATTGGTTTTCTCATCATCAATAAATTTCATATCCATGAACAAGCTCTATTCATTAGAATCATCACAATCCTCATCTTTAGATGAATGACTACTCCTTTTAGATAAAAAAAATTATCTTAAGCTTATCTCCATTATCATTGTCATCTATCCTTTTATTTCTACCATCTCTTCTTCTAGTGCTTTCTTCTCTATAAGGACATCTAGTAGCAAAATTACCAATCCTACCACAATTGAAACATTTCACTATTAACTTACCTTTGTATTTACCAGTGCCCTTTGGTAGTCTTCTCACAAAGTTTGCTTCTACATCATCTAGGTCAACATCATCTTCAGCCTTCTTGTTTTGAATGAAAATTCCCTCTTTGGTTTATCCAATTGTGAAGGGTGGTAAGTTAGGGCTTCACCAAAATGTAGGTAAAGCCATTAATTTCATCGAGTTAACCCTTTACATTTAAAAGAGGAATGAAAACCAATAGATCTAACCATAACTCAATTTAAGAAGGTTGAAATGTTGAATGGATTTGTGTGTTTGATTCCTCTTTTGTGTTTGAAGTTTTATTTGAATTGTAAGATTGGAATTAAGAAAAATAATGAGGAATTGAAGCAAAAAAAAAATGATAATTCTTCGAGTTTCAAACAGAGTTGCAAATAGAGATATGAGAAGGGAAAATTAATTGGAACCTGTAGTTAAAAAATCGAGTTGAATTGTCAAGACCAGGAGGGTAGGGTGCCTTGCTCCTAAAACTTACAAGCAAACAAGTGGGATGTTTTCTAGGTCAAGGAGATGCACAAAATCCACTATCAGAAGATCGAGCAAAATTCTTGTGACCATGTCCTCCAATTTTTCGTTCATGTAAAAGGTAAAAATGTTCGTCATCATCTGATTTGTTGAAATCTTTGATCACAACACTTTAATCAATTTCTTGCACACACAAAGAGAGAAAATGGTTGTGGATAAGGGTTTGCCTTGGGTCAAACCTTGGTTTAGGAATTAACCTTGAAATTGAAATGGAAATGGAATTGAATTACAATAGAATACTTTCCTTTCAAGGGAAAGTTTAGATCTGAATTTGAATGCTTGTAATTGAAGTTAATACCTTGATGAATCTTGCTTGAATTCTCATGCCAAGGGTTTAGGATGTCATGTGGAATATCTTCATGGAAGGTTGATCATGGATGTCATCTTGAATGCTTGAACTTGACTTAGACCTCTCCTCCAATGCTTGATGAATAGTTGATTGCTTTCTCACCTGAATTGAATTTGCTAGAGTATAATTGAGAGAGATCCATCCATGAATCTTTCAAATGGGAGGGGTAGGCCTCCAATTATACTTAACTGTCCAAAAATTATTTAAATTTCCAAAGCAGGCTAACACCAGACCTAAGTTACCACCCAATTGAAGTGACCATTGATGGGATCAAATTTGGGTTTTAATTAGGAGGACCAAGGTTGTGGTGTTCAACCCAGGGCATAACTGAGAGGGGGGTGAATTAGTCTAAATCAAAATTAATGAAGTAACTCACAACACTTAATCAATTAAACAACAACACATAATCAATACATCAACACCAAAATTTTATACATGGAAAACCCAAACAATGAAAAACCATGGTGAGCACCTGCTCATAAAATATATACACTATGTATAGCAAATCATAATAAAAGCGCTCACTAATATGGACTTGTTGACCAAGGCTAACTGATCTTGGGGAAAGATAAAAAAATGACTCGCAAACTTGATGCTAACTACAATAGGGAAAGATACAACAAATTGATTTGAAAAGAAGGATCTCTCGATCATGAAGTTGTCTCTAAACTGTATATGAAGTGACCAACATCAACACACACAATTATGACCTTATATGTCAACACATTGTCTCATATTTCTACCATAGTCTCAAATAGCTTGCAGATCATTTGAACGCAAATCTTCCTCTTTATTCTTCACTAAATTCTATTGTCTATCACCACACCACACATTCTATCATACTCATCATCATCCCTCCATTAATTCACACATACACTTTTTATATACAAGATAGATCATTAAGGCTTGAACCAAGTCGACCAAAAGCAAAAATAAACCTTTCGGACCAAAAAAAATTACAATGATCCACTCAAGGAGAAAGAGGGGACCAAAACATATCTTCCTATGTCCAATCCATCGATCCACAAACACTGGAATGTTACCCACAATGTAACATGTCCATATAGATAATCAATGAGCCAAAACATATTTTTTAATGCAAATTACTCTTATCCGATTCTCCACATGCTACAATGAGACCCATAACACATCAAATTACCTTCAACAAATCATATCCTGAACTAAAAGGTAGGATTAACACGGAATATCATATCCCGTTATGAAACATACCACAACATCCGATGAACACAAGGATATTTTCGGACCACAAAACTAACATATCCATAATGCCAAAACATAGACAATGAAAACACCAAACAACATCAATAACAATTTTTTGGACCCGAACAAATCTGGAACAACAAATAGAATAATTGCAACATCAATACAACAAGATATCTTTGCACCATAGACTTCCTAATTAACATCTATCCATAAACAAAAATTTTGAGATCAATGACAACCACAACAAAACATACTTCCAATAGGTGGGAGCACCCTAGTCTTGTTAATCGAGACTCAAATTTGAATAGGGGTTAGAAAGGGAGTTGAAAATGCAATTTTTTGGAAGGTGTGAGTAGAATCAAAGTAGACATCAAGCACTAAAAGATATAATGCCAAGGTGAGGTCTAGGTGAGTATGAAATTGTATGCAAATGTAATTTACGATGCTACATTTAGCTTGCACTTTAGCAGGACTATACCCATACTCACAGTAAAGTACAAAGTCACATTGAAAAAATTTGACCAAAATACCAAAGAGACAAGACACATCAAGCCCCTAGAAACTTTAGGATCTTACTACTCCGATATTGAGATAAAATGGACAACACATGAAGGGGAAAGAGAATAACTATATTATAATAGTAAGATTTGTGCTTACTATGAGTCAATAAAAATAAAAATTTGAAATACCTAATTAGAAAGCAAAAGGCTCAGTTTGCAAAGTAACTTGAATTTTGAATTGAATTGAAAGCACATCATTGGTATGTACATAAAGTGTAACATTGAGTGAAGTTTATGCCCCCGTGTTAAAGTGATTGTGTAAGCCTTATTGAGAGAAATTGCTTGAAGGTATTATGAATCCAAAAGACAAGCATGTTACAACAATGACATGCCCCCAAGAAAGGACAAATCAAAGGATAATGGTCACAAAACATTTAGGGAAAAGCACATCAGGGATCCACTCTCTAGAGTCATTTTTTCACTTGTGATAAATAATGTATATCAAGAATAAGTATTGAATTAACCTCATCCTTTATTGGTTTTAAAGTTCTGAGAGAGGTTTTCTACCCATTTACCTTAAATTTTCTTTTGATTAGATTCTAATCTTAGCATTTGATAGATAGATAAGTATTGATAATAATCAAATTCCCGATCTTCATTAAAGATGTCATCTACTATTTCATTGTTCCTCTGCAAACTCACTTGGTTGGCTATGTTTTTTGCTAGTTCTTGCAATCTACCTTCTTCAACATGTTTATTGAACTCAAGTTTGTCCAAATTGGATGCTTCCTTACTAGTTGTCAAAAAACTAGGGGAGTTGATTAAAGTTGCAGCTAAATAAATGTTATGATTCTTTAATATTTTGTCTTGAACTTTAGCCACCATTTTATTTCCTTCTAACAATTTCCCTAGAGCTCTCCCATGGATAGATGAGAATCCTCTTAAACCTTTTTTAGAGAATAATAGTAATCTTTAGTTTTATGTACTATTTGAGTATTTGAACTCTTTCCAACCTCTCGAGGTTGTGCTATCTCTTCACAATATGATGCTTTTTGTTGAACATTTACAAAAACTTTAAATAAACCTAGCTTGAGATGGTCTTTTATCAACTTTGATGTTTTGTTAAATTGAGTTAAGGCTTCATCCTTTTGAGGGGAGATAATGACTTTAGAAGCATCCAAATGTTTGATTCCTTTGTCCATTTGGCTTCTAAAGTCTAACAAATAATTAATCTCTCTACCAATATCCCTCAGAAAAGATATAATATCTTATTGTAGTGGATTATTATTATTCTTCCCCTAATATAATTCTTTATTTGATATCTCCTCTTCAAGAACTATAAGGTGAAGGATCTTTAATTGACTAAAGCATGATTATTAGATCACAATTTGCCTTATTAGTAGGTGTGCTAGGATCAGACTATGTATTCGCTATGGGAGAAGCCAAAGATGTATAGTACAAAGGGCCCCAAGAGTTAGCTTTTTTGATAAATTTATCTAACCTACTGATTGACAACCATTGTGGGTATAATATAATGTCTTTATCCTATTGTCTTGGCTGGTAAGCTAATACTAAGTGAAATATTAGGACTTTATTTGTTTTCAACCCCTAGTTTTTATCATTTTGTATCAATTATCCCATAGATTTTTCATTTTGAGTGCTAAACTAGGCATGTTTCATATTGTCATTTTCAAGAAAAATCTTAGGATAATTTCCCTCATAGTGTATCTCTGGAAAAATAATATGATCTTTGATATCTTGATGTAATGATGGTTTTAGGGAGGATATGAGTGATATCTTCCTTGTTTTTTGATCTTCACAATCCTTGGTTGAAACCCTTTATAGGTTATAGCAATCCTTCTAGTACTAAAATAGCCCAATAAATGACAAGCACCATAAACCAACTCGGGGGTTTCTAGAAATATTGGTTGATTCCACACTATATGTTTGGAATGTATAGCTATTGACTTTGGAAAATCCTTTGTGACATCTAGTAGTACACACTGCCAAATTAGATATTTATGGAACTTTCAAAGAAAATATGATCTAGCTTCATAAATATAAAATCTAATGAATTTAAGCTCTCTATATTCCAAGGATAATTTGATTGAAGTTATCCCAAAATGGAACAAAGTTTATAGCCATTGAGGAGGGGCTAAAATTAGGAATCTAAGGCTGAATATACAAACCAACTCCTTCAATGAACCAAGATTTGATCTTGAAAATTGTGTCTCTATCCTCTTTAGTGCAAAAGATAACTACAAAAAATCCTTTACCGTGATCTATGTAAAAAATCTAATTTACTCCTGACCAATAGTCATCTACCTAGTCAAATAAAATATCTTTGGCAGGTTTGGTGTTCCAAAACTTTCATATTGGGGCTCTTTTTCATTGATCATGGGTCTTCTCATAGAGAGATTCTTTTGAAAACATGACTTTGATTCTAGCCTCCAAAGGTTTTCTCCTTGTGTTAGAAGCTATGATCACTTGATAATTTGGTATTTATGTAATTGCTTAGGTATCCATCTACCGATTTTTGTTGCTTGTTGTTAGGATTTGAGAGGAAAGCATTTTTTTAACCCATTAAAATTTGTTTTCTTCGGGAATGGATTAAAGGGAGTTGCTTTGTATAGTGATATATTGTCTGGAAATGTGGCATGTTCCCATTCCCTAATCTTTCATCCTTGTACAATAATTTCCCTATAGGTCCTCTTTGAGAACCTTTTCCATTTGGGAACCTACACCAAGTTGCAAAATCCCACCCACCTACAATCAAAAAGTTGAAATTTCCCACTGGGGGCCATCCGATTAGTTTGGTCTTATTTCTAGAAATATGAGACATTTTCTTACAGATTTGTTTGAGTTAATTTCTCTCATTTTTTGAGTTGCAATGTTTATTATTGAGAGTTTGTGAGAGATGGTTTGCATACCTTTACATCACTTATGCAACTCCCTTTTCACCTATATTTATTTAAGGTGTTTCTCTCATTCTTCACATGAAGCATTCAATGTTCTCTCTCATTGCATTATTCTTAGGCTTTATTACATTTTCATAATATTGGGTTTTTTTTCTTTTCTTTTTCCTGGTTATAAAATCTTGTGTCTCCTCTTGGTTAATTGGTGTGCATGCTTTTGGATATTTTGGTTTCCAGATTCAATGGTAAACCATCTCTTCAAACAATTTGTCTTGGATTAGTTAGTTCCTTTATTTCATTTATATTTTTGTCATATGCTTTACCTTGAGTATCCAAGATGTATACATGTGTATATTTGCACATGCTTGTACTTAGCAGTATTTAGACCACATTATTTTTTTCACGATGTGCATTCATATTATTTATTATGCATATATATAAAGCCAAAACATGCTAGTGTTGGATGGTTTTCAATTAGATGTGAAATTTTATATTATTTTTTGGTGGCTATTTATATACTATAATTCAATTGTTTTACATTAGGTAGGTACATCTAATATTTTTCTTCAGTGTTTGCCAACGATGATTAAGTAGAGACAATCAACTTGGGTAAAGATGTTATGTTATAACCACTATATGACTTGAGTTCAATCTATGATATGCGAACTATTTAGCCCTATGAGCCTATGTAGCCCTATGAGCCTCAATTCAAATTGGTCAATTTTTAGTTATTGAGTCATGTGGAAACTCATATTTGTGTTAGCATGTTTGCCATGACTGTTCAAATATTGTGATTAGTTTTATTTAATCATTTTTTATGAGTTATAGTATGTTGATGGAATTAATTTATGTTGATGATATTATTTAATTATAATATGTGTCACCCATATAATAATTAACATAAGGAACAATTATATTGGAACTATAATTTTTTTTTTAAATTTACATGTGACTGGGAAAGTGCATTTTTCTTGCTCTTTGCTCAAAATATTGTCTTTAACATTACAAGGCCTCCAACAATTGTTGTTTAAAATTTATAATTTTTTTTGCGTTATTGTAGAAAATGAAAACATAAATATAATAATCATTTGTGTGCATCTATTAGGTGGTAACATAATTTTTTATGGGAGCAAGATCATAATCATTTGGTTGTACATGGACCTTGTTAAGATATTTGTATCCTTACATCTATAAACCTACTTGGTTATGTGTTCATGTATTCATGTGTCATACCATAATATATTCATGTGTCATACCATAATATATATGCTTGATTGATGTGTTCTTCCCAATATTATGTGTGGTTAGATTCTTATGTGATACCTTATGTGCATGGATGGATGACATGGATATTTTGTGGATCTATGTGATTATCATGTGTATGCATTCATCGATGATTAGGTATCCATTATATAGCCTTTAATTATAAATGTTTAATGTGTTTGAGGTGATTAACATTTTATGCATTTACGATTGTATATTAATTATGTATGTTTCTTTAGAAGGATCCTATGTGTATAATTTATGGTTCTTTTTGTTTGTGTGATCCATATGCTTATAATGAGAGAATCAATTTTCCACTTACTTAGTTGCCACCTAGCTCAATGAGGTGGTCATGGGGTTTCCACATGGTTGGGTGGTGTTGAATATCTATTTTGGAAAATGAATTCCTTGGAGTAGCTTGGAGAGCATGCAAGTGTCACTCAACCTTGCAAATTTGGTAATTTTTAATATTGAACTATTATGGTAAAATATGTACCAAAGATAATTTGAGTGCTTTGATGTAAAAAATTCAATGAACCCTCATAGGTGGTGTAAAATCTAGTCTTTATTATGATGTAGTTAACCTTGAATTTGGATGTGCAACTATTATAATGGCTCTTCTCATAATGGTTTAACTTATAAATGTGTTTAATAAGGATGATTTCCTTATCTTTTAGTAATAATCACATCATATCCTAGTTGGGAAATAATTTTTCATCTTATACGTATTAATAAGGCTCTGGTTTTTAGAATGTTCTCTTTTCTTTATTGGTTGCCTTCCTTGAGATTCTTGTCACATTCTTGCATGGGTTGATCGTGCAAAAGGCGAGTTTGACAATGATTTTAGTTCATTTTTTAGGGACTTTAAGAACTCCATATTTGTATAATGTGGGTCTCATGTGTGCCTAAGTGCTTGGATTAGACCATTTTAAGACATTACGTAAAATGTGGAAGTTATGCCTTAATGTTTAAGGAGTTAAATTGTTTCCCTATACCTTTTTTCTGTGCACTATTGTTTAGACCTCAAAGTCTAAAATACAAGTTGAGGGTGGAACAAACTTCATATTATAAATTGAAACTTTGTTTATGAAAATTACACCTCGAGGTATGAATTACACAATTGAAGGAGTTTAAACTCATCATGATTTTTCCAAGGTGGTGTTCGTACTTTGAGTTCTAAGTTGAATTCCAATAGAAGTTCAAACTTAAGGTAAAAAGTTGCATTTGTGTTTATTGTGTTTCATATCATACAATTTAAATTACATGTTGTGAGTTAGTCCTCAAAGGTAACAATGGTATTCTATTAATTTTTTTGACTCAACCCAAGGACAATCATGTTATGTGAAATGTTCATCAAACTCTAAACTTTGAGATTCATTTTTATGAGGGTTTTAACTTGTAGATGTTTTTTGCTTGAATTGGGAATTGAATGCCAAAGTATAACGTGTGGTTTTCTCAAAGTCTAGATTGGGTTGGAATAGAAGGTTCCTAGGTGGGAAGATAAATAATAGTTGAAAGTGTGTCTCATTGCTACCCATAGTTGATAGTACTGAAAATTAATCCTTAGGGTACACTATAAGATGTTGTTTGGACTCCAAATTTTGAGCTATTGAAAATAGCTTATCCTTTGAATTCTAGGGTGTCCATTTGTTAGGCTTGAAGTTGGTTCCCAAAGGTGCACAATTATAAATCAAAATTTGGACCTCAAAATCCAAAAGGTAACATATAGGATGGAATATAAGGTTTGAGGGGATTGTTAGGGAAGAGATTTAAGTTTCATACTTAACTTATAGGTTGTAGTCTAAACTTTGAAGTTTGAGCTAGAATGTAACTTGGACCAAAACCTTGAGAACATGTTAATTTTTGGGGGGATCTTAAGTTAATGAAAAAGTGACCTTGAACTCTAAAATATGATAGTTTGCATATTAGTTCATGTAGTTTAAAACAAAGTAGTTTTATGTTTGTCTTTCTCAAAAGTTGAGATATTAGGATATAACCTAAGGGATATGTTGTGGGGATTTGTAGGTGGGCTTGAAAATCTTGATCATCTTCCTAATCTTTTTAGATTAGTTAGATGATATTTTTGACCCATGATATGCAAGTATTTTTTGAATCACCATCCATAGTGCATTCATGTGCATGCTAGGCATGCCATTTAATTATATAGTGGTAACTTGAGCGCATAGGAGTGATGTAGCATGTCTAGAGTCACATTTGTAATATGAAAATTTAGTATCCCTATTTTTTGTTCATTAATATATTAGGTGAAATATTAGGGCATTACAATTTGATTTCTATGGATTACATTGCTATCTCTTGGATTAATTTTACTCATTTCATGTTTGGAGATTCATGCAACATTCATGAGTTTTTTAATTGATGTTTTTCTTGTGAGCTACTATTGATAGGAAAGTTTGAACATGCATTATATGATAGGTTTGGTGCATATTTTATTTTTCTCCTCTGGCAATGCTAACTAGCATGTAATATTAGTTAGAAAACATTACTATCCTAAATCTTGCCAAAATTTCAACTACTAAAGTCTAATTAAATGCACTTCAATTCAATTAGCTCATTCATTTGGTTTAATGTTTTCTATTTCAATGTAAATTATATTCCTTGTAAGATTCTTTAAGGTTGACTATTTGAAGATATTTTGGTTCCTCAATCTTACATCCTTTAATCTTTCCACCTCTTTTATTTGTGATTGTGGATAATTCTTAGTAATATTTTTCATATCTTGTAATTGAACAATATTTTTTTTGTAATTATTGAGAGCAAGCGGCAATGGGGGAAGGAGCAGTAAGCGGCAATGGGGGAATTCAAAATTCAAATTCTCTGCAAGGCGGGAACTCTAGTTCCAATGATGGGAGCGGCCAGATTGTAGCTAGTCCCATAGGAGAGAAGGATAAGCCTCCAGACTTTCTGGAAGCTGCTAATATTCAACAGACTGGTGGTACTCTACCAAAGAAGATAGTGGGTTCCTTTGGGCCCTTGGGGAAAGGGACCAGCGGGGGGCCCATCCCATGTGACGGCTCCGGGGACAACGGAAAAGAATTAAAAAAATGGTCTTCCCTCTTTGGAACTAGACCAACTGGTAAATCCTCTTTTCCTCCTGTCAAGAATATATCTGATCCTTCAGGAGGTAAGTTCACTATCTCTATCCCTGATCTGGTTTTGAATCATAATATAAATAGTATGTCGAACTCCTTGGTAGGCAAATTTATGGGACTGCGGCCTAACATTGAAGTTGTTAGGGCCTATGTCAAACGAAAATGGGCCCTTAAGGGTAATGTTGAAATTTTGGCGTTACCCAAAGGCCTTATGTCCTTTTCTTTCTCTTGCGAAGAAGACAAACTTATGATTCTTTGTGGAAGTCCCTGGTTGGTAGGAAAGACAGCCTTGGTTCTTCGTAAATGGCAACCGAATTTGAATATGAATGACTCTCTCTTGACACAAGTTCCAGTTTGGGTAAAGCTGCCAGGCTTGCCCCTGGAATATTGGGCAGAAAGTATCTTCTCTAGAATTGCAAACTATTTTGGTGAACTGCTTTCTATAGACCCAGTAACAGCTTCAAAAAGGAGACTCACTCATGCTAGGTTTTGTGTAGGGATAGCCCATGATGCAGATATGCCGGAACAGATAGATTTAGTATCAAAGCTGGGAACATGGAAGCAACATATTGAATATGAATCTATTCCCTTTGCCTGCTTCCATTGTAAAAAACCAGGGCACTGGGCGAAGTCCTGTCCCATCAAACCCAAGGCAGAATCCAGGTAGCCTAAGCCCCATTCTGAGAACCAAAGGGTGCTAGAAAAAATGGTATGGCAAGTTAAAAACTCAGAAAGTAAAGAAGAAAACTCAAATCGTTTTAATCCCTTGGGAGAGAAGAAGGAAGTGCCCTTAGCCTCTATCTCCAGTCTTACAACCCAGGAAGTTCTGAGAAATGATTCAACCATTGTCAACCTTCCGATTACTTCTCAAACAAGGGAGCAGAAAGATCAGACTGATTACCCAAATGATATAGTTGAAGTGGTGGTTGATACTTGTGAAGGAAATGAACTACAAGAGAAAAATGATCAACCAGAGGAAGGAGAAATCCCTGTCTCCCAAGAAGAAAAGACTGATTCCTCTCTGCTCATGCCTAGTCTTGAAATATAAGAAGCCCAAAAATGTTCAATTTTGGGCCTGAACCTCTCGGACTCAGACTGGAGTTCAAAATCAGCTAATAATGATTTAAATGATTCAAATGCTTCCAGAACCCCTAATTGGGGAAACGAAGAAGAAATTTCCAAAATACTAAGCAACCCGGTAGCGGCTCTTGAGATAGACACTAAGTGGAAAATACCAAAGCAAAGGAATAAGAAAGGAACTACTCCCTCAACTTCTCTTCTAAGGAAATCTAGCAGAATAGCTCAAGTGGATGTCAGGTATACCTCCTCCTCCCCAGGTCGTCCCTCTAATCACACAATCAGAAACAAGGAGGCCAACAAGAACATTGCAAATGGAACCCAGAAGACTCTTAAGGAGTTAGGAATTGGTAAGTAACTATGAAGATTATTTCTTGAAATATTAGGGGACTTAATAACCCCCATAACAATGACATTATCAGGAACATGATAAGGGATAGTAAACCTGATATATTTCTAATTCAAGAAACCAAAATGAGTAAAGAAAAAGTTGAATCATTGAAGTTTTTCAAAAAAGGAAATGTCAGTGGCGGCAGTTCTGAAGGTGCTTTAGGAGGTATAACTACCATTTGGAATCTTAATTCTGTCAAAGGGCATGTTATCATCCAAGACAACAATTTCTCTTGTATCAAATTTGAACACCTAAAAGATGGTACTACATGGGTCCTCACCAACATTTATGCTCCCAACACCTTGAAGGCTAGAAATTCCTTCTAGAAAAAACTTATTTAAGCTAGGGACAGCTTCAGGAATCTTAGCTGGCTGGTTATGGGAGACTTCAATACTCCTTTGAGAGAGGAGGAAAAATATGGAGGAAGCCCCCCTCAGCTGGAAAACAAGCTGGCCCTTATGGATTTCATTAACTCTCAGGCCCTCAATGACTTAGAAATATAGAGATGTAATTATACTTGGACTAACAGGAGAACTGGTACTGATCTTATCCAAGTTCGTATTGATAGGACTCTCATTTCCGATGACTGGTTTAGTCATTATTTCTGTTCTCTGTCAGCCCACATTCTGGTTGGTTCAGATCATTTTCCCATCACCTTTATTGCTGACTCCATCAACAGAAGGAGAAAATTCCCCTTCAGATTTGAAAAAATGTGGACCCTCCACCCAGACATCAAAAGTAATATCCAGAAATGGTGGAGCATTCAAGTTGAGGGAACTGCTATGTATAGAGTTGTTAAGAAGCTTAAGAGTGTTAAGGACAACATAAGAATTTGGAATAAATCCAGCTTTGGGAACATTTTTGAGGCCAAAAGAAAAGTCCAGGAAGACCTCAGAGAAATACAAACTCAAATCTAGAAAGATGGTTTCAGAACTGTGTCCATTGCTAATGAAAATGAGACTCTCAAAAAATATCATGATATCATTGCCAAAGAGGAAGCCTTTTGGAAGCAGAGATCGAGATGCATCTAGCTTAAGGGAGGAGATAGGAACACAAGATTCTTCCACATGTCGACTATCAAGCATAAAGCAGTTAATAGGGTTACCAAACTCGTGGTGGATAAAGGGAGATTATCAAGGAGGAGGAAATTAGAAAGGAAGCTAAAAGATTTTTTTCGGAACTACTAACGAGGGATAATAGATTGGATGTTGAAGCTCAATCTTCTTTTCTTCTTAACATCCCTTGTCTCATTGATGATCATAAGAATGCCTCCCTATCTTCCATTCCTTCTAATCAGGAAATAAAAAATGTTGTCTTCTCCTTTGATGCTAACAAAGCGTCGGGCCTGGATGGTTTTCCAATGTTCTTTTTTCAAGATTTTTGGGACATTGTCAGAAAAGATGTTACCAATGGAGTCGAGGAATTTTTCGGGGCTAGGAAAATTTTGAAAGAAATCAATGGCACATTTCTGGCTCTCATTCCCAAATCTCAAGGCACTGACTCTATGGACAAATTTAGACCTATCAGTATTTGCAATTCCTTTTATAAGATTATCTCTAAGGTTCTTACTTCCAAATTGCTTTCTATCCTTCCCGCTCTTATTAATCACCAGCAAAATGGTTTTGTCCCTGGTCGTCAAATTCTTGACTCTATTATTACTGTCCATGAGAACATCCACTCTCTTGTTAAAGCTAAGAAGCAGAGTCTCATCCTTAAGCTTGATCTCTCCAAAGCCTATGATAGGGTTGACTGGTCTTTCCTCTTGAAGGTTCTAATGTCTTTTGGTTTCTCACCCAGAGTTTTGGATCTCATCACCCAACTTATCACCTCTGCTTCTTTTGCTGTTATTATCAATGGTTCACCTTCTACTTTTTTCCAAGCCTCTAGAGGTCTTAGGCAAGGGGATCCTATTTCCCCCATCCTCTTCATTATTATGGCAAAATGTTTTGGAAGGAGTATGGAAAATTTGGTTTTGCAAGGCTCCTTTAAGGGTCTCCACCCTTCCTCTGTGGATCTTGTTTGTTCTCATCAACAATTTGTTGATGATACTATTATCATGGGGGAATCTAGTATTTATGAAGCTAAAAATTTGAAGAGTACTCTTTGTAAGTTTTCCTCTGCATCGGGTCAGCTTATCAATTGGACTAAAAGTGAAGTTTTTTTCATCAATACCCCAGAGAGAAGACAACAGAGAATCAGTAGAATCCTAGAGTGTAGGATTGCTGATCTTCCTACAAACTACTTTGGTCTCCCTATGCGCACTGCTCCTCTTGACTCCTTTTGGAGATCTTTAGTGGACAAATTCCAGAAAAAAGTTAGTTGGATGGAAAGGAGCCCTCCTAAGTCAGGTTGGAAAGCTCCAACTTCTTAAAGCTTCTCTTCTAAGTATTCTGATATATGCTCTTAGCCTTTTCAGAATTTCAATTAAGTATGCTGATGCTATCGAGAAAATCCAAAGAAGATTCCTTTGGTCTAGAGTTGAGGACAAGAAAAGAATGTCCTTGGTGGCTTGGGACCAAGTCTGTAAACTGAAGAGCCATGGTGGTCTGGGCCTGAGGAGGATCCGAACCCTAAATGAAGCTCTTCTGTCCAAACAAGTCTGGAGAATGTTTCATCTTGATATTGAATGGTGTAAAATTTGGTGAAGTAAGTACTCTCTTTAGTCCTCTTCCCTTTCTTCTTTTATCAATTCGTATATTAGTATCATTGGCTCCCACATATGGAATTATGCCTCTAAATGTAAAGAAAGTATAGCTAAAGGAGTGATCTGGAAAGCTGGAAATGGTAGGAAAGTTAAATTCAGGGAGGATCCCTGGCTTTTTGATAAACCTTTGATAGAAATCAATGAATGGGCCCCCTATGCTCCCTCTTGTATAAGATCTTTTGGCTCCTCAGTTGCTGAGTACTGGACTGGTAACGAATGGAAGAATATTGAAAGCATCCACCCAAGCCTCTCTAAGCTCAAGATCCATTTGTCTACGGTTTGGTTGAACAAAGAGGTTGACTCCCTGATATGGAAACATGATCCCAAAGGTACCCGTACTGTTTCCTCTATGTATTGTGTTTTGTCCCCTGATCATTTAGGTAATCCCTTCTGGTCTAAAGTCTGGATTAGAGGCCTAACCCCCAAGATCGACTTCTTCTTCTGGACCATCCTCCATAATAAAATCTTGACCCTTGACAACCTGAAATGCAGAGGCTTTGCTATCCCTAATAGATGTGCTCTATGCCTTCAGGAAGAAGAGTCTGTGGACCACCTTGCCATTCACTGCCCCTTCTCAGCCTTAATATGGGAAATATTTCTCAATAGTTTTAGCATTGCCTGGGTGTTTCCCAACACCATCACAGATCTGTTTTCCTCCTGGAACATAAAATGGACTAATTCTTTTTTGAAATCTTCGTGGCAGCTCTCGCTTCCTCACATCCTATGGGGACTATGGAAAGAAAGAAATAATCGAATCTTCAGGGATATCTCCCTCAATCAAGATATTGTGTTCCAGAAAATCCAATTGGCGATTTAGGAAAATATAGAGTTCATTGAGGGTCCTTGTTTTTCGAACAATACACTGGAAGCAAATATTTTAAGGGTGTGGAACATGAAGAGTACCGACAATCCAAACCTTAATCATAACAATAGGCTTGAAGCTAAATGGCAAACCCCCCTCATGGTTGGTTCAAAGTTTATTTTGACAGCGCTGCCAAAGGTAACCCGGATTCTTCAGGTTGTGGAGTTGTTCTAAGAGATGATAAATGAATGTGTAAGGAAATGGTTGATGTCCCTATTGGAATTCAAACTAATCATAAAGTCTAAGCGATGGCTTCTCTCCAAGGTATCCTCCTAGCAAAAAAATGGAATTGTCCCCACCTATGGATTGAAGGGGACTCAAACAATATTATTAACTATCTCAAGGGGGTCTCAAAACCTTCATGGTCAATCAATAACATTATCATCTCTGCTAGAGACCTTATTATTACCTTTAAAAAAAGCTACATATCCCACATTTAGCGGGAGGCCAATGGCTCTGCTAACTGGGCTGCCAATGCGGCGGTTAACAAGGAAGCAATTACCACGTGGACGGGAGAACAAGGACTCCCCAAAGATGTCAGGCAAATCAATTGCTATGATCGTTATAGAAGTACTCCTAAGATACTTGATGGACAGGATAATTATGAAAAGAACTGACTTGAGTACTTCGAGTCATTATAATAATGAGAGACTCATTTATTATATTACCAATGCCATAAGTTCCCACACTTTCTGGGTGACTTTGATAGTTATGAAAAGCTCACCGGCTAATCTGCTCTGCAAGTTTCAAAATTTGGTGTTGAACAATGATAATATGGGTGGTAACAGGAGGCGATATGAGCCAATTAGTTGTAAAGAATAGAAATCGAAGGAAGAGATTTGGGGTATTCTGCAAAAGGGTGGATTCTCGAAATTCATGGAGAGAATTCACGGTCATGACGACATGGTCACCAGTTTTTTCTGTAAAAATTGGAAAAAGGGAATGCTGAAAATGGGAGACCAAACTGTAGAAATCGATGAAGATTTAATTGCTCAAGCTACGGGCCTCACAAGAGAAGGGTGCAACTTCTACAAAGATAGGAAAGTCAGTAGGGAAGCTATTGAAAGATACCCGGACACTGAGAAAGAGAAGAAACGTCTGGTAAAGTTGAGCAAAACCTACTACCCGCCCAGGGCTTTTGCCAAACCCTGGCGAGAAGTCCTCTTTGTTTTAATGCGATACATCACTCTAGATGGTAGGTTCACTAAAGTTTATGGTTATCACTTTGTTCTACTGAATCACTTTAGGTACAATGATAAGGTTAACTTCCCCTATTTTCTGCTTTGTTCAAATGCGTCCCTCAAGGCCTACAAAGAGAACCCACGGGGTGATACGGCAATGCACCAAGGCCTTATGGTTCTAATCTATGACCATCTTAAGGCCAACCAAATTGCTCGGATGCAGCCCTCTGCGGATTCTGAGGATGAGGGGTCTGACCCTGCCTTCTCAGAGGAAGAGGAGTCTGAAAGTGACCCTTCGACTGATACTGAGGACAACATGGATGTCTCAGATTATGAAAGTGGGAAGAAGAGGAAATACATCAAAACCATACCCTCATCTTCTAAGGGCAAAAAGCCTAAAGGTAGACCCCTGATTAGCATTTCTTCAGAAGAGGAGACTTCAGACAACTCTGAGGAGGAGTACCCTCAAGGGTGGATGAAGAAGAAGACTAAAGGTCACACCCAGGCCAAGAAAATACACAAGAAGAAAGAGGAGACTGTTAAGGAATCAGAAGCCCACAAACAGGTAAGGGCCCTGGAAGATGATTAGAATCTAGAAAAGGAGACCATGGAAGCGGTTCTTAGGGCTATTGACACAACCATCCAGCACACCCTTAAAGAGGAAAAGGCAACCCCTGGAAAAGTTGACCCCCCCTCTAACCCTGCCTCTGAGGGTTTGCAAGGTTTCATGGAAACTATGGAGTGGCTCATCAATGGTTACAAGAAAGCTGTGGACGAAAATAAAAAACTCTGTAACAGAATCTTGATCCTGGAAACCATCAATACAGGGGAAGGGAAGACCGTGGCCAACTTCATAGAGGACCTGAAAAGTACCATCACCAAAGCTGAAGACATAAGAGATGCTTTCAACCCCAGGTTCAAAAAAATTGAGAAGGATTTGCTGGAAAGAAAGAATCTCGCTGACACTAATGACCAAACTCTCACGGAAACTGTCAGCAAAATTGGTAAAATTGAGGAGTGCCTGAAGAACATTGCTGAACAGAGCCTTAGCATCCTGAAGATTTTAGCCAACAACACCAACACTCTCATCAGCAAACTGGATGATGAAAAGGAAATCCTAGACATTGACCTGGAAACGGAAGGAACATGGGAAGCTCATGGCCCCAGAACCCGCACCAGAGGCAAAAAGAAGGACAAAAAACCTAACAAGGATCTGGAAGACCTTAAAGCTATCAGGGCTTCTTACGACGAGCTGGTGACAAAGGCGGAGGACTTGTTGAAGAAAATTTCTGTGTAGCACCTTCTTAGTTTCTTTGCTGTTGTTAGTTTTGTTGTCCTTTCGATTCACTGGCTTTTTGCCAGTCTTTTTGTATGCGGTTCTTAAGCACTGATCTTTTTGGTGTCTTGTCTTAATATCTTATGTTAAAGGTTTCGAGTCCTGAAAACCTACTTTTTTAATTAATCAGAACAATATTTTTTTTGTGTTCATATAACTTTCCATGTTTGTTGGACTATTTGCAAATCTATATGGACATTTCTTTGAGTATATGATCCAATTTATGCTTGATATCAAAGTTTTTTTAGTAGCTTCATCATTCAATATGTGTTTGTTTTGTTAAGAAGGTATTCCTATAGATGAAAATATAAATGTCAAATAAACAAGTATTCTTAAAATATTATTAATGAAATATGTATTTTAAACAAGTCTAAAGGGTTTAGAAACAACACAAAATAAATTTATCCACAAGAAAATTTTAACAATTATTTTATTTTTGTGAGTATCCATGTTTAGAACTTATGCTTGACTAGAAAATTATTTCATTAACCTGAAATTTCCTTTAAAAGGACCATTAGATTGAATCTTTCATTAGAAGTCTTAACTATTGCATTGTTATTTCATGTTATAAATTAGCGATAGTTGTATCACTTTGTTTGACTTTTATTGGGCTAGTTGTCACCTCATTCCCTTGTTTAACCCTTTAACACTCATTGGAAATAGAAACAAGCTCCTATTGTAGCTACCCTTAATGTATTTGAAGTGATTTGCACACATGAGGCCCAACATAATTAATTGTCATGGCATGTTTTGTGTGTAGGAAATGCATCTTAAGTTTCATAAATTGTTGAAACTTATCTAGTATCCAAATCTAGTCATTCTATAATGTAAATACAATTCCAATTTGATTTTCATTTTGAAGTTCCATGTTAAATTCAAATTCCATCAATTGTATATGAATTTATTTGCTTAACATGATGAATTTGAACAATGTTACTTAGTATTAAAATAAAACACAATAAAATCATAACTAACATATAATAATATTGAAAACTAAAACACACGTAACAAATATTTGAAAAAAAAAAAATCTCACAAAATCAAAATGTAAATATAAATATCAACTCCTTGAATAGACATTGTTTTTATTTTTAATGAAAATAAGGGGAAGAATGTAATGATGTAAGTGTGTCAACAAAAAATATTAAAATATTACAATTAATTAAAAAAATTAAACCTCTTTTGACAAGTAAAATAATTCTTAAGTTCAAAATAATTATTAATAAATTTTAAAGTAAAATAAAATAACTGTGATATAACTCTTCACTAAATAAAATATGTTTTTAACTAAATAAAAAAAAACATTGTAAAATAGTTCTCAAATAAAATAAAATAACTCTTTAAAAAAATAATACAACTTTCATATCTTTAAGAATATTATTTACTACACTTTTCAAAATGAACATTAAAATTAACATACAAAAATAAAATAATCCTTCAAATAAAAACAAAACAAATAATGTAAATAAACACAATAACTAACAAATATAACTTTGGTCAAGCGGGGATTCCAATTCCCTAATAGATGCGTCCTCTACAAAAATGATGAGGAAAGTCCTACTCATCTCTTCCTCCATTGTGCCTTTACTCGGGAGCTCTGGGGGATGGTCTACAACAAGCTCAATATCTATTGGATTATGAATGACAATTTGTTAACTTTGTCCCAGGAGTTTCAGGGCCCCTCTTCCAACCCCCTTATCCAACAACTGTGGAAGCAAATCCCCCCTCATGTGAGCTGGAGTATCTGGAAGGAAAGGAATGACAGGACATTCAAAGATAAAGAGGCCTCTGTGGAAATTATGTTTGCTCGATTCCTTAAGTTGATTCTTGAGAATATCTTTGTTTCTAAAACCCGAATGGAGTCCAAGCCTCCCTCTACCTAGGACTGGGAAATTGCTAGATGTTGGAACATCCCCCCCTCGTTCTCTCTTGTTGACTGCTCTAAGAGACTACTAAGACAAAGTACGGTCTGGTCCCCTCCGGCTATACATTTCAAACTCAATTTTAATGGGGCTGCTAGGGGGGTTTGGCTATTGGTGGAGGGGTTATCAGATCCCATTTGGGGGCCCTTGTTGTTGCTTATGCAGGTAACTTGAAGGGGCATTCCTCTAATCAGGCTGAAGCTATGGCCTTAGCCTAGGGAATTCGTCTCGCCCTCACCATGGGAATCGAGATTATGGACATTGAGGGTGACTCCAAGCTCATCATTGATGTTATCAAAGGGCAGAATAAGCTTAATTGGACCATTGAGGGAACCATCAGGGACACCCTGAGGCTCATCTCCGGGCTTGACTCATTTAAAATCATGCATGTCTTCAGGGAAGGCAACAGAGTGGCGGATGCCCTGGCAGCCATTGGCCTAAATCTCTCAGGCTTGATATGTTCGAGGAGCCATAATTCCCTCTCAGACCATGTTAACTTCCTTCTTTAGGAAGAGAAATCCAAAATTCTTACTAATGATTGAGCTGCTGCCAAGTGTTTTCCTTACTCTCATCTCTTCTCTTGGGGTAGTCTGGAGGTGTTGGTTTCATAATTCAAATTATGAGAATATCCCTTCGATATTTTCTGATGTGGTGGTGACTTGTTCGACCAAGTTGGCGATGATAAACGTGTTGCTTTGTTGGCAATTCCTTTGGGCTTACAACGTCATGAAGAGGTATGATTGGATTGGTAACGTGTTGGTTGCTGCCGGTATTTGCTGGCTTTTCATGCCTCATAACCAAGAAATCATTTCTAAAAGTGATTTCAATTTTTCCCATGCGCCCAACTTCATGTCTCATTTATTGATGGCGGGCTCACACACTTCCCATTATGTTTTCTCGGCTTGCTTCTCGAAGGGTCTTTGCAACTTTCTCTGCGAAAACTTTTTCATGACTAAAGAAGCTATGTTGGCGGAGGATATGGGGGGTGAAAGAGTTAGATACGAACCAGATAATCCAGATGATTTAAAAAATGACCCCCTAGTCTGGAATTTCTGCGTTGAAGGAGGGGTTGCTGATTTTTTGGAATGTCTACAGGGCCACGATGAGCAGCTCTCGGCTGCTTTTTCCTCCTCTTGGTCTGGGAGGCGTGTCTTGGTGGGTGACATTTTCTTTGATGTCTCTGAGGAGACCTTATCCCAGGCTATGAAGCTGACCCTTGACGGTCGACGCTGGAAGCGTACCAGCTATGTTGCCAATAGCGAATGTTGGAAACGATTCTTCCGCAACCGCAAGGAACCTATCAAACTCCAGGGTGGATTTGCTCGAAAGGAGCTCAAACACTCGTGGAACATGATCTGCCTTATGATCATGAAGTAATTCACTCTCGAGGGCAGACACAAGGTATACTACAACTATCATTTGCCCCTTCTGAATCATTTCCGCAATAATGATTTGCTCTGTCTGCCCTTTTATTTATGTATTCTATTGAAAGCTCTATTAAAGACACCATGGATCCCAAGCATGGGGATAAGACGCCCTACCTCCTTCACTAGGGCCTCATTTATAGGTTGTATAAATTTCATGAGGCCCTTTGCCTCCCCTGGAAGCTCTCACTCTCTTAGCCCCCCATGCCTGCTCCTCAGTAGCTTGTTGATCTTGTCTATGGCCTTCCCCAGATTTTTTCAGTATCCTCATGAAGGCTTTGCTACGGCCACCATGTCTTTGCCTGCTTTTATGCCTTTGTTGTTTCCTTATCTACGATCTCCCCCAGTTTGACTTTGTCAGCCTCTCCTAGCGCTTCCCACTCTATGTCCAAGGGCAAAGGCAAAACCCTTGTTAAACGCAAACGTATTGTCTTTGATGACAATTCATCCTCTGAGGATGCTGAGAGTGACAATCCTTCCCCTGATTCTGAGGTTAAAAGGAGATCCTCCAAATTGGCTTCCAAAAGCCATAAAAAGAAGACCCCATGTGATCGAAAATATTGACTCAGAGGAGGACCCCATTGGGGACAAGGAGGGAGAGGACCCTAATACCACTATGGGGGCCCCTGATGGGGATGTTGTGGATGTGGATATGACTAGGGACTCCATGGTTCTGACCACTGTTGGTGCCACTGACACGGGCAATTCTGAGATGCAAACCCAAGACCCTATTGATGTTAAGGATACGACCCCTATGAACATGGGCACTGAGGGTGTCATGGGTGAGGATATTTTTGATAACAAAGCCCTGGACTCTGGTAACTTGGACCCAGAATTAAAGATGGCGGAACATGTGATGCAATCTCTCCCCTTGATGGGCCTGGGTAATTGATGGGATGGGGTTTGGGATAGACTAGCCTAGTCTATGCTCTTGGATCCTTTCCTTGGATCACTTGGTGCTCTCTGCAAACCCTAGGGTCTCTAGGACTTCCTTTTCTTGAGGAATCCCCTGACCTTGCCCAATCCACCCACCAATGAGTTGCTTTGCTGCTCCTAAGGTCTCACCTTCTCGTGAGACTTCAAACCCCTTATTATGGCTAATAAGGGCTAATCTTGTTCCACGCCTTCCAAGGTCTTAGCAAGGTTGTTTCAGGTCTATTTCATGGTCTATCCACCCATTCATGAGCTCCCAAGAGGTTTCAAGATTCTAACCCCTTACCGATTTCACAAATTTGGGTTTTTGCCTTCAAATAGGGCTACAAGGATTAGGACCAATTAGGCCTCCTAACCGGTCTTTTAGGGCTCCCTCTCACAAACGATGCACAAACAACCCAATCTCCCAAAAAGGACTGCCATTCATTTGGCAAGGACTCAAGGATTTTCTAGTTTTAGGCCTCCAAGTGTCCGTACACTGTCCTAGGTGGATTTTAAGGTTTTCAAGGGTTTTTTGTGAGGGTTTTTAGGGTCTGTTTGGGTCACAGTGAAGGTTTTGTGTTTAGCCACCTTGTTTGGACTGGTGAAGGCTCCTCCTTCACACCAATGATGCTTCACTCACTCCTCTGCACCTCCTCCAAAGGATGCACTCTTCACTAACCAAACTTGCTCTCCAAGACCTCTGCAATTTGACCTCTCCTAACCGGGCACTGTCCAGTCTCGCCTAGGAGTGGGTCTTTGCTTGGCCTCCCTGCATTTTCAAGGGCCCTGCTTTCTTGGGACTATAGTACAGGGTCTTCACATCCATTCCCCATGGTTTCATGGTGGTTCCACAACGGGGAATGGAGTTAAGACTTCATTTACTCAAACCGGTCCAAAACTGGACAGTAAGACTGCAACTTACAAATTATTTACAAACACACTCAACCAGTAAACAAAAAGATAAACTAATCACTCACAATGAAGATATATACACCAAAGAAGACATTTCATACAGGTTTTCTTGCAAATCAATCCATTAGTTTGCTCGGTAACTTCATTCAAACTGACTAGTAACTCAAAAACAGTCACTGTCAAGCTTTCCTTCCTTGGGCCATACAATGTCTGACATCCATCCCTTTAACTTAGGGTTTGTAAACTCTTATACCACCCATACCTTGGTCAGTGTGCCAAAATTAGGGCTCTCCATGCACAACAAGGGTCTATGACCATTTTGGGTGGAAAAGTTGCTTGACAACTTTTTAAAAGTTGTCATGCGACTTTTGCATCTTTTGAGCAACTTTGCCATTGTTGCTTTTCATGACTCCTAAGCCTATTTTGGGCTATCCTAAGGACATCAACATGCCAATAAGGCCTAACACACATTCCAGCCACACTCAACCTCTCCTGCACAAGAAATCACAACAAAACACTAAGGACCTAGTCTAGCACACATGAGCTCATGGCTCTTATTCATGTACAATGGCTTCATAAGAAGCATAACACCAACAAAACAAAGAAAGAGAGAGAGTTTGGAAGGGTGCTCCTGCACCAGTAATGATATTGACAATCCCCCTACTGAAGATGTGCCCAAGGAGATGGAAAAGACTATGGAAGACATGACTGTTGTGAACTCCCAAGGTGTCCCAACTTTGCAGCAAATGGAAAAGCTACGCACAGACGTGTTGGACATCACGCAAAGGATTGAGAACCTGAGCCTTGTGCTTGAATTGCAGGCTATCATGGACGATGTCAATCAGCTCAAGAGCAAGATGGAGGCCTGGGATGCCCAAATTGCGGGCCTTAACAAATTTCATTTGCAGGTGTTACATAGTTTGATGCTCACCCTCTCTCTGCTGAGGGAACATACTGCGGACACGAAGGAGGATAAGCAGGAGGCTAGGGACTTGTACAATTTCCTGTCCAATGAATGGAACCGTGCCATTGATTCCACTGGGGTGCGAAAGGCACCCCTCTAGTTTGTTTTTGTGTTTTCTGCTGTTGTTTTTGATTTCTAGGACTTGGTCTCTTTTTGCTGTTAGTTGTTGTTAATGCTGTTATAGTGTTGTTTTTGCACTGTGGTCTCGTTAATGGTTATGCTATGTAAAGGGTTAGTGCCCTTGTTCAAACTTCTTTTTTAATAAAAAATAAATATATAATTTAAAATATATTTAAAAAAAAACAGTTTTAAATAAAATAAAACCTTTTAGTAAATAAATATAGCTTACTTTATTTTAAAAAGTGTATGTAAAATATGTACTTTAGGCCAATTTATCACTACAAACCAATTTAAGTATTTCTAAATAAAAGTTAATTGAAAATGCATATTTTATACAATTTTCGTCTAATTATCAAATAAAATTAATTGAAAAACTTGATATTTTAGTACACACAAATTTTGAAATCTATTTAAATATATATATTTGTAAGAAATGGAGAAAAAGTATCTATTAGAAATATTATTCTCACCTATTTACTTAAATCACAAATCTAATTAGGAAAAAAAACATATTAAGAATGATATTATTGACATCTTTTATATAAATATTTTAGTTAATATTTAAAATAACTTTTTAGTAAATAAACCTATCATTATTTATTTTAAAAAATAATGTAAAAGATATGAGAAATATTATTCCCACCTATTTTACTTAAAGGACAAATCTAGTTTTTAAAAAACATATTAATATTGATATCTTTTATATAACTATTTTAATTAATTTAATAATAGTTATAATAATTTTTTCGTAAATAAATCTAATATAATTTTAAAAATCTATGCAAAACATATGAGAAATATTATTCCCACCTATTTTACTTAAATCACAAATCTAGTAAAAGAATAAAAATATTAAGAATGATATTTATTGACATTTTTTACATACATATTTTAATTAATTAAATAATATTTATAATAACTTTTTAGTAAATAAACCTAACATATTTTATTTTAAAAAATCTATGTAAAATATATGAGAAATATATTATTCCTACCTATTTTACTTAAATAAAAAAAACTAATAAAAATAGACATATTAAGAATGATATTTATTGACATGTTTTATATAAATGTTTTAATTAATTAAATAATATTTATAATAAATTTTTAACAAATAAAACTAACATACTTTATTTTAAAACATCCATCTATGTAAAACATACAAGAGTTATTATTTCCATCTATTTTACTTAAATTAGAAATCTAGTAAAAAATAAACATATTAAGAATAATATCTATTAACATCTATTATATAATGTTTTAATTAATTAAATAATATTTATAATAACTTTTTAGTAAATAAGCCTAACATACTTTATTTTAAAATATATATATATATATAATATATGATAATCATTTAATTAATTAAAATGTCATTTAAATATCATGTAAACTTGTATTGAAGTGCATTTAAATATCATTTAATTAATTAAAATATTTATATAAAAGATGTCAATAGATATTATTCTTAATATGTTTATTTTTTAAAATAAACATATTAAGAATAATATCTATTGACATCTTTTATATAAATATTTCAATTAATTAAATGATATTTAAAATATTTTTTTAATAAATAAACCTAACCTACTTTATTTTAAAAAATTAATATAAAAGATATGAGAAATATGATTCCCATCTATTTACTTAAATCACACATCTAATAAAAAATAAACATGACATCTTTTATATAAATATTTTAATTAATTAAAATATTACTTAAACATATAAATATTAAATTGGCACGATTCTTATAATTTACTATGGAATTACACCTCAAAATACAAAGTGCTATAGGCAGTATACCTACTATTCACTATTAAATGAGACTGAAAGTTGGCAAGTCAGAAACCCTAAGAAAGATCTTCAATCTGCAGCTCATTATTGAAAAGATTTTCCAGCTGTCTGATCTTCCAGTACTACGATGCATGAGATTTGATTAGTGTGTGCTGCCATTAAAGACAACTGGCCTTGTCTTGTTCCTCGTCATACTCTTCACCCGCTGTATTTTTTTTATCAGAGCATAAACATCACCAGTCATTCACGCCTCCTTATTTTTGCTGCGAGACGATTTTCTGTTTCCAAGGTATCTTTTTTTTACTATCGATTCGTCGGGACTCGCAAGTTTTGGTCGCTAGTCGGCATCTATGCTGATTAGGCATGCTCCTGGTTTTAGCTACAAGGGGTCCACTTCTGTACATTTTCTGGTTTTTTTGGGGGAAATTTCCTTCTGGCGAGAAATTCATGTGTTATTTGCACTGATAATAGAGGATTTCGCTGGAGTATTGACAAATCAGGAAACATTTATGTGTTATTTGCACTGGTATTGGAGGATTTTGCTGGAGTATAAAGAAATCAGGAGAAATTTATGTCATAGATGCACTGACAACGGAGGATTTCGCTCGAGTATTAACAAATCAGGAAAAATATATGTGTAATTTGCACTTGTAATGGAGGATTTCGTTGGATTGTAAAGAAATCAGGAGAAATTTGGAGGGAAGAGAAGGTGAAGGAAACAAATATGTCATCCGTAGATTGTCCACTTGCCTGCATCGACCTCTCAAATCCCGATCGACAAGCAATTGCTGTACAAATTCGCAAGGTACGCTTAAATCTCCGTGAGCTTTTATTTTATTTTTAAAAAAAAATTTCATGTCAGGATTGCATCCGCTTTAATTTTAGGGGTTTGAAGCAAAAATTGTCTGTGTAATCATGAATTAATTGAAATTTAGGCCTGCATCGACTGCGGATTTTTTTATGTGATCAATCATGGAGTCGAACAAAAGTTGTTTGATCAAGTATTCGAACAGAGTCGGCATTTCTTTGCGCTTCCGCAGGAAGAGAAGATAAAACTTGTGTTGAATGAAAGTCATCGAGGTTATACTCCGTATCAGGCTGAAGCGCTTAACCCATCCGTGCAGTCTCAAGGTCAGAAATTTTCTCTTAGGTTTTGAAAAATTATCTGTTGGCAATGTGTAATCTCAATTATTATTATTTTTTATTGGAAAAATACAAAGATAACAATAGGACAGTCAATAGACTGTCAGTTGAAAACTAAACAGCAGAAAACTAAAGACAGCGTGTCGGTTTTAATTTTGGTTTTCGCAGGGGATTGGAAGGAAAGCTTCTATATTGGTCCCCAATTTTCAGAAACGAGTGGCGACCAGAAAAACAGATTTTACGGGCCAAACCAGTGGCCCTCAAACGGTATGAGTCAATTGTATTTTTATTTTTACAAGTACAAATTTCATTTCTTTTTTTTTTTTAAATAGAAAGTATTTAGTATTTTTTTTTTTTGGTATATTTTTGGTTTCGTGTACTTAATTTTAATGAATGATGATAATGTAGAGGAAACTTGAATTTGTGGAATAATAGTTAAAATGTGACTATAATGATTTTACAATAATTGTTGATTCAACTTAAATTAGAAATTTAACAATTATTTTAGAGTTAAAATTGGAAAATTAAAGTCTAGAGATATTCTACAATGATAGCAAGTGGTGCAAGTGGTGGAGTGCAATGACATGTTTATGTCAACAAAAAGACTTATCTTTATCTGAAAACTAACTATCATTTACAAACAAAAATATTAATATTGAATAAAAAGTGGCACATTAAATAATTATATACTTCTTTATAATTTTTTTTTTCTAGGCTTTCTTACTACACTTTAGAAGGAGAATGATGATGATTATAATTAAGTTTATGCTGATTTTTGTTCTATGTACAAAAAATTATAGAAGAACAAACGTACATTAATTTTTGAAATTGAATTACAATTTTAGATAGATGTAGAAATATTAATTTATTATTTAAATTTTTTTATGTCTCCATATGTGTATTAAATACAATAAATGTAAACAAAAATAAAATAACTTTTAAGTAAATAAAATATCGAGATCTCTTGCCCTTTTTTACATAGATGTATTTTATATAGCTATTATAGTTACTCATACATAATTTGAAAATTTAAATGCAATATTTAGCTCAGGTTTCAATAATATAATGTGTTGTTAAAAATTGATTCACCAATATGTTAAAAATTAAGGCCTTCTTTAGATGATCATTTCAAAACATGTAAATTCATTATACTTTGTGCTCATTTAAACATGTAAATGTGGAATTAAACTCAACCTCAATGGAAGTGAACTAGGGTGTGGAATTACACTTGTACCCACAAAAATGAGTTAGCCTAAAATTTGGTTATTGTGATTATGGAAAATGGTTTAGATACATACATTGATTGGGAAATTGTTAAGCAAGGATTATGTTCTCTTTAGTCAAGCTCGTAGTTGGAGTGATTTAATAACTCTCGAACAACAATTGAAGACAAGAGGTGTGGAGTATATCTAGGATGTCAATGTTTAAGCAAATGATGGAGTTATAATGCTATATGATGCTACTATGATATTCTCGTAATAATCCTAGCTCCATATTAGAGTTATTCTTTAATACGCTAGTCTAGTGTGTAATTTGAAACAAGTTTTTCTTAAGTCTACTCCTAATGCCTAATATGTAGTGTGGAAACATGACCCAACTATCTCCGTCCAGAATGTGGTTGAAAATCGTTCCCTAGCTATTGCTACTGTTAAACCCGATACAAGCCCTCCTCGGCTACCTGAAATTGACTCTTGCAGTAAGAAAAACAAAAAGCGCCCTCTTGAGGATGTTAGAACCCCTAAGAAAGTTAGAATCTAGGAGATTGATTCCGATATGGAAATTACTAATGAGGCCAACACCCCCCGCCGTTATGTGAGATTGGCCTCCAAATCCCTTGAAAAATCGCTAAGAGACCCCTCTTCTCATGAAACTGGGAATTCCATCCCCTCTGAGAATGTGGCCCTGTTTCAGTCTACCTTGACCCCCCACTCTGTTAGCTCCACCCATGCCTCTGAAAGCCCTAAAAATTCTATGAGTTCAGAGGCCGGCCCCAAATCCCATACCAATTCTCCCTCCCCGACTCTCAGGTTCGAGAAGATGATGGTGGTGGAGGAAGTGAGCAGCATAAATGAGGAAGAAGACAACAACCTGGTAGAGTTGGGTAAGAAAGTGGAGGGTTTGTTTGATAATGTGCAGGAAATCACCAATAGAATGGAGGCAATGGAAAACAAGCTGCACGACGTCTCCAGGTTTGCTTTGAATGTGATGCGCTGCTCGGCAACCACTCTGTGTCTCCTGCAGGAAAGTTCTACCAAAGGGAAAAGCAAGGAAGATGACGACTACAGGGCCCTTTTCAAATTCCTTACCAAGGAATGGGCTAGGAAGCTCCTCCCCAAGAGGAGCCATGGAAAAAAGAAATAGTCTGTTTCTATGTCTCAGATGTCTGGTTTTTTGTTCGGTCCTAGTAGCCTCTGGGCTGATAGTTTTAATTTCTGTTTATATTTGAACTTATCTACCTATTGCCCTGCGTGGCAAATGTTTAAAATGTTTATTAAGACTTTTATATATCTGTTGAACTTACGTAGAATGATCATAGTTTTTGATAGAGAAAAGTAAGAGGGCTGTAATTTTGCTGATGTTCTGTTGACAGTTGGCTTGCCACTGTTTCTTTGTTCTATTCTTGGGTCAACCCCCTTGTCTTAGTTGCTTTTAATATAAAAAACATGACCCAAAATAAGAAATTTAAATTTAGACATTTGTGCTAAACATATGTTGTCATTGATGTCAAAGGTATGTCAGAGGAGTCCATTTGGTGTAAAATGAGCGTATTGTGGAGTTGTATCAATGTGTATTGAAAGTAATATGAAAGTATCCACGGTATGTTACCAAGGTTTGTTCCTTAGATAGTGTGTTTATACTCTAAACTTGTTGTGTTCCACATTTTACTGCACTTGAGACTTATGACCTATTGTTTGAAGGGAGTGTATGTCTACACATGTTAGGTTAGATTCTAGAGGTTCTCGAATTGAGCTTCAACAAGTAGAAAGTTAGAAGTGACAGAGTGGTCACTGTGCTAGTTGGCTGACTAGGTTGATGTTTGGATTTGATGTGCTAGAGGCATGTAACCTGTGCTCATTAGAGATAGTGTCTGGATGAATGTTGGGACCAAATAAGTCTATATTCAATAATACATAGTGTATTCTTTCTTGTGGAGTAATGCGTGGCTTTGTAGACCTAGCCTATTACATGTTTGGTTAACCTGGTTATTATTGTGTTTGACTTGTAGATGCATTAATCTTGTTCTAGGCTGACATGTGAATGTAATAATCATTGTAACACATATAAATGGTTGATCTAGGCTCATTCCTAGTGTGTCCATTGTTGTTATATTTGAAAGTGTAATGATTGATGTGTAGTAGTTGGGTGATGCTATGTAAGTTGTATCTCAATCTTTGTGTGTGGTTTCGATTGAAGATCATATGCACTATGTGGGAGGGTTTTGAAGTTTGTTCAGATCAAAATCAAGTTGTGTATTCAGTCTTGAAGGTATGCAATCGATATTTCTTGTAAATTTGGTAGGATTGGCGTCTCACTTGCTAAGTTGGTGCTCAAAGCTTGGAGTGGGGGATTGGTTTCTCCTATAAGTTGGTGATTGCAAATGTAATTGGGGATTGGTGTCTGATAGGTTGGTGCCTACTTCATATTGTAAATTCCTTAATGTATTGGACTACTTTGTGAGGTTGGATTTGGGCAATACATCCAAGTAGCTATTTTCACTATGGTTTTTTCATTTTAGTTTGCATGCAAATTTGATGTTCATCATGTGGACGCGTGGTTGTGTATTGACTAATTGATTTATCATTAAGGAAACAGAGTACTTGTTGCTTTGATGTTTTGGGATTCATGCTTAAAGAAGTTATTATGATAACTAATGTTTAATCAATTTGAGATTAGCATGTTTGATTCACACACCCCCTCTTAGTATATTGTGTGCCCTTCAATTTGGAGTTAAGATTTGCACTCACATAATGAAATGGGTCAACTTTACATTTGTAGATAGGAACTAAGTTGATGAACAACAAACATACAAAGTTAAATCTAGATCCTAGGGATGAGTGATGTTAAGGATAGGTTGGGATAATGTTATTCGTCATCTTCCATGCAAAACACATTATATTTTATACTAGTTAATGCATGCACCTAGTTGTTGTGGGCTAAACACATAAATAAATGAGCATGGGTCAACAATATTCACCATAACATTTTTCCCTTGCTTTGCCTTGCAAGAAAACTACTATGAGAATATATCTTAAAGTAAATTAAGTGAACAATATGGAAATTAAATATTTTTCAAACACTTAAATAATATTAATATACTCGAATAATAGATATAAATTATAATTCTTGAATTCACCTAGTGCTTCATTTGAAACTTGCAAAAACAAAAAAAAGTGCAACGAGTCACACATGCCACACATTTAAATAGACTAGCTATAACTTGCTTTAAAAACTTTTAAAAAATAGTAAAAGTAAAGAGAAGGTAAGAGACTCTTTCTAAGTGAAAAAGTAGTAGGGTTATAACTAAGGAAAAACATGAAAGGGCTTTGGCTAAATAAAAAAGCGACTCTAACTACATAGAATGAGGCACTAAAGAACTTCAACTATTTATTAAAAAAAAATCTAAAAATATTTTAGTGCGAGCACCAAAATATAGGATTAAAAGCACTAGGAAACAACAAAAAATACAAATCCCATCCTATGTTAAGAACTATACATTGTATTAGAGCTAAAAGTGTGCAAAAATGACAAGAAAATCAAGCTCACCATAAAAAACCTTTGACAACCATTAGTGAAGTGATTGTTGATTGTTGGAGTAAAGTGTGGGTGCCCAATCCTACAACATTATTTTCTACATCCAAAAATATTCCTTGAAATAACTTGGGGATTTGTTTGATTTATATATTTGATGATGATAAATGGATAGTTGAAATCGGTTTAGGATGGAGGACTATGATTTTATGAGAGGATATTTTGAATTTGAACTTGGGAGGAGAAAGGATTAAATTCTAGTGGTTGGAAGATGGAGGGCTATAATTGACTTGATACATTGATGACTAGGATTGAATGCTAGTTTAAAGTTTGGATTGAAGGTAGTTGGAGATGTGTGACTAAGATTAGGTTAATTGATTTGATGGATATGTATGAATGTTAGTTTGACTTTGGATTGGTGATTTTAATTTTTTTTGAAATTGTGGATATGACATGATTGTCCCATTGGTGAGGGATTAGAATAGGATTTGGGGATTTAGGATAATTAATTAAACAATTAGATATCTGAATCAATCAAGTGAAATGGATGTAGGATGTTAGTTTAATAAATTAATGTGTAGATGGAGGGAGTGTTAGAAAATAAGTCTTAAAAATTTATAATTATTATTTTTAAGTAAAAGGCCGAGGTATATATATATATATATATATAAGAAAGAAAAGTAAATACAATAGAAAGTATGAGAAGCCAAGAGGGCAGAAAATTCATCCTCAGAAAGAGGAGAAAATCCAAAAGCAAATTCCATATAAGGAATTTATACAGAGCCATTATAGAGTTAGATCCTTAGCATTATCCAATTACAAATATCATATGAGACCCATAACATTATCAGTTTACATATAACATATGAGATTAATTGAGTAAGGATTTTTGACAAAAAACCAAGAAGAAATATGAGATTTAGCATACCATCTGGACAACACAACTATCTCCTAGTTGAGAAAACACATTCTGAGCCATGACAATCTGAACCCCACTGCATAATCAGGATGAAAATGAGAATTGGTGAACCTATTGAACCACCCAACTAAAAGCTAGTCTACATACAATGTTGAGCCTTAACCATCTAATCAATACTGCAAAAACAAAGGAGGATAGAGATTTCTTGCCGAACTCTAATGTCATTGCGACAAGGGACATCTGTCGATAAGACCACTCCAAATGACAAGAATGTGGTCATAACTAGCCTAGTATTGACACGAGTCTTAATTAATTAAATAAGTATAAATTAATTATTTAATTATCATTGAGATGACAAGAATGTGGTTATAACTAGCCTAGTATGGTGTTGAAAGTGGTAGAGTTAGATGTGTTGTTAGGACACGGTTAATTTTAGGTATCTACATTTTGTCCATCCTTAAGGAGGAATTATTGCTAGAAGAAGAAATGTCATTGAAAATAGGATAAGTATAGATGATTTGTGGGATGGAATTAGGGGGGTGCCCTTGTCAGTTTGAAGGAATGATGTTAGAAGGTGGGTTAGGGATGCTCTCTCAGGAGAGAAAGTAGGTGTACATGACACAAGTGGTATCTTGAAAGGAGAACTAGTTCTAAAGGGACGAGGAGTGGATGAGAGGTGTTGAAGAGATAGAAATGGGCGGGGAGATGGGTAAATATATGAGGATTGCAATTAAACAATATTAGTAAAAGATGAAAATGAGTTGAAGTGGATAAGATGAAGGATAGGATGACACATGGATGATGAAGAACTAATGTGATGGAATTTGGATGTAGGTATATGCTAATAGAAGGTCGATAGTCAATGTTTTATGTAGCACTTGATATTATGCAACAATGTATTATAACTAGGGTGGTGATGTGTCAAGTGTGTGAGGGATTCATATCCAAGTAGGCATATGGCTTGACACACCATGATATGGAAGATCATGATGATGTTGGTCATGATGTGCCTATTATGAAACAACTTGTACAATTGAAAATATAATATGAAGTATGATTTGAATACTTGATAATAATATGCCACTTTGATGGGCAACCTCCTAATCCACTTCGAGGGGGATACCTCCAAAAGTCTTCAATAAGAAGACAATAATCAACACGATGATAATAATTAACCACTAACTCTTATATATGGTTAAATATACTTTGGTTTCCATCTATTCCAACTTAGATACTTAACTTTAATCCCTAGGATTACCTAAATACCTTATATACGATTATAATAATGATTATGTAACTTATTTAAAAGACAAGGTAGCCACAAGCCGATTGTTTATAACCTAATATACACAATAGGGTTAGGGCATAGAAATGCCCCAAGGATCAACTAGATAATAACAAATGAAACACACAAGAAAAAAGTAAACATTCACAAGTGATAAAAAGACACAAGATTTTGCCTCTGATCAAGTTAAAAGCCAATAATTAAGTGATTTAATGGTGGTAATGATGTGGTTGATGTTGGAAAAATATATCTTGGTAATTTGAGGATAGGGAATGATATATCTTGATTGTGGTGCTTGGAAAATTTAAACAAGATTTGGATTCTAGCAAAACTGATAATGGGGCTTACATTTAAGCCTTTCGATAAACGACAAGCTACTTGTCTAGAGTAAGCAAGAGTTTTTTTATGTTGCTACTAGTGTGATTTTTTATCTTTGTTATTTTGATTTTTTTTAAGTTTTCAAAATTTTAAATTATATGCATTTTTTGAATTCAAGTGCTTGCTTCCATTGTGAGTAAATAATATCTTATTATGCATAGTTTCTTCAAATGGATCACATTACAATGGTTGTACTTAGTGGATGTTGTTGTGAGCTTTAGTGATTACTAGGTTAATTTCTCTTAGGGTGTTTCTAAGGAAAATTGAGGATGGGAGGTGGAGTTATTATGTGAAAGTTTGGATGAAGGAGATGTAATGGAGTTAAATTGGATAATGGTTTGGGATAGATAAAGATACGAATGCATAGATGGAATGATTGATGGATCTATAAATTTCGTGAGGTTGTAGGGAAATAGGATCAATAGGTTCACACCATGCTAGGTTTCAAGGTTGATTCTTGTGTTATGTGATAACCCAAACTATAATACTAAAAAATACCTCTACTATTTTATGTTATTATTTTACTCATGTTGTCAAGTGTTATATCATTTGTATAATTAGGCACTTCTATCCATACAAGTTAGGAATTTGTCTAATTTGGGACAAGCATTCAACTATGCAAATTTTGATATCTATCTATACAGGATAAGAGTTCATGTATCGATTCAAGATAGAAATCTACCCCAATGGGGAAGGCATCTATCCATAAATTATAGGTATATACATTGGTTAAAGACTTAGACTGATGGAACCATTTGGGTCTTGAGTCACTCTCTAAAGACTTCACTCTTCTATTAGGTGTTGAAATTTCAAAGCAAAGCTCTTATACCATGTTGAATTTTCAAAGCTCTGATACCATGTTGAATTTTGCAACACAAGCCTGCAAGATTAAACGACAAACAAGAACACCTTCCACAAACGAGAGTTGCGTTAAAGAATGCTATATATACTCAAAAGCAAAGAATACAAAATTACAAGATGAGTTACAATTGTACAACGAGGTGCTTATAAAGAAAGCACATGGATAAAAAAGTGCAAGCATCAGGAGCTAAATAAAGCTCAACTCTATCTAAACTAGATGTATAAAATCTAACTTAGGTGCACAACTAAAATAAGCACTCCTAAGTGAACTTGAGCAAAAAAGAAAAGCTAGTTGTAAAAAAGCAACTAATAGCTAAATATGCTCTAACATTGGGAGTGCACATCGAGGTTACTATCTTTAAGACTATAATATATTTATCAGATAAATTCTTGAAACTTGCCTTGAAATTTGACCTAAAGTCTCACAAAATCAAGAAATCCTATACAAAATACAATTTATCTTAGAGATTTCACCCTTAATCAAATGATTTTCTTGAATGATTAATCTTTTATTATTGTTCAAGTTAATATTATATGTGTTTAATACAACCCACCCTATATTTGAACCCTTGCATACTGTTAACCTCCCTTGTTCATCATAATGCCTACATACACCACTTTCAATTGAGATCAAGGTGCAATACATATGTAGTTTTGTTTTCTAAGAAATTCTTGATGTGGTATGCAACCTTCTCTAAGGATCTTTTCTTCTCAAATAGTTCCTCTATTACTACTATCCATGATGGGAAGCATTTACATTCATAAGTAATTGCTCAACATAACCAATACTTGGTTACTATTTTCATCTAACGTCTAATCCTAATAAAATAGTATAACACCCCTTAAACGAAGTAACAATAGTTCTATTCTTATGATGATTTTATTAACCCAATTGAAACTCAAAAGCAATCACTTATGAAAAAAGAACTATGTGAAGTTCTTATTAACCTATGTGATGGTTTTTAATTTGTTTAATCTAATGTCATTTTGGTTCATTTGAATTATATTTTTAATTTTCAATCCAATGAAGATTACCCGTTTCTTAGATTTTACACAACATTGTGTATCTTATTTCACCTCGACAATGTATAGGGATGATGCCCCAAACTTGTTGTATCTTTATTGGCTACAAGTCTAGTAGCTCAAAGTGTGACAATATTACCCATAAATACAAGCCAAAGACACCATTGATATTCAATGTTGTTAGCTTTTTCCTAAAGTCTTGTTTAGGTTGTCTAACTAGAAAATGAAAGTATCTAAAAACAAATCATTTGAAGTTATCCTTAAGACTTTTTGCACTAAATTTTGAAACAAAATATTAATCTTTCAACTAGATAAATATTAAATTCTTCACAATCCACAAGAATAAATTCAATTGAAAATCAAGCTAATTCAAATTGTATTTTCAAAAGATAAATTAAGATATTATCAATACAACAAATGATTTTATCTAATGATATCAATTAAATTAATTGACTATAAAAGAAGTAGATGGAATTTAAAAACAAAATTTGAAACTATTTAGTTGAATTGGTATAAAGATTTACAGTATCAAGCAAATTGCTATTAAAGAAACTAAAGAAGTGAAAAGAATTTCTAATTTTTTTTTTTTTAAAAGAGGGTAAAATATTAGTCAAGGAAAACCAGGAATACAAAGCAGAGGACTAAAAGCCCACAAATGCGACCATACAACAACAAATAAAAGGTACCAAAGAAACTTCCCAAAATAAAACCTACAACATCTGGTCATCCTTTATTAACCTGTTCAGAACATCCAAATGCTTTGGAGGTAGGAACCCCCAACCCTCAATATTCCACCCTCCTAGGTTCTCAGTGGCCCATTTGGTCAAGCAATCGGCAACCCTATTCCATTCATGAGGGATATGCTTAAAAGAGATAAAATCTAGATAAGAACACACATTCAAGATTTGTCCAACCACTGCAACAAGCTCCCAATTAACCTCCTTGAGACGCAAAGTGTTCAACATGTCAATCACTATCTGTAAATCAGATTCACAAGCAATCCTTCTCCACCTAAGAGCATAACCTCTCTCAATCTCATGGAGAATAGTCAAGGCTTCCATAAGGTTATTCGAGTGAAGCCCTTCAAATATAGAAAAGAAAAACACAACCTTGCCACAACTGTTTCTGCCAACACCTCCAATACCTGCCAAACCTGAGTTCCCCCTGAAAGAACCATTCGTATTAATTTTCAAAACTCCCTTTGGGGGAGGCAACCATCTCCCCTCTCTATAAACTTTCTGCTTGGCCCTCCTCAACTTCTTGCTAATAAGAGAATTCTCGTCATAGTCAACTAGATTCAACCTCCTAACTACATCTAAATCCTCAGGAGGAACAATAATCGAGATATCACACTTAGCCACAATAGTTTCTCTAAGCTTATCAAAAAACCTCTACCACAAGAAATTTCTATCTAAAGCAACCCCTCGAAAAATTCTTCGATTCCTCTCAAGCCAAAGATTCCAGATTATAAAGGAGGGATCAATTGTCCACGCAATTTGGAGAAAAGGAGTCTGGGTAGGAGGCCTATCCAAGCTTTCCCAAGATTCTACGAGAGAGGTGACATGAACACAAGAATGATTCCAAAACTCCCACTAGAGATGCCAAATCCCCATTGAGTAGGGACACTGAAGAACAGATGAGAAGAATTCTCTTCATAATTTTTGTACGACACAGATTGACGGACCCTAAAATCCATGTTTACTCAAATTATCCCAAGTCAAGCATCTATTTTGGGCTACCAACCAGAGAAAAAGATTCCACTTAGGCCATGAAAATTTGTTCTAAACCCGCTTCCACCAAACTACGCTCTCTCTACCATACAATTGTCTGTCCAACTTAAGGTACCCGAAGGCAACAAAGAACCTACCTTTTGGGTCTGGACCCCAGGCCAAAATATCATTCCCCTTAAGGGAGCTGCAAAGTCTCCCTGCAAGTATTGCCACAAGCTCTTGCCGATCATCCTCAGAGCCTCCCACAGGCCAATCTTGGGGCTCTTTCCAACAGTAAACCTCCACTTGACCCTGTAAACTATTTTACTTAAAATCTTGCACTTTGCACCAACCAGCCTTAGTAAAGATATTACACAAAGGCTGAACATGCAAAAACTGAGAAATGATCGAGGGATGACCATCCCAAGAATCCAACCAAAATAGAACATCAACATCGCTGTAGCATATCCAAAAAAGGCCATCCTTGATGAGCTTATCTCTTCTCTTTAAAGTGTTCCAAATCATGGACCCCTTCCCCACCAGAGGGTATTTAGGGATTTCACTTCTGCATGTGCCCCATAAGTACTTGTGGGATAAAATATTAGCCCATCTCTGGTTCTGACAAGTGCACCATCACAAAGAAAGCTTAGTAGCTAAAACCATATTATTCATTGCAACAATGAGAAGACCTAAGCCCCCTTCCTGCTTTGGTCTAAAAAGTGAGTCCCACTTCACCAAACTCCATTCAGCCGACAAAAGATTCCTAGACCAAAGAAATTGTCGCGACAAAGCATCAAATTACTTCACAAAACTAGAAGGGGCAATTTACACAAAAAATCTGTAAAGAGGCAGAGCCTGCACCACCCCCTTCAAAAGAATCACCTGGCCAACAAAAGAGAGCCATTGAAAGGTCCAATGGCCAACCATCTTTCAGAATTTCTCCAAGATATCTTGTCAAAGATCCCTGTGCTAAGATCCCAAACCCAAAGGAATCCCCAAATACACCATAGGAAGAGTACCAATTTGAAATCTAAGAATACAAGCAATCCTACTTTGAATAAGCCGAGGGGTGTTAAACAAGAAAATGGAAGACTTATCCTCATTAATCCTTTGCCTCGAAGTAGCCAAATAAATGTCCAAAGATTTCCTGAAATTATTTACTTCATTAATTCTAGCCATACCCATCAGAACAATATCGTGAACAAATTGGAGATGTGAGGAAGGAGGCATCCCATTACCCCATCTCCAACCTTGAATCAATCCATGTTGTACTTGAGACTTAATGAACCTCCCCAACCCTTCAGCAAGAATGATAAATAGATACAGAGATAGAGGATCTCCCTATCGGAGGCCCCAAGAAGCCATAAATAATTCATAAGTCTCTCTATTGATAAGAACATAAAAAGAAGTAGAGGTGACACAACTCACAATCCAATTAACCCAATCACTAGAAAAACCAAAAGCTAACAACACCTGCTGCAAGAAGGACCATTTCACCCTGTCATAAGCCTTTGCCATATCAAGCTTGATAAACATAGCTTTCTCCTTAGACAAAGCCATATAATGAATAGCCTCCACTGCTATCACGATCCCGTCCATACTTTGTCTTCCAACAACAAATCCCCCCTGCTTTTCAGAGATTAGATCCTTGAGACATCCCTTAAGGAAGCCATCAATAAGTTTGGTAATGATTTTATAAACAACATTGCATAGGGCAATGGGCCTAAATTGATCTAGCCTATTAGCCCCTTCTTTTTTCAGAATAAGGGCCAAGAAAGTAGCATTCATAGCTTTCAACATCTTCTTGCTACTATAAGATTCTTGGACCTCCTCAAGAAGATCAAGATTGATTATCTCCTAGAATTCCTAAAATAACTCAATAAGAAAACCATCTAGGCCCGAAGCTTTACCTTTCTTCATGCTAAATACTACTCTCTCTAGTTCTTGAATATCAATAGGGTGGGTGAGGTCATCATTCATTCTATGAGAAACATTTGAAGGAATGCAATCCAAAATTGTAGTTTCCTTCTCCTCAATTGGGGAAGAGTCCTCTGTGAATAGGGTAGAATAGTGCCTCAAGACCTCCTGAGAAATGACAACTTTCAAAGAAAGGTTAGAACCATCCAGAGACAACAGAGATGAAATACAATTATTATTCCTGCGGGCTCTCACACAGTTATGAAACAAAGTCGTATTCCTATCTCCTTCCTGGAGCCAGTCATTACGAGACTTTTGTTTCCAAAATGTTTCCTCCTTAAGTTCCCATTCCTTAAGATCCTTGAGAGTTGAGGATTCCTTCCTGCTCAGATCCAAGGTAAGACCCTGGTCCCGAATTAAATGAGTGACATTGTCCAGTCGAGCTTGAGCAGCAATTCTATTATAATGGAGGTTCCCTAATACCTGCCTATTCCATCTCTTTAGCTTGTATTTCACAAATTGCAACCTTTTGACAAAGGAATGCATGGGTCTACCATGATCCGGTTTACCTTGGTGCCACCAAGTAGAAATTAAATCCTGAAGAGAGGGATCTCTAAGACACATTAAACTGAAATTTAAAGGAAGGATTCTTGGGCAGACAGAGGGAGGTCACAAAGAGTTTGATCGGCTAATGGTCTGAACCTCTTTAATCTAAGATCTCTGAATAAGTAACCCGTCTATCACTAATCCAGAAAGTAGAAACCTGATATCTATCTAGCCTCTATGAGATAGCCTCCTCACCACATCTTCTATTATTCCATGTGAAAGTTCCATTGTTTGGTTTCACATCATTAACATTTAAAAATTCAATATTCATGTTAAGAAGATAAGAAGAGGGTTCTAGTCTTAAAACACCCCCTCTTTTCTCTTCCAAACTACAAATTGCATTAAAGTCTCCCGCCACAATCAAGGGAAGATAAGGCATAGGAGATCAAACAAATTTACTGTGCTCCTAGAGAAGAGACTTATCTAGGAGATTCGTAGGAGCATAAACATTGGAAAATAGGTAGATCTCCCCTGAATCCAAACTTGATGACACCATAGATAGAAACAATCAACATGAAATCCACCAGAGAGGGGAAATCTTACTAGGGTCCCAAAAGCAAGCCAATCCACATGAGTTCCCAAAAGCACCAACACACTAACAAAGTCCACGTGGCCAAATACCAGGAGCCTTCTCCAACAAACCATCTACGGTCAACTTCACTTCCTGAATGAAGACCAAATCCGAACACAAACATCTAAACAAATCATGAACAACCTTTTGTCTAGGGATGTTGTCCATAGCCATCACATTCCAAGATAAAACAATCATTTCAGGGGTTGTGAGAAATGCGATTCAATGGTTTTCACCGACCCAGATTCCACCTGTGTATCCCCAATCAACTTCACCTTTTCTTGATCGGTCTTGCGGCCAATCCTCAAAGATTTCTTTGAAGGTCCCTTTTTTAGAGATTTTTGATGCAAGCCTAAGACATGAGAAGACTTATTGGTCCTCCTAGCGTTAGCAACCCCTTTAACTAAGGCAGGATCTTGTGTCCCAACAACAGCCTCATCCTTTGACCCCAGCATCACTCCTGACATAGGGCCAAGTTGGCCCTAAATGTGCACATCTATGTCCATTGGCCCATCTCGTTGATCCTTTGTTGGCAAATCTTGATTATCATTCCCCTCCTTCTCCGTAGTTACTCCCTCCACAAACTGCACCCCCAAGGAAAGTTCCATAGGAACACCTTCCTCCTAAGAGAGATCCTCTAGAATATCAAATCTGTTAAAGTGCACATCATCCTGTCTATCATTAAAGGTTTTTTTCTGTCCTCTTCCCTTATTTCGAGGTTTAATAGGGATAAAACTCTCCTTATTCACATTACCATCCTAAAAGGGGTTTTCCTTTTATCCCTCTTAGGATCATAACCAAAGGCAACATTAGAAGTATTCAATGTCGGATTAGACCAGGGACATTTCCTCTATAGATGACCATACTCATGACAAATGCGACATCTAAAGGGGAGAGTCTCATAATCCAGTGGTTGGATCCAAGAAGAGGATCCAAGGCGTAGCTCAATCGAATCTGGGAAAGGATTGTTAAGATCAATTTCAACACAAATGCATGCAAAGGATATTACCTTTCTATCCAGGGTATGAGAAGCCGTTCCAATTGACTTGCCTAGTAACAGTGCAATAGTGTAGGATATCATTCTTCCAAAATTCTAGTGGAAGCCTCGGAAGTCGGATCCAAACCGGGGCCCTTGACGGGAGTTCTTCTACTGAGTTAAAACCAACATGCCAAGGCTTTATAAAAAGCCCCACTTGATTGAAAAATAAGGTCCACCCTCAAAGGCCTTAATCCTATCAGCCATGCAAGAGAAAACAACCACAAAACAATTATTGGTCGCCAATAAAATTTCCATCTCTCCTTCAGGGTTCTAGATTCAGCGAGAACAAGACTCCAAAACAGACAGAGAAAGTCGTAAACCCATGAATTTGCAGATAAGAGCATGATTGCTCCAATAAGATATGTCTTCCGAGATTGTGTCCGGTTGAATAACCAAGACATGTTGATCCTGGCTTCTTTCCAGGCACACATATATCCCTTCCTTATAAAATAATTTCTATTATGCTCCTTATCTTTCACATGTAGAAAAGATGGAGGATCAAAAGACTCCACAACTCCAGTCGTATTCAAAATTGGATGAGAAGACCCCATATCTCTAGCCGTATTCAAAATCGGATAAGAAGATCCCATAGCTCCAGCTGTATTCAAGATCGGAAGCCCAACCTGCACCATGCAACCAAAAAAAACCCCAGCGAGAACCGCCTAATCCACTATCACCCATCCTCCGACCAGAACCGCCACCGCTGCAACAAGCAACTAGCCGGAAGCAAACGCCAACAAAAAAAAGAAAAGAGAAAAAGAGGGGTGAGGGTAGCCCACACTACCCCCACACTGCGTCACCTAGACACACAGACAACCACCCCACACTCTGCCCAACACCTGCGCAAATCGCCTTCACTGAGACACACAGAGCTGAGTGAAAGGAGCTCGGCTAGGGTTTCCTCCAGCCTGCACTCATAGAGACCTCAACCGACGCCATCTCCTAAATGAAGATATTTAATAATTCTGCCAAAAGAATTTCTAAATTACTTGACACATACTAAGTGAAATTGCATTTCAACCAGAGGAAATAACTATTTTGTTTATTTATTTAGGGCTAATTGTAAATGAACAACATTGTAACACCTAGTTGAATTGATAAGTTGGAAGATGTTCTACATCATCTAAATGACAACTCATGACTTACACAAAATTACTTATTGAACTATTGTTATCTAACTATGATAACATTTGGTGTAATACAATCCAAGGTATTGTTATGGAGTAAAGAGTTGCTTACAATTCATATCCTTTAAATTGATTTATGCTATAACATAAGTTGTTTTCATTTATTCAACCTCATGTTTATTATCCTTGGAGTTGAAATAAAGTAAAATGGAACTTATTATTTTTTCATAGTTTTGGTGAATTATGAACAATAAACACCTTCAAAGTAAAATTGAAATGCTAATTCCTTGTTTATCTATACATCTAATTAACAAATTTTTTGAGATGGTCTTACATAGTTTGATTAAGATAATTGTATGGTCCTCTAAAAATCAAAAGCATTCATATGGTGAATATCATGATTTAACACAACCATACTTTTTTTATATTAAAGATCGAGAGTAAACAAAATACAGATAGTTGAAAACAGGGGAGGCAACGCCTCAACCACCAAAACCACCGAGGATTTGCGTTACATTACTAGAGAGCAATCTGAAATAAAAAAATGAACAATGTAAAGGGAGAGCCAGAGCGCTACTGCAGAAAGTGATCGAGAGGATCGATCCATGTGGTCCACCCTTGGGCCCCTTCCATCCAAATCGTCTTCTTCCGGTCTTGGATCTGAGCCAGCATGGCAACGTGGTCAGCCTCGAGCATCCTGTTACTGTTGATCTCTTTAAGCAGCTTCTTTAAAGCCTTTTCAAAGGAGGACTAGTTTTTCGCGAGCCTCCTCCACTCGTAGCCATCCTTCATCTCATGTATGAACATAGCGGCGTGACCATCTTGTAGGAACTGAAGGAATTTATGCTTTTCGAGATTCATCACGAAGGAGACCTGTGAAGCAATTTTAAAAAACGTGTCTACGAAGAGACTCAGTAAGACACCTGCCATGGCCATTAAATTTATCCTCATTTCGCAGTTTCCAAATGAACCAAAGGATATAGGAAGATAAGATAAACCAGAACATATTAGCGTCCTTCTTTAGACCAACAATATAACCGGTAATGATGCTAAAGGTATCCACATGATTAGGAATGCAAAAACCAAACATTAACCAAACCTCCCTGGCGAAGGAGCAGTCAAAGAAAATGTGTCTGCCGGTCTCAGGAAGTCTGCAAATGGAACAAATATCAATACTGAGAGGGTTTCTTCTTAACGGGAGTCTGTCAATAATAAGCTGCCATTTAAAACATGTATTTTAGGGGGAATCAGACTTTTCCATAGGCGTATAAAGCATTTATACCAGGAATTGTTAGGTAGATCCAAGTACCATAGAATGTTAACATGATTAATAATAGAGTCATCATTAGAGATCATGTCATAAATGGCGCGACAAGTAGTATTGGGTAGGAGAGAGCCATCTTTCCATTTGAGAGTCAAGAACCGGAGGGAGTCTACATTAGTACTAGCGGGCAAGGCAAGAGTGGCACGGGCATTCTTTACCATATGGTAAGTTCTTTTCTAGGTGGGCGAGAGATTGTAGGAGGCGCTGAGCTCTTCCCAGTTGAGCAGGGCACCATTCTCAAATAAGTCCTCAAAGACCCTGATGCCGACACTGGCCCAAAGCTTGGCCGAGCAGCCTTGCGTGAGGGCAAGGGGTTTATTAGCATGAAGGAGATTCCACCAGATCGACCTTTCCCCATGAATGGTGTCATTGCTGCTAACACTAGGGCTGTCAATAAGATGCCTAATATGTTCCTAGGCTTTCCAAATGGATTTAAAAACATATGAGCCTTGCATGGAAACAGGAAAATGACTTGCCACCAGGTCAGCCAGGGGAAGGGCTTTCTAGGACTTAGCATTCTTAGGGACACCTCTCTCAATATTGTTTCTAATCAGGACTTTCCAGGGCTCCATGCCATCTAAGGCATGAAAGATCCATTTCATAGCAAGGGCAATGCCTTGGATCTTGAGATCCTTTAGCCCAAGGCCACCCATTTTCTTAGTTATGTGACACCATTTCCATTTAACCGCATGCATTTTTTTTCCACCTTTGCCATCAGACCAAAGGTACTGCCTTATGGTTTTTTGGATATCGAGGATTTGATAGTTACTGAACATCCAAGTGGAGGAGTAGTAGACACTATATGAGGAGAGGATCTTCTGACAGACTTGGATTCTTCTAACAAGGGAGAGGAATTTATTATCCCACCTATGCAATTTTTTGTCAATCTTATTCTTTATCCACTGCCACATCTCTTTAAGAGAGGGAGAAATGGAGAAAGGGATGCCGAGGTACCAGATGATTTTGTTGGGGCCTCCTCACTGAAACCCATAGGGACTAAGCCAGACAGGGGGTTTTTCTTTCCAGCCAAGGAGAGTAGAATTGGCAAGGGAGATTTTAGCTCCAGACATGATACCAAAGGTTTTAAGCTTTTGGACAAGGTTGTCAATATGCAGAGGTGAAAGTTCAAGGAACAGGGCAGTATCATCCGCAAACTGGATGTTGAGGAGGTTGGAGTCATCAGGGAGCTTAACTCCTTTGACACAGGGGGATAGAGAGTTGTCCCTAGGAAGATAGTACAAAGCATCTGACGCAATGACAAATAAGGCGGGCGCAAGGGGACAACCTTGCATGATAGATCTACTAAGATGAATGTTCTAGGATAGGGATCCATTGACTTCTATTTGAGCCGAGGCATCCTGGAGCAGGACATTAACATATTTATAGAAGTCAATCGGGAACCCAAAGGCTTGTAGCATCATGATGACAAAGTCCCATTCCACACAGTCATAGGCATTTTCAAAGTCCAACAAAAACATAGCAGTGTCTTGGTTAGAAGCTCTAGCCCAATCCATGGCTTCCTAGCTTGTAATGAGGTTCTTGAGGATATATCTACCCTTGATAAAGCCTGTTTGGGTAAGGTAGATGAATTTAGGGAGAAGCTTTTCAAGTCGAAGGGCAATAACTTTAGCTAAAATTTTGTAGGAGACATTGAGGAGAGTGACAGGCCTCCAATTCTTGATGAGGGCCCTATCCCCATCCTTGGGTATCATCTTGACAGTCCCCTTGTTAATGTTAGCACCAAGGGTTCCATTGTCAAAGGCTTTAGAATAAACACCATGCAGGTCACTAGCAATCCATTCAAGATTGGCTTTATAGAACTCAATAGGGAGGCCATCCGGGCCCGGTGCTTTGTCAGATTTCAGGGAGTTGATAGCAGCAGTGATTTCCTCAACAGACACCCGTTGGTTGAGGAGGGTGGAATCTTCAGGGGAGATCCTAGTGGGGATCAAGGTTTTGTACTTGTCTCTAGTGTCTTTAGCAATGGCATTATCTTCAGAAGTGAACAAATTATTGTAGAATAATTCAAAGGCCTCTTTGATGATGGGGAGGTCAATAATTTCCTTGCCGTCGATGATCAACCTATCAATCTTTTCCTTGGACTGTTTGTGCTTAAGTAGATTAAAGAAGAATTTGGAGCCCTTCTCCCCATGTTGCAGCTAGTGGGTGCGAGCCCTCACCATAGCCCCCCAGATCTTAACTTGCTGGTGTTTTCTAAGAGCTTCTCTAGCATGTGCAACCTGAGTAGCCTTGTGAGCGCAACTAGGGTTATTTTGGATATCAAGTTCAAGGGAATGGAGCTGCCTGGTGAGCGTTTTCTCAGCAAATCCGAAGTCTTTTGCCTTTTTTTGCCCTATAGTCTGAAGGGTTTTTTGCCAGGATTTCACATTAAGGTTCCATCTATCAATATGAGAAGGGAGGAGATTGTTCCGACAGTTAAGGAGTCTGATAAGATGTAGGGCGATCAAGACATCCTGATCCTTAAGGAGGGAGGTGTTAAGCAAAACTTTACTGGAATTATTGACTTGGGTACTCATAATATTCCGAATATTAATAAGAGCCATAACAGGGTGGTGGTTGGACATGGACGTAGGCCGAACAGAAACAAGCCTGCCTTGGGCATCAGGAAGGAAGGAAAAGCTCTCTTTATTAGCGTATAATCGGTCCAATCTAGAGTAAATTCTACCCTCTCCCTTCTGGTAGTTACACCAGGAATGCCACAAGTCGAGGGGGGAATGTCCAAGATCCTCCATTGGATCAAACAAGGATTTGTGTAGTTTCAGCCCGTTCCAGTGTTCTCTTTCCGAATTGTTCCATGTGAAGGGTAGGCCACCAGTTTTGTCAAAGTTATTTTCAACCATGTTGAAGTCCCCCGCAATTATCCAGGGGATGTCTGGGAGAGATCTAAGCCAATCCCATAAAACAATCCTATCTATATAATCATTAGCAACATACACAAAACAGATCCCAAAGTGTGTACCTTTCAGATTGATGGAGCTCCAGACAACTCTATTGCATGGGGAGATGCCCTTGTCGGTAATGAGATTGGACCACTTGGGATTGATAAAGAGTCCAACCCCACCCTTGCCTCTGGGGTGATTAGAACAGACTTTAATGGCATCCTTCCAGATATAGTCAAGTGTAGTTTCAAGAGTAAAATCAGTAGCTTTTAGTTCCTGTAATAGAAGAAAATCCGTATTCTTATATATGTCGAGGAATCTTTTCACGATGAATTTTTTGTCGGGTGACTCCAACCCTCTCACATTCCAAGAAATACACTTCATCATTAATGAGAGGGGGTTAAGGAGTAGCTGACAGCCTTAGAGCTGGAGGGAATGTCAGGGATTGTGGGGGGATTAATCCCCTTCTTCTTATTCTTGGAGCCGAAGGGTCTCCCTTTTTTCTTGGTCATGGAGCACTGATCCAATTGGTCTTCCTCCTCCTCACTAGGGGCGGAACCAGTCAGGGGATCAATGTTCCCTTCCCCATTCTGGCCTAGGGGACTCGATTTACTATAGTCTGTGCAAGACTCAGGTGTTGAATTGATGGAAAGGAGCGCATTAGGGAGCATCTTAGGGGCAGTCGTAGTGTTAGCAGGAATGATTTGGATAATGCAAGAGTCATCAATTTCATTAAACACCTTAGGGACACCACACTTGTCAGTAGTGCTATCGAGACCCAGAGGAGGTGAAAAAAGGGGAATCGTAGAGGAGGAACTGAGGGGAGTTCCAGGTCTATGAGTCATTTCAACAGACCCAGTTCCAGAGTCTGTAGCAGTATTGCCAAGGATGGTGCCCTCAAGGTTTTTAATCATAGACTTGACGTTTAAATGGTTCGAGGTTTGGCAGGCACCCGAAGAATGGGAGGAGCCATTCTTCCTAGAGTTACTCTGTTTAATTCCAGATCGTATTTTATCAACCGCCAACTCTTGCACATTTTTCCTTCGGCGTTTCTTACTGATGGCTAATTGGAAGCCATCATCGAAGGGGGGTTCGGTGGTGTCCATGGCAGAGGAAACAGGGGGGGTGGGCGTGGGTTGGAGGGGGCCGACATTGGCAGGGTTTTCACACCCAACCGCCCCATTAAACGGATTACTAGTTCTAGGGGGGTTGTTAGCAGGCGAAGGGGTGGTATCGGGTCCATTCACCGGCGGAATTAAATCGGTGCTTTTAGGAATTCGGGGGTCACCCTTGGTGGGATCTGCCTTGGTTTCAACAGTTCTTTTCTTAATAATAGGGCAATTTTTACGTTGGTGTCCTTCGTTTTTGCATAGAAAGCACTCATTTAGCCCTCCTAGGGTTTCTAGAGGGCATGAATACACCTCGTTTTCAATTGTAAGATTCAGGGTATCAGGTATATCAATTCCCGGCTTGATTGAAACCAACATTCTAGCATCAAGATGGGGGATAAGTTTGTTTGAATCGTCCATCCTGACAAATTTACCCACAGGTTGATGATTTGAGGTAGGAAGCGCCATAAGAATGGCAGGACATTTTTGAGTAGAAGCCACCTAGGGCATGAGAGAGCCATAGTTTCCTCATTGATGGCTTCAGGCGACTAAGCTAGGGCATAGGAGGAGGTGTTCCCTATGGCCCAATATTGTTTTTTTAGGACCTCAACCTGTTTCATGAGAGGTGAAAAAGATAATAAACAAACCCTTATGAATTTGTCTACAGAACGAAAATCTGAAGCCAAGTTGAATATTCCAAAAATTATAAAACCAATCGTCTAAGAATTTGCGGGGGGGGGGGATTTTTCTACGTCTACAGCGGCAAAGAAGATTGCTGTGTTTTCAAGTCTATTCTTCTCAAGCAAAATTTCTTTAGACATAGCATCATTAGGTGAAATGGAGGAGAGATCAATGGATATGGTCGAGGTCTTACCTTCTCCGTCGGGTCGAGCGCAGCCAGCCACGAACTTAGCATTCCTATCGTAGGTAATGCCATCCTTAGGACCCACGACGGTGTTTGAGAAGGATCACTTAGGTTTTGGCGGCGAGAGATTAGGGTTAGGCGGTGGGTCTGGGACAATAACCTCTTCAGGCTCCATTAAATGTCGAGAGCAATGCTCATGCAATGGTAGTACAGTCTTAAATGCGAGCGCAGGCAACTAGCAAGCAAAGACAATTGAAGAAAAGTAAATGACAAGGCAAGAAAGGAATCTCAAACCACGTGGAGGAGAGCGGTCTCCTCCACCACAGTTTCTGGCCTACGTGCGCAGGGGGCGTCCACATCAACAGGGTCGCACTGACTTTCGCCGTTGACCTACTTCGCAATCGCCAAATTCGCAATATTTCGCATCCTATCATTAGAACTTTTGAAAACAACCATACTTCATTTCTTAACAGTGTGTTTATTAGGAGTTTCATCAAGTGAGCCCTTCCTATTTTATCTCTGTGTCTTACCATTGTAAAAACCATTTTTCATATGTTTCTATTATCATTTATTTTCCTCTTTCCAATTTGTTTGATGAGAAGTGAATTATGTAATTACAAATCCTACATTTATGTTTCTACTTAGTTCATTGGCATAAATAGGAATATGAAGAAATATTGAGTTTAGAACACAATCATATAACCAAATCCACTTTACCATCATCTGTGTTAAAGGGCCTTCAGATCTGAACACTAAATTGTAATAATTGATTTACTTATATACATATTTTTGCAAATAATTCTCGTCTTACTCTTAACTTCAATTCTTATATATGTTTGAACATTTTTTAATATAAATGTATATCAATGCAATTATATGTTTACTATGTGATATGTGTGGTTGACCATGAAAAAAATATTTTTTAAAATAAGATATATATATATATATATATATATATATATATATATATATATATATATAGCATGGGTCGTGGTCTTGTAAAGGGTTTGGCTCGCCACTTTGAGTGGGGTGACTTGCATATGCAAGTCACACCCCTATAAGGGACGATTTGTATAGTAGGTCATGACTTGTTATAAGTAGCCACAACCCCCTTCTGACAATGATATTTTTATATATATATATACACAACACACACACACACACGCACACATTTCTATATAATAGAATAAATAATAGATAAATAAATATCGATTTTAAATGAATATGAGAAATTCATGAGATTATAAAATAATAGATCAGTTTTAATATACTTAAATGCTATTAATTTATCTAAATTATGTATATCTACATCATTGATATATACACATATACATGTATGTATTATTTATAATAATTTATTATTATTATTTTCAACCAAATGTGTAAATTAGAAAAATTTTAGAGGCAAGGTTTAAGCATATACATGCTAATAGTTTTATTTTTTGGATTTTTAAAGAAAACATTCACAAAAGCTATCTTTATGCTTTTTTCCCCCTTAATTTTCCTAGATTTGTCTAAGTTGGGGGAAATTAGTCTTTCTTTCTAAAACTATAAACCTAATTTTTGAGAGAATATTTCTATAATTTTTCAAATTTAGATGGTGTAGATTTTACTTTAAAGTAGCTATTTGTATGTGAGTTGTTTTGCTTATCTTCATGACAAAATTATAAAACTCTTTTTTCTCATATTAAATTAATGAGCCACCTATATAGAAATCACAGTTCCCTATTTGATGAAGTTTGATGTAGAGCTTATCTCTTCAAGCCTTTGGTATTGAATCTCTTTCAAGTTCTTCTAATCTACTCTTCAATATTTGGTAGTACCTGCTAGGTTTTCCTTTTCTTGACCCTTTTTATGTATAACACAAATTTCATAATATCATTTCAATTTTAATAATATCAAATTGATAAACCATCTCTACTAATTACTCATTCTAACTAGTGAAAATAATTAAATTTTAAAATAAATTAAGTAATATCTCCACATATGTTATAAGTCAGGGGTGTTTTAGGAGCAAACCGAGACAAATGAGAACTGATTCAATTCACCAATGATTTCTTGTGCAAATTAACAAAAAAAATTCAGTAAATTGTGATTTTTTTTGATGAATAACAACCATTACCATTAATATAAATTAAAGTACACTATTCACAAAAAAAGGAAGGGGATTACAAGATTACCCCTCATGATCCAAATAGGTAGAGGTTGGAGACAAAATAACAAAAGCAATAATAAAAGTTGCTACATGCCTAGAGCAGTGGTTCATGGAGGGTGAGGTGGATCTTTGTCATCCTTGGATCCCCATACACCAACAGGGCTAGGAGTGTCATCCGGGAGGGACCAACTCTCATTAGTAGCAATATCCTCCTTGTCTTCATCTTTGCAAGGTAAAGAAATAGCCAACTCAAGGCATGCAAATGCCTTAGAATAATTGGGCAAACATTGCCATCTCTAGTAGCAAGACAACCACTAGCACCACCAGCGGGCAAAGCCACATCACCCAAACCCTAGTCAGAGGCAGACCCACCCCCCCACCCCATGGATTGGGGAAGAGGAGCACATCCTATTGAATTCACGACCGCCACTAGACTAGCAATGGGCTTGTGACCACGAGGTCTAAGAACAACGAGTTGAGGAGCTTTGACCACGTTGGTGATTGCAAGCTACAGACTGGTCTTGAGAATTTGAGGTGTTAGGAGGCACTTTGGCAATTGTAAAAGGAGCATTACCCTAATGTTCCAAAAGCTTCTGAAGGCGGGCCACCTCTAGAGCAACCTTGTTGGGTTGCACTTGAATTTGGAGAACATATTACTACAAATACAAGCTTTAGCATAAAGCGAAACATTAACATCAAGAGTGTTGTGAGTAAATATAAAAACATTTTTTTCTTTATAAAGAGAAAAAAGAATCTCCACCCTAAAAGCATGCCAAATTAGGAGGATCCTCCAGAAGGGCCATATGCCAAGAAAAAGGCTTAGGTTTGAAAGGCCTAAAAAAATCATGGATCCAACTCCAAAAGGCTTGAGTGCGTCTACAAAACCAGAAAAGGTGCATGAAAGATTCATTTTGCCCATAGAAAGGGTGATGTGGGCCAGGAATACCCAAGTGTGTCAGGCGAGCGCCCAAAGGCAATCCTTGGAAAAGAATACACCAAGTAAAATGGGCAAGCTTGTGTTCAATAATAGAAGACCAAATAGAAAGAAATATGCATCTCCAAGTGGCTGGAGAAGATTGCAAATGCTAACATAGGTTCAAAATTGGCACCATGGGAAGGTGCATAGAAAATCAATGATAACTCAGATGTGGTTTATAACTACTAAATGCAGTTTTGGGATACCAATGCTAGTCTTTCCACTAGGGTTTCACTGAGTGAATACCCAACTTGTGTAGCATATTCAAAGGCAGAGCCATCATGACCAAATCAAACATCTATTGATCTTGCCGGATGAGCTGTTCCTGAGCTTGCATATCCTCCCAAGAACGAATGGTCATGGTGACCCTAGAAAAGAGGTCTCAAGGAGTGTGAATGCCACGCTTATGAAAGCACAAGTCATGAACCCCAGACACTTTAGCCAAAGGGAGCCCTTGAGGCTAAATGAGAGGAGACCATCATATATTTTGTTGATTAAAAGAGGGCCCATCTCTAAATCTAGAACCATTCCAGTGAAGCCATAGTTTGACAGCTTCCCAGGCACGCCAAATACTCTTGGCAACAAAAGTGCTTTCAATTTGAACTACTTCTTTCATAACCAAAAGGGTTTGAAACCCTATCCCCTTCCAAGAAGGGCACTTCATAGGATGCCTTGAAGAAATACAATTCTTGAGAAGAACCTTCCAAGGCTCTATGGCAGAGATTGCACGTAGGACCCACATGGCGCATAAAGCAAGACCTTGCTTATGAGTGGAAAACAACTTGAGTCCACCATAATCCTTGAGGAGACATCAAAACTCCCAAGCTACTTTGAGAAAGCTAGTGCAAGAGGCCGTAGAGGCCCATAAAAAATCTTGCATAAGATTTTCTAGTTTGTGGTAGGAGGCTTTTGAAGGAGCCCATCAAGAGGAGAAATACACACAAGTGACAACAAGAATCTTAGAACAAATCTGAAATTTACTAGCAAACAGAAGCGGCTTGGTGATCCAATATGAGAGTTTTTTCTCAATTCTAGCCAAAATTGCATTCCCGAGATCCACTAAAGACCCTAAAAGGCAAAGGGGATACCCAAAAATCTGAAGATTTCTCTACAACCAATCCACTTCCAGTTGTAATAAAGAATCCAAGAAGGAGCTTGAATAAAGGATTGATGATAACATCAGGTTTTGTGCCATTGTATAGTTGAACCAAAAGCCAAACAAAAAGTATCAAAGCATTAAAGAGCCTCACACACATTTTGTTCATCTTCAATGAGAGTTAAAAAAAAATCATCAACAAAATGGCCATTGACCAGTTGCGAAGGTGAATTAAGTAGGGCAATCCCCCTGACTCTACTTGTCGAAATAGCACTGGCTAGGAGATACTCGAAACCTTTAGCCCCTAAACCGTTCAAAGAGGGAGCCAAAAGGAAACCCTTGTGAATGGATTTGTGTAAGCTGAAAATAGAAGGCTGACGACCTTTTATGGTGATGCACACAGATGCATCATCGAAGAGCATGTTTACAGATTCAATAAAATGAGGTTCAAAGCCAAGGGCTTGCAACTTGTTAAGAATAAAGGGCCATTAAATTCTGTCATGAGCTTTGGCAAAGTTGATCTTGACAAAGATGGGATTTTGCTTCAACTTCCTAGCCCATTCCATACCCTCTTAGACATCAATGATATTGTCAAGAATAAATCGAGATTTGATGAAGCTAGTTTGCTCAGGACACACAATTTGAAGTAGATGTCCAATTTTTGAAGCGAATGGTTTGAGATACATTGTACGAGACATCGAGGAGAGCGATGGGCCACCAGTTACAAATGTGCTTCGAAGCTCCTACTTTAGGTATGAATTTAATGTTACCCTTGTTAATTAACTATCCTAATGTTTGGGAGTTAAAATCTTCTTGATAGACTTTAAATAAGTCAGGTCCCACACAAGACCACAAGGCTTTATAAAATTCACAAGCAAAGCCATCACAACTAGGAGCTTTGTCATCAACCATGGAAAAAGGTACTTCCTTAAAACCATCAATGGTGAACATTTGATCACAAAAAGATCTTTGGGCCTCAAAAAGATGAGAAGGCACCATAGAGAGACAGTCCTGAAGAGCTCTGTCACTTTCCAGGAAAGGGTCCTGAGTAGTGAAGTCCTTTTTGTAATGACACACAAACACCTACAAAATATTCGGTAGCTCAAAGAGTGTTGTATGGCCTTCCTTAATGCTCTTAATGCTAGGTGAGGAATGATGGGCTTGAAGAGCCTTAAAAAATTCTTTTGAGGTGTAGTCCCTAACCTTAAGCGAGTGATGTTTGGCTTTTATCTGAGCACCTCGAGCAACAAATCTGTCAACAACTTGTTTTTGGTGGCAGAGTTTTGCAACCCTAACATGGAGAGTAGGAGAAAAAGGGTTGGCAAAAAAACCAAATCCATGGCATGGAAGAGATCTCTAATAGTGGCTTCATATGACCGACAGTGGAAATTGGCAAGCTGTTGGCCATAAATTTTGAGAAAATGTATCCTGCACTAGATAACCTCATTGCACTAGTCAATCCACCTATGTGACTAAGTAGGACAACTTTCAAGATTCCAAACCCGCTGAATGTGAGCCACTGTGGAGGGATGAGTCAACAAAGAAGTGTTAAAAAAAACCGAGTCTAGGTGGGCGAATATTACCAACTTGCCAAACAATAATAAATTGGTTGTAAAAGTGGTTTGACAAAGTGACGTTAGAGATAGGCATAAGCATGAGATCATGACAGATCTCAAAAGAAAAGAAAGATTGTGCAGTAATCATTTCACGATCAAGCTATTTAAAAATTCTATCAGAACCGGCTTGAAAATTACTCCACGTATGCCGAAGACTATTAGGGCAACGAAGGTCAGTATTGGGGTCATAAAGACCCAATTTATTTTTCATATAAAACCATGCCTTCCATTTGTCAGCTGTGCAACGAAAAGGAATTAAATCCTCCTCGTTAGAGGTAGCTTCCATCATATTAAAATCATCACACACAAAGAATCAGCAAGCCACCACCACATATAAGATCTCTCAAGAGCATCATTCAAAGCATAAAAATTAATGATACTAAAAGAATGATTGTCAACAGACATAAGGATTTAGACCACTCGTTGAGTAGGATTTGATCTGTGCACCATGATGCAAGACTCCCAATGCGGCACAAGAATAGTAAGGACACTTCCCTAGCCTATTTCGTGGTTTGAAGCAAAAACCAAGCGAACTAACCAAATAACACAAGCAACATCAAGGAGAAACGAAGAAATTTTAATTTCTCTGAGACAAAGAACATCTAAACTAGGAAATCTTTGCCGAGTATCTCACATAGAATACTTCCTAACTGGGTTAGTAAGAATTTGAACATTCCACGATAAGAAATTCATTAATAAATGTCTTGCATGCCATCCTCATCCTCAAGAGAGAAGAAACTATTTTGCAAGAATTCTGAATCTTTCTAAAGACCAAAGTCAGAACTTTGTGGTTTTCAAGAGCACGATCACCATCTGCATTTTGCCAAAAAGGGTTGCATGAATGATGGAGAGTATTAGGTTGTGTTGAAATCGTTAATGTAGAGGGGTATGAACCCAAATAGAATGAGAACCACTATCATTATCTTTGTCCTTCCCTTAAGAAATAGGGTTTGAAACAATGAAATGTGAGGATAGTTTGGGTTGTGTTTGCGCATGCGTTTGCACTGGTTATGATTGTGACTGTGGTTGTGGCAGTCCTTAATCTTGTATTCCGAAGATTGACAATGGAAACAAGTAGTCAATAGATTCAAATTAAGCACCTTCTGGGTATAACACATACCACCAATTTGAATATCAATAGTATCTTTGATCACCAGCTAAATTGATCTCAACATAAACCCTCTTTTGAGGGCGAGCTTGATAAAAATGGCCAGGCTCAACAAAAGCCACTTTACCAAGGGATTGATCTATGCCATGTAAAAATGGCCAACAAGGCAAAGGAAGGCTTGAGAATTCAAAAAGTTGCATACTATATTTGGTTGGGATCCCGCTTTTTCATTAATGATGCTACTTGAGCCTTTGGTGGTGTTGTCACTATGTGGGACCCTCAAAATATCACGAGAAGTCTCATCTTAATCTCTGCTAATAGTTTATCTATAATACTTACTTCTCCCCATGCCTTGTGGTGTTTCGTGAATATTTATGCTCCAAACACTTGTTCTGGCAACAAAATTGTTTGGGAGGATATTTTTGCTCAAATTTTGGCTACTCCGAATGACCACTAGTTCATTGTAGGAGACTTTAATATCCCTCTATTCCCTTTAGAGAAGTTGGGAGGGCCGGTGAGCTATTCTAATAGCATGTTAGACCTGTTCGATTTCATTAACTCAACGAACCTTCTTGATATTTAATTAAGGGGACATCTTTTTACTTTGTCCAACCACAAGAAAGTGGACAATCTCATACAAGTCAAGCTAGATAGGTTTCTAGCTTCCTCCAATTGGGATCTAGGCTACAATTTCACCCTTAAGGCCTTTCCTAGAATGGTTTTCAACCTTAACCCTATGATTTTGGACTGGGCAGATAAACTAGCAAGAGGACCCATCCCCTTCCATTATGAAATTTTGTGGTCCTCAAACCCAGACTTTAGAAATTGTATTCAAAGTTGGTGGAATACTCCTATCCAAGGCATTGCTATGTACAAGGTGTCTTAGAGATTGAATATCATAAAGAAACAAAGTCAAAGGATGGAACAAATTCACATTTGGAGAGAATTTTAAAAAGAAAAAAGAGATTGACCCTAAATTAATAGCGATACAATTACAAATTGCAATTGGTGATCATCTGAAAACACACATAATATGGAGGAAGCTATAAGAGGTGAATGGAAAGAAAATTTCAAGAGGGAATAAATTTATTGGAAACAAAAGTCTCAAGTCCAATGGCTGTGAGAAGGTGACATGAATTTTGCCTTCTTCCACAAATCGGCTCTAAAAATCAGAAAAAGTAACACGATTCAGTCCTTGGCGAATGAGATGAATAATATTATCTTGGATGACCTTCAATTGGGGAGTTAGCTTCTAGGTACTTTTTTACAATGCATAGAAAGATGGGCAAATTGATCAGAATCCAACTTTAGAGGATCAATTAGTATAAAGTGTTCCTATGACTCTGAGTCCAAATGATAATGCTCAAGTCATGGCACCTATAATTGTGGAGGAAGTCAAGTCTGCTACATTGTCTATGGGTGCTTTAACGTCACCTGGACCAAATGGTTTTCCCTCGACCTTATTCCAAGAATTCTGGGATTTTGTGGGATATGAATTTGGCTGCTAGGGACTTCTTCTGCACTAGTAAGATCTTAAGAAAATTGAATAAGTCTTATATTGCTATGATTCCTAAAGTGTCAGACCCCTTGCGACTTTCAGACTTTAGACCTATTAGTCTATGTAACACGGTTGATAAGATCTTTTCTAAAGTCTTGATCAATATAATTAAACCAATGCTTGATAGAATGATTAACAACAGTCCAAAAGGGTTTGTCCTAGGTAGATAAATCCTTGATGCTACAATTTCAAAGCATCAGATCATTCAGTCAATCGATAAATGCGACCTTCTGAGAATGGTCCTTAAGCTTGACATTTCTAAGGCTTATGATAGGGTGAGATGGGATTTTCTTTTCAAAGTACTAAGGAAGATGGAGTTTTAAAACAACCTATTAGATCTTATCAAGGAATGTGTAACCGTTGTGAAATACTCTATCTAGTTAATGGAACCCTTGGGGACTTCTTTGAAGCTGAAAAAGGGCTTAGGTAAGGGTACCACTTTCCCCTTAATTTTTCATAATGGTGGCTAGAGTTTTGGGTAGAAACATCCTGAATATGGTGGAAAGTGGCTTTTTGCAGGATGTTAAGGCAAATTCAATTATCCCACCTTTGGTTTTGTAGCAACTCGTGGATAATACCATCTTGTTTGGCGGAGCTTTAGTTGTAGAGCCCTAAAGGTGGAAATTGTTTTTAAACCAATATGCCAAAGCATCAAGACACATAACTTATGATAAGAGCAACATATACTTCTTCCATACAAGGGATGGACTTTAGTGCAAGATCAAACATATTTTAGGCTATCATAGTGCGGCCCTCTCGAGTGCCTTCATGGGCCTACCCCTTATGGTAAGGAGGTTACTAACTCATTTTGGAACTCTTCATTGGAAATACTTTAATTGAAGCTTGTAGGGTGGAAATGTAAGCCATTAAGTAGCACGAGAAAATTACAACTCTTGGTTGTCTCCCTACATGGAATCCCGATCTACTTTCTCCCCCTCTTTAAAATCTTAGCATCCATTGATGTGAAATTGGAAAGAATCCAAAAGAACTTCTTTTGGATGAGGATAGAGGAAAATAAGTGAATGGCTTTGGTCAATTGGGACAGTGTATGTTGCCCCAAGAAGTTTGGAGGACTTGGATTAAGAAGTATTGACTTACTCAATAAGGTACTTTTATCCAAAATGTGATGAAATTTTTCACTGCACAAATCAAAATGGAGTATTTTTATGAGTGCTAATTGCCTCAACTTTGAAAAGTTTTATAGAGCCTTTTCCACTCCTAGACTCCCTAGTGGGTCTAAAATTTGGAATAATAATATCAGAAGTGTAAATTTGATCACTATGAGCATAAAGTGGCAAATTGGTGATGGGCAGATGATTCGCTTCTAGGAGACATGTAATTGATTACTCATCCCAATTTTAGAGAGATCAACGAAAGGGCTCATACCCTTTTTGGATCCCGAGTGATAAACTATATTTCACCACAAAAAATCTTGGAAAGACATGGTGCAGTTTTGTCAAAACCAACCACATTTACTTTAGTTGCCTTCCATGCTTCAACAACTCTTGTAGTGAATCAAAATCTTGTTAGGGTTTAGGTAGATCCGAAGCAAATACAATTTAACAACTATATGCAGATTTAAATACACAAAGATGAAGAAAAAACACAACACAACATAACACAAAGATTTAACATGGTTCACCCAAGATGGGCTACATCCACATAACACAACCGTCAAATCATTTCTTATTATCCAGTAAATCAATACAACACCATTACAATGTTTTTTTTTATTCCAACCACTTATAACATGCAATTTTTAGGGCAACATATGAAGTCAATTAATAAAATTAACCCTAACCCTAAAATAATATTCTCTTAATCTTTTCCTTGTACTCATATTCTCGTACATGTATTCTCATATTCTCGTATTCTCGTACACGCATGAATTTTTTTTTGGGGTAGCGTTCAGCTCTCCATTACGGCGGTCCTTCAGGCTGACACCTCTGCCCAACGAGTGTACAATACTTGCATGATCAGTCACCACATACCAACAAATCCCACTCTTCACAAGTGGGGATAAGATTTTTTAGACTAAAAAATTGAAACGTGATTTCTTGGTTAATTCGACTGACTATTTGCTAATAAAGGAGGGGAGACATACATGATTTTGGGGGAATGTTTGGAACCCTCAACTCATACCTAAGATCAACTTCTTTTGGTGGACGTTTATGCATAATAAGATTCTCACTCTGGATAATCTTATTAAGCGTGGATTTCAACTCCCTAACAGATGCATGATTTGAGAGGATTATCAGTGATGTTTGCAAACTGCTTCTTGGGCTTGACACTTCTGAAATAGGACACACTTTTAGGGAAGCTAACAGTGTTGTAGATGCCATGGCGACTTTGTGCTTGGGAATTGGCAACCTTAGATTTTGGAGATCAAGGGTGTGTCCACAAATATTCGAAGACTCCTTATACAAGAGAGAAAATCCAATAACCATGATTGAATGATGAAAAAATGAAAAGTTTGGATTCCAGGTGTCATTCTATGATCGCCTCTCTAGCTTAGAGGATGGGAAGTAAAGACAAAAAATTTAAATTATTTGGGTGGGAAAGAGATTTAAATTTCTTAAACGCTAGACGTGATAGTGGGGTTCCTAATAGGATTGGTGGTCAGATGAGGGATGTGGAGCCGAGGTGGTTAAGCAACTTGACGTTGACTAGTAACAAGGTGTGTTGTAGGGCCATGCAGAATAAAGAGTGGGTCCCTCATGGCAGCAAGTAGGACTACTAGGGGGTGGAAACTTTTGGGTTGATGTGGACGCTGTTCTTTTTGCCCACTTGGAAGAAAGGGAATCACCAAGAATGCAAGGAGCTAACTATCAAGTGGATGATGTCTATCGAGATAATGGGGAAACCTAGGGGACGATACAACATGCCAAGTTGGATAGATAGTTTGGGTCACCTTTATAGCGACAGGGGTTATGATGCCGAGGTGGCCGATCCGTGCATGGGTTGCTCACATTGCCACCCTAGAGGACAACTCAATGAATTCAAGATATCATCATTTAGCATGTTGCTAGGCTATTGAAATGACTATTAGGAGAAAATATAATGCTTGTTAATGGTTGCCTTAAATATTATTATTCCCCATGATAGAAAATCCCATCGTAATCTCTTTGTTGTTTTGGAAGGAAAGGTTTGGCACGTTTGGGGTTTATGGTGGGCATCGTTTAATCATTACATCACCATTGGTAGACTTTTAACTAAGGCCTTTATTTTTAAGCCTATTAAATTTGTTTTATCGGCTAATTGTAGACTATATGGGAAAAAAACGAGCTAAGTTTTTGGTTCTTTGTGTTATTGTGACAACTTCCATGGGTGGGGAAGGGTTTGGATTAAATCCAACACTCACGTAGAGTTGAAAGTGAATAACACTATTTGGCATGTATTTGTAGAGGAGGGGTGGCTTCGTTTATCGAATATATAAATGGCTATGATGAAGTTCTATCTAATTAGCTTGATAAGTCTTTAGTAGATAGGAGGGTTATTGTTGGGGGAGTTTTGTTTGAAATTAGTGAGGAGGTATTAGGAAAGCGACAGATCTCTCCACGAGGGGGAGAAAATGGAAGAAGCGGAGCAGGGTTACGAACAATGAAAGCCTAGCCCAATTCTTTGAAGAGGACGAGGAATTGACCAAGCTTCATGGTGGTTTTGCTCATGCCAAATTGTCAAACGCTTGGAGCAAGGTTTGTCTAATGCTAATGAATTTTTTTACCTTAGAAGGAAGATTCAAAATTTATTATTAATACCATTTTCCTTTGCTTAACCATTTTCGAAACCATGACCTGCTTTTGCTTCCAATTTTTCTGCCAACCTCTCCCAAAATTTTGGTTCACCATGCTTTGGACAGCCAAAAATCAAGGTAGGAAACCTATTCCCCTCTACCAAGTCCTAATTTTTTTCTAGTACCACTTCCACCTAGACTTGTGCCTGCCTAGACATCTTTTGGTTTATGAATCCCCTTAATCCTTGTGCTTTGACTCGCTGCTCGCAGCTACAATTCTTGACTCCGCGGGGACTAGCAAAAAGAAACGCCTGCAAATTTCTTTTGATGCAAAATCCCTGTCTCAGCCTAGCTCCCCAACTACCCCCACAATTGGCTTGGTGGCCAAAGATAAATTGCCAACTTCTACCTTTGACATAGAGAAGAAAAGGAAATGCTAGAGACCCTCTTCCCTTGCAAAAAACACAAAATTATAGTTAAGGAAGTGGTTAGTGATGAGGAGGAGGGTGTAGAAGAAGATGGTAAGCGCATAAGCTCTCATAGACGCTCGTATAGGTTGGCCGACTAAATAGTGAACATAATTGGATCCAAAAAATTGGTTGATTATGAGGAAGAATCGGAGGAGGAAGCAACTAACAATGAGGATACAACTAGTGAAGAAGATGAAGTGGACAACAACTTGTGGAAGTTGAAAACTTCAGACAAACCATCTAGTGACAACTCTAAACAGAATGAACCCTTGGACCTAACCCAAGATGCAATGCTGGAAGAGGATGACAACTGGCAGGGGGAGAGCGAGCACAATTGTGTCAATTGTACAACCACAAATGAGGAATTGGAAGCCCTGATCAAGAAGGTATTAGAGATAGAGTAGAAGTTGATTAGTGTCTTTAAGTTTATTATGAGGGTGATGCACAACTTTGCCACTTCCTTGTGCCTAATGTAGAAAAAATTCCTGGGCAACAATGCTTACAATAAAGGGAATTACAAGGAATTTTTCAAGTTCTTTACTGATGATTGGAGCCATATGCTCAAATAGCCACTAGTTGGCTTGTTTTATTTTTCTAGGCATTTTGGTTTATGTTGTTAAGATTTTTATATTGTTTTACTATCTTGTTAAGACTCTGTATGATTTTTGATATTTGTTGTTAAAAGATGTTTTTAATTCATGTGTTGTTAATGTTTATGCTACCGATGGGCTATTAGTGTAAAATGTCAGCAACCTTGTTTTACTGCTTTTAATATTAAAAACAAATGAAATGCATTATATTATTGAACTCTACATATTTTGTCTTATTAACTTTGTCATACATAAACTAGTTTGTAAAGAAGGGTTATTGATTAGCCTACAACATATTTTTGAGTGATCAATTGCATTATTAGATGCATAAATAATTATCGACACAACACATGATTTATGTCAAAGATATTCCACACAATTGGGTGTGATGAGACTAGAAACCAAGAGATACACATAAACTAAACGTCTTGACGCTTTTCATGTGGCATGCAAAATTGATAATCTTCAGAACATATGCACTACGTGAAATTTTGTTGATGAAAAATTGAGACTTCAATTTATTACAAACAAATAACATCAAAATCTCCAATTTAGTAACATGCAATCAATATAGAGTACTTTCTTGAAGAGTTTATTAGACTCTAAATTCTAGGTGAGGAGTCCTATATGACTCGAATAGTGAAGCAAACTCGAGGAACAAAGGAAGATAATACACTATCTTTATTTGCTTGAAAAGTGGAGTAATAAATAAAATGGGGTGATGATTGAAGTAGTAATATAATCTTAATTAACTTAGGTTTAGAAGATGTAAAATTTTATGTACTTTAAAGCCAAGTTGGTGGATGTTTTCTTTAATTTATTTTTAAATGAAATTTTTATAACAATGAAGGTGTTTATTTTTTAAGTATAAAATGATTTTTTAAATTTAATTTTCTTTTGTCATGCATCATGATTTATGATAATGCTTTTAGACTGTAATTTTAATTCAAAAATATGATATGATATTTTAAGATCTAATGTTGGAATTTTGTTTATTTAAAACGTGACTTCATCGTATTATGTGGTAAAGGAACATTATAAATTTGAGATGGTAAGTTGCATGTAGAAAAATGAAAGGGTGAATTCAAAAGAGACAACATAATTTTATATGAAATTTTTATAACAATGAAGGTGTTTATTTTTTAAAGCATAAAGCAATCTTTTAAATTTTATTTTCTTTTGGTCATGCATCATGATCTATGATAATGTTTTTAGACTCTAATTTTAATTCAAAAATATAGTTGGAGATATAATGTTTTAAAATAAGACTAGAATTTTGATTATTTCAAACATGGCTTTGTCATATTATGTAGTAAACTACAAATTTTGGTAAGTTCATGTAGAAAAATTTAAAAGTGAATTCATCTTTAGAAACTTAGTGAATGGTTCATACCTTATTTCTATTATTCTAAATATTCAAAAGAGACAACATAGTTTTGGTGGCATTTATTTATTTTAATATTTTTCTATGCTCACTTTAGTTTTTACTAGTTTCTTTTTCTTTATTTTTTTATCATATTTACATTTAATATTTTTTTAAATTATGAGTCTAGTATGTGTTTGATTATATTCGAGCACTTTCTAATGTTGCTATCTTTTACGAGATCAGAACTTTTGCCACAATGGAGAGAAATAATGCTGGATTACTATGAAAATGTCTTGTAAGTTTTTTCTATAATTCTTTGTTTATCTTTGTAGTCTAATTCATTTATTTTTTTAATATTTTAAAAGATATATAGAAATATATATTGGTCACTTAGTTTTTTACAATTAAAGAAAATAAGCAATTAGTAAAGAGAAAGAGGAATATGCTGGATTTAACTTGATCGTATATTTTTATTTATACCAAAACTCAATAGAAGGTATACAACTTTTCCTATAAAATAGGATTAACCCTAGTAGAATCATGGATTATAGATACCGCTTTATTAGAGTGAATTTCCTATGACCACAAAGGTGTATTTAAAAACAAATTAGAAATGGTGACTACCTCAACATGTGAACTAGACACAAGTATAAGAAGAGGAAACAGGCCTTGGTTGAATTTACCTAAGAATTTCATGAGAAGCTTTTTAATGGGGTCACAAGGACAAAATCAATATGAAGTTGTGAAATTTGATAGGATATCTAATGAAGAGGTGTTAAAAAACTCTCATTAGTGAAATCCTAGAGAAAGGGAATCATACTCCTGATAATTTTGAAAATGATAACCTAGATTATAGAAAGTGAGTTTGGCGATTATAAAAACCATTATGGATTTCAATGGGACATATGCTAGACATCACCATGAATGTAAAAGTTATGACACCCAAGGGATGGAGCACAAAAAGATGGCGATAAAGAGAAACATGCTTCACCTAACCACAAATATGAGGAATATGACACTTAAAGAAAAAATAGATGCTGAAAACTTAAGGAAAAAATGACTTAGACCACTACCAACGAATATGGTAGATAAATGGTTTCCATGATTAAGCCCAATGCAGATGGGATCTCATGTGCATAGGAGTGAATATATGGAAATAAGAAATAAGTTTTATACGGGGAATTGCCATGAGTAGCATTTGTGAAAAACAAGGGAAAGGTATAGATTGTAAGGTGTAAAATCATCACATTCCATATCCCCAAGGAGAGGGAGAAAGAGTTATAGGTGGTCTACAATAAGGTATGCACCTATTGTAAGTAATTTCTAATGAGTTTTAAGGGAACATTAGTGATTCTTTTCCAATGAACTTAATTTACTAAGGAGAAGGAATTCATTATTGAGAGTATATACTAGTTGAGTGATAAGAGAAGAGAATTATATACCACCTCTAGTCTAGAAAGATATTGAAATTTGGTTGAATCATCATGCAATTGATTTTACTTTGCATCACTTGTCATCTTCATACAAGCCAAATTTAGGACATATTTTAGGAAATGTTCTATAAAGCATGTGGACATTTGATGATGTTTTAACTCCTCTCTCTACATCACTAGCAATATCGACCATGTTCTTTTTAGCTAGTACATAATAACTCATCTCTTTGTATGTTTCACATCACTAGCAATATCAACCATGTTCTGTGTAGCTATTCTACAATACTTTAAAAAACTAACATAATAAAGAAATGAGTTGGGTTAAGATAAATGATTGTATATCTCTATTTACCAAGAAGTCTCTTTATACTCCACCCTTTTATATTAGTGTATTTTGACCATTTCATAATTTTATGACAATATAATAATAAATAGAAATATCTTGACACGTCCAACCAATTACATTCTCTTACAAAACTTGTATAATATAATCTTACAATATACAATTATAACATGGTGTCTTACCCACTTTTGAATCATATTCATTGCCACATACAATTTGAATAAATTTTTAGCATGTTTTGTTATTTTGGAACTCTTAGTCCTTGGTAAATAGTGGTATTGGAGCATTAAATAAGTTCTAATTTATAGTGAAATTGTGTTATATTTGAATTTTTTTAAATTTTGTTTTCAAAATCGAATAAGCCCTAAGTATATGAGATTGGTCTAGAAACTTGTGACAATAATTCTCCATCCTTTCATGATCTCAACCAATGGAAAATGATTCTACATATGAGATACAAACATCAAACATTTTTCTAAAGGTGATAGGGATTGTTTTTCAATGACATAGAGATGGTTTATATATAGTTATGCCTATAAAATGGCGAGGACCATTTATTATTTATTCAAACTCAACTTGTGTAGCATGTTTAATTGTTTTTCTAGAATTATATAAATAAAACACAAAAAAGGGCATTTGAAATATAAAAACTCTATATGGTACAAGTCCATTTAAAATCATTATTTTAAGGGGGAAATTCACATGTTTTGTAGATAAATAGGGTAGTCTCATTTTCTCATGCTATGTGGTTAACGACTATTTTAATAAATAATTTTTTTTTTTTTCAATTTGGATAGTTTCCCTCTTCCATGTCAATAGATCTATTTTAATAGATCTTCCTTATTAGGGAGGGCGATGCCTTTAACCTTAGGGGACAATGAAGATTCCATTATTAGGTCAAATATAGCATCATATGCAATGACAAACAATGTAGGGGCAAGTGGGCACCCTTTCCAAATAGATCTTTCTAGATCAAAAGATTTTATAAAGGGCCATTAATATCATTCTAAGTAACTTCATCCTTCATTAAGGTCTTAACCAAGTGAGAAAAACTAGCAGGGAAACCAAAAGCTTCATGGGTCATGAGTAGAAAAGACCATTCTGCCCTATCACAGGCCTTCTCAAAGTCTAATAAAAACACAACTACATTTTGATTAGATATTGTATCTTAATTCGTGGTCTCCCAGCTTGTTAGGAGATTCTCAAGGATGTACCTTCCTTTAATGGATCTAGTTGGGTGTTGCTAATGAATTTAGGGAGGATATCCACAAGCCTTAATGCAATAAATTTTGTAAGAATCTTGTAAGATACACTAAGCAGTGTGATGAGACGTTAGCTATTGATGAGAGACCCATCACCATCTTTAGGCAAGCTTTTGTGTTTCGGTTTATTAATATTAAGTCCCTGAGATTCCATGTCAATAGCAGCTTTGTATGCATGTGTAGCGTCCTAAAATTGCGACACTTGCAATTTCGACCACATTTGGGTCTTCACGATGGTGATGCAACACGAAACCTGAATGGAGACCCCGAAACTTGTTCATGACATCAAAAACTGCATTTTTTAGCACCCTGGCCTGATCCTCCTTGCACCCTGCTGTCCTTGGAGGTGGGACCATGGCGCCCAGCGCCCTGGTCCCCCAGGACCACGGCGCCCAGCGCCCTAGTCCCTGGCCCTATTTTGGGCCCGGTCTCCTATGGGGCTTCGGGTCTTTATGTTTGCAATTTGGAAAATAGCATTTCCTGGTCGGCCCAAGGTCGGGAAAATCAGTCTATCAACCCTAATTGACAAGTATATAAACTACTTTTCCTCTCTCATTTTGGGAAGAGGCGAAAAAGGTGGAAACGATACTCAAACATTCAAGCATTCAAACATTCCTTCAAGCAATTGATCATTCTAAGTCTCCATTCAAGGCTAAGTGTTGCATTCAAGACAAGGATTCAACCATTGAAGAGGAGATCACATGCTACAACATACAACATACAACAAACAACAACATCTATACCTTCGCATATAAGGATACAAACATCCTTACAACAAGGTATTAGTACTTGTTTTACATTACATTTACAGCATTTCTCATTTCTTGGTTAATTCCAAAACCGGGGTTTGACCTAAGGGCAAACTCCTAATCCCTAACCCCCCAATCGTCTTCGCTTTTCTGTGTGTAGGTTGCAGGTACGCAGCTGAAATTGAAGATCTGGAATCCTTGTGCAGAGACGAACAGATCCCCCTTCGTTTCGCGGATTTTTCGGAGGACCGTGTGCACGCCGGGCGCCATCGTCTCGTCAACTTTTGCTCAAATTTGCAGGACAGCGCCGTCTCGACATTTTACTGCTAATTCCAGGTCCGCAGCTTCATCCTATATCCCTATCTCAGTTTATAAGCGAATCTTTCTCACTTTCTATGTATTCCTAGCTTAATCATTCTATCTACATTCTTTACAAAAGAGGGTAGCCTTGCTGTCTTAACCCTTGAAACTCATATAGAATCCAATCTTGCATTGCGTGGGATTGGATCTTGTGGGTTTCAACCCCTCTTTTGAATGTAAAGTCTCCCCTAAGTGAAAACCATCAACCCTAGTGAATCTCCCTTCTCTCTCCTTGGAGTTGGGGAGGGGAGAACAACTAGGGTTCGATTTTTCCGCTTTACATTTTGGTGAACCCGACGTGAACATCCTCATTTTGATTATTCATGGTTAGATCTGAAAATTTTGCTTTCCTAATTATATTTCCATGTTTGATCTTTTGCAAAATTTTAGAGGTTAATTGCATAAAAACCCTAAATTTTCTTTTTTAGTAATTGAGCTTGTGAAATGTTTAATTGTTAATGCTTGTTTCAGATCTGCCCTTCTATTACAAATTATCAATTCATATTTGTGCTTTAATTTTGAAAATTAAGTGGTTAAGTGTCAAAACCCTAATTTTTGAGACCCTCTTGATTCAACCTTTGTCCGACAATTTCACTAATCAAAACATCTCCAAATCAACTGTAACTTTGGATTCCGCAATAAAATCATAATATCTTTCATCCCTGAAAATTTGGAAAAAAGTTGTGAGGACCGTGTGCACTCCGAGCGCCATCGTCCCTGACATTTTTTCCGAAATTTCGGGAGCTAGATCTTACTGTATTTTTCTGCTAAAATCCAGAATTTTGGCTGATTTCATCAATTCTAACACTTTCAAAATTACAGTCAAAGTTGGTCTAGTGATTGCTTGGATAAAGGTTTCTAATCATTCAAAAATTGTTGAAATTGAAATTCCTATCAAAATTGTGTTCCTTACTATCCTAACTCTGAAAAGTGTGTTGGCATTCATTCGAAATTTCAGTGCTTTATTCAAATTTTTGCAATTTGTGACTTTTGAAATTAAGTGCTTAATTACAACAACTTTGATTTCCGCTTTCAAAATTGAATTTTGCGTGAAATTGAGTCAATTTTCAAATTTCAAAACTTGCATTGCTTTTGGTATTCCCTCTAAAATCATAAAATTCAAAATTTCAGTTTCCCTCTCTTTTTCAAAATTCAAATTTTGCATTTTTTGACAATCTGGATAGGGTTCAATTTTGAGATTGCAACTTTAATTTGGCTTATCTATAGATCGTAAAATCACTCAATTTTTTCAGGTTAGCTGTAAAATCATCATAAATTTCATCCCTGCAAATTTTGAAAAAAGTTGCGAGGACCGTGTGCACCCCGAGCGCCACGGTCCCAGACATTTTTTCCGAAATTTCGGGAGATTGTCCTGATTGTATTTAACAGCTTAAATCTAGAAGATTGGCTGATTTTACTGAAATTTGCTACCTCTAAAATTCAAAATCTTCTCTCTTTCTTTAGTGCATGAGTTTTACAACAATAAGTCCTACTTACACTATTCCCGTTAGACGAAGCCTTAGAATTAAGTCCTTCCAAGGTTTAATTACTGAGGAGATGGAACCTAATTTGAATGGCCTTTTTAACGAGGACATGGGTAATTCCTCTAATCCTCTTAATGATGAAGAAGCTCTCCATGAGGTTTCTGTAGAACAACTTTCAAAATTGGATAACCAATTTGACGATTTTCGACAATGGATGTCTCAAGAATACCCTGATAGTCAAGCTCTTCCTTTAATTGAGGGTCTAAAACGTATGCTTCAAAGTGATAAGAATGGAATTGATATTTTGCGTGGTATTGCACACATTGTGGATTCAAATGTGATGCCTATGAAGAGTTGTGCTGAAACTTTGGGTTATACACAACCTCCTACTCAAGACAATCATTCTATTCCTTTGATGACTTCTATTGCTAGTATACCTACTTTTACATCAAACATAATGACTACTTCAATACAAGACATTCCTCCTATGATCGCTAGTCATGGGGGCAATCCCTCTTGTTCAATCAACCCTCTTCCTTCATTCAATCCGACTTCTTCATTCATTCCTTCAATGAGTGTTCCTCTTATATCACCACAAATGAACATGACGCAAGGGGGCAATTCATTTAACCATTCCATTCCTCCTTGTAGTGTTCCTCCTTTCCAATCATCTCCTATGACTAACTATCATAGTGTCCCACCACCTTACTCTCTACCTTCTTTCAATTACATAACACCTCCATCACAATCTAACACGTCTAATATGAACTCTTCGACTGAAGCGACCATTAACAATCTTGCACAAACTGTCTCTTCTTTACAACAACAAATTGCCTCTATGAATCAATCTAAGTTTAGTGTGCCCACATTTGATGTTGCGAGCCCACTTTCTCATGACATTGTTCGAGCTATTCCCCCTAAACATGTTGAAATTCCGCATTTGGAGCTTTATAATGGTAAGGGTGATCCTCTAACACATGTTAAGACTTTTCAAACAATATGTACTGATTTTGCTTATGACCAAAGTTGCTTGCAAAACTGTTTACTAGAACATTAAGAGATAAAGCCCTACAATGGTATTGCTCGTTGCCTTCCTATTCTATTTCTTCTTTCGAACAACTTGCAAATGCTTTCATTCAACAATTTCAAAACAATATAAGTCCTAAAGTTACTTTGATTGATTTAATGCATTGTAAACAAGGTGTTAAAGAAAAAGTGACTGATTTCATTGGTAGATATAAGCATTTGTATGCTCAAATTTCTTTTCCAGTGCCTGACAATGATATTCAAAGAATCTTTATTTCTAATTTACAAAAAGACATTAGAGAAAAACTCCTGTTTTCTGAGTTTACTTCTTTCCAACAGTTGTGCGCAACTCTTCACAATTATCAACTGACTGTGAGTCAAATGGAACAATCACATCCTATGACTCCGAGTGATAAGGGTGATAGTAGTCAACAACCATTTGGGAAGTTTAAACCGAACAGAGAGTCCATTAAATTCAATGAAAACATCATCAACAACAATGTGAATGCAGCATCAGGTGTGCCTCCTATTTCTAAGTTTTTCAAGAAAGAAAGAAAGTTTACTCCTTTGAATGAATCATTGCATAGTATTATGAATAAGTTATTGGAACAAAATGTGCTTACTCTTCCTCCTATAAGGCAAATAGATCTTGCAAAGATTAATTCACCCTATTTTGATAACAAATCTTTTTGTCAATTTCATCATCAACCTGGGCATGATACTGAAAAATGTTTTGCTTTAAAGGTAAAATTCAAGATTTGATTGATAATAATACTATTTCTGTTTCTGGAGTGAATGATAAAGGCAATACATCTGTAGCTCCTCCTAACCAAAATCTTCAGATTTTTACTGATCCATTACCTTCTCATACCTCTAATGCGATTGATACTACTGATTCCTCTCTCTCACCTGATGATCTTGTTTCTATGACTCCGAATGTGATTAACTTTGTGGAGCAGCAGAAAATCTCTAAAGAACTTTCCATAGCCTTTGATTCTAGCGAAACTATCAGGGCACCTGATGGTCCTTTATATATAGTTGCAAAAGTAAAAAATACACCTTGCCGTGGAGTGCTTATTGATCCTTCTTGCATGGTTAATGTCATTACTGAAGAATTTCTTTTTACTTTGCAATTGAATCAAGTGATCTATGACGAAACAAATGTAGTTGTGAAACTATTTGATGCATTTTCTTCTCCTGCAATTGGTTCTATTACATTACCTATTGAGGTCCATAACAAATTCCTTGATGTGGACTTTGCTATTATTCCATCATCCGAACAATTTCGTGTGAAGCTAGGCTATCCTTGGCTATCTTCCATGAAAGCTATTGCTTCTTCTATTCACAAGTGTTTGAAATTTCCCCATAATGGTGAAGTTGTTACTGTCAATCATAGTCTCTTTAAACCAGCTGAAAGAACTTCTAGCGTTCCTCTTGATTATTTTTGGCCTAAACAATTCCAATCTCTTCCTCCGCGAAGTGATCATCTTTTCAAATCTTATCAAAAGTGGAAAAAAGATATGATCCTATCTCTAAGTGAACCTAGAACACCCAAACTTGACATTCCTATCATTCTTGAGAAGGAAGTTCTTCCTTTGAAAGATAAAACTAATGTCTTTCCTCAAGAAGATTCCCAACTCATCCCTATGGATGTGACTATGCCTATATCTAATAAACTTCCTAAAAGTAGACCTATCCCTCCTCGTCATGATGGACTTGGTCTCCTTCCTAAACCAAATATTCCTCCCTTATATGGAGCAGTTCCTCCTCCTTCCTCTTATGGAGAGAAGAGACCTTCCTCTTCTCCTATTGTTCAGCCTAAGAGACTACAACCTAAACACCCAAGTGATAAGGATGAGAACATTCCTCCTCCTCAATTTTCTCAACTTCCTACTAAGACTAGACGAAATCATTCTGCACGTGAACGCCGACGAAAGCGTCGTCTTAGAGCTTAGGCAGCTGCCTCTCAAACTTTGCAATCCCCAAAAACACCTTCAACAAGCATTATTCCATTTTCTCCTCAGCCGGAAATTGAGCCAAAATCTCCTAAACATAAGATGCATGATGGTCTTGATCCTGTGCGAGTTAAAGATCCTATTTTTATAAATCTTGATGATGATATAGATGAAAATGTTATTCATGATGAAAATGTTACTTCTCTTGCTTCTGATAGTGAATATGAACTTGTTGATATTGATAACCATTTATCTAATGAATTTTGTAAAGCACTTATCCTAGCTCCTAGACAAGAACAACGTGGCTTGGAACATGAACATAGCCCTTGTTTGGATCTTGTGATAGCTCCATTTGCTGTGTTGGATGTTCCTCCTCTATCGTGTTCCCTGCCTTCCCGAAACATTGATCAGCAAGATCGGGGGGTAGATGACGTGCTAGACTAGTTCATTAGCATAGCAGATTCTCTCCTCCTCTCTTTCTTTTGTTACTTCTTCTATATGTTATTCTCATTCTTCTATTTGTTGTCCTTAGTGTTGTCTACTTGAGGACTATGCAAAGCATTGAGATCTCTTTGGTCTTTCTCATGTTGACTCAAAAGACACATGTGCTCCCTTCTTCTAGGTGACCTTCCTTGATTGGGGAATGAAGAACAATTATGCATACATACATATGATATACATGAATTATCATACAGCATACTGACCCCGAGGAAAGCGAAGTCACCTTGTGCTTTGTGTTTTGTGTCTATTATCCTTGGGCTTATCTCACACTTGGGGGCTAAATCCTTGTGATAACGTGCTCCTTTCTCATTTCTTATATGTATCACTACCTTAAAGCAATCACCCCCGGTGAGGCGTGTGCGATCGCTTTAACGTAGGGGGGCATACATCCCGTTCATATCTTTTCAAGATACTTGAAAATTTCTTGGCAAATTTAGCTTTGCCTTGAAAATTTTTGATATCTTTCTTGCATGACTCATAGTGAGGGAACCTTACTACTGACAGTCATGGTTCTCCCTCGTGATCTTCCCTTTTACTTTGTCAATCGAAGTCGTAAGATCCTTAGTCCACTGGGGGCTTGGTGTATCTTGCCTCCTTGACGTGGTGAAAGTCTTTCAATATTGTTTCCTTGTACTTTACCAGAAGTATGAGCGTACGCTTATACTCCCGCTAAAGTGGGGGCTAAATGTAGCGTCCTAAAATTGCGACACTTGCAATTTCGACCGCATTTGGGTCTTCATGATGGCGATGCAACACGAAACCTGAATGGAGACCCCGAAACTTGTTCATGACATCAAAAACTGCATTTTTCAGCACCCTGGCCTGATCCTCCTTGCACCCTGCTGTCCCTGGAGGTGGGACCATGGCGTCCAGCACCCTGGTCCCTGGCCCTATTTTGGGCCCGGTCTCCTATGGGGCTTCGGGTCTTTATGTTTGCAATTTGGAAAATAGCATTTCCTGTTCGGCCCAAGGTCGGGAAAATCAGTCTATCAACCCTAATTGACAAGTATATAAACTACTTTTCCTCTCTCATTTTGGGAAGAGGCGAAAAAGGTGGAAACGATACTCAAACATTCAAGCATTCAAGCATTCAAGCATTCAAACATTCCTTCAAGCAATTGATCATTCTAAGTCTCCATTCAAGGCTAAGTGTTGCATTTAAGACAAGGATTCAACCATTGAAGAGGAGATCACATGCTACAACATACAACATACAACATACAACAAACAACAACATCTATACCTTCGCATATAAGGATACAAACATCCTTACAACAAGGTATTAGTACTTGTTTTACATTACATTTACAACATTTCTCATTTCTTGGTTAATTCCAAAACCGGGGTTTGACCTAAGGGCAAACCCCTAATCCCTAACCCCCCAATCGTCTTCGCTTTTCTGTGTGTAGGTTGCAGGTGCGCAGCTGAAATTGAAGATCTGGAATCCTTGTGCAGAGATGATCAGATCCCCCTTCGTTTCGCGGATTTTTCGGAGGACCGTGTGCACGCCGGGCGCCATCGTCCCGTCAACTTTTGCTCAAATTTGCAGGACAACACCGTCTCGACATTTTACTGCTAATTCCAGGTCCGCAGCTTCATCCTATATCCCTATCTCAGTTTATAAGCGAATCTTTCTCACTTTCTATGTATTCCTAGCTTAATCATTCTATCTACATTCTTTACAAAAGAGGGTAGCCTTGCTGTCTTAACCCTTGAAACTCATATAGAATCCAATCTTGCATTGCGTGGGATTGGATCTTGTGGGTTTCAACCCCTCTTTTGAATGTAAAGTCTCCCCTAAGTGAAAACCATCAACCCTAGTGAATCTCCCTTCTCTCTCCTTGGAGTTGGGGAGAGGAGAACAACTAGGGTTCGATTTTTCCGCTTTACAGCATGCAACATGCAACATGTCTTCACTAATCCATTCTATATTTTTATTCTAGAATTCTATTTGTAGCTCCTCCGCTTTAGGGGATTTGTCATTATTTAGTACATTAATAGCTTTTCTCACTCCTCAAGAGTGATGTCCTCGTCTAAACTATATATTCTTAGGATTGAGATTCTTACAAAACCATATAGTCTCTTGACAACTAGGGTTATTGCCTTCCAAAGTGAAGAGGCTTTTATAAAAACCAAGGAACAAGTTTTTAATTTCTTCGTGGTGATGTACAACTTTGTCCTTAGCCCACACTTTGTCAATTATTTCTTTAAATTCTTTGTTTTTTAAGAATTTAAAAAAATTGAGATCCTTTATCTCCTTTCTTTAACCAATTCATTTTTTACCTTACCCGAAGAGCTTGTATGTTTTTTGGTTCGTAGACTTCTTAAAGAATTTTTGTAATTATTAATTCCTCATTTAGCTTCATGTTAATAGGGTTATTTTGTAGACACAAGTCAAAATTCAATCTTTTTTTTAAACTTATCTTCTAGCCTCTTGTTGTTCAAAACCCATTTTTCTTTCCTTTGGTTTAGAAGATTATTTTCATTAATAAATATTCTATTCCATCTTCTGATATTAGACCTATTGTGCATCTTCCCTTTATTGATGTCCTAGGGCATGAAGATAGAACTCTTGCAATTTTCATATCGCAGGTGGTTGACGTTGAGCATGAAATTACTATTACTTTTTTTCAAGTTGTTACAATATTTGTAAATTAAGTTATTTTTTTAAATAGGATGTTGATCAGATAGTGTAAGGGTATACTTTTAGATTGCAACCATCTTTATATGCCTTAAAACTAAAATAATCCTTGTGGACATAGTATCTATCTGGTCTAGGGCATATTCTTTTCTTAACTTGTTGAAAGCCATATATTCTTCCTTTTTATCATGAAGAGGATCGAAGAGGTTCAACCTAGATTTTAGTCTAGACTAGTAGTACATTTAATTACCTTGCCATTCCATGTTTGCCCCCCAACTTTGTCCTCTTGATGTTCAACCATGTTAAAGTCTCTCCTTATGATCCATGACATATCTTGAAAGTTATAGAGCTACTTTTGGTGCTCTGTCCTATCCCTATAATCACTGGGGGTATATACAGAGCACAAACCAAATCAAAAATAATCTTTTTCTATCGCCACCCCTACAACTTTATTACAAGGAGAGAAGCCATTTTGTATAGCATGTTGGGCCCATTTATTAGGTATCAAGATTGTAGAACCACTTTTTCCATTGTACGTAATTGGTGGAAAGTTGAAGTGAATCCTTCCAAATGCACTTGAGATTAATATCAAGATCAAATTGGGTAGCCTTTATTGTTTGCAAGAATACAATATCTTTGTTCTTAATCATGTTCAAAAATGTTTTGACAATATATTTCCTGTTAGGGGTGATGGACACATAGATCAAGATATCTGTTGTCTCTCTATGTGCACCCCATTATCACCATCATCAAAAAGCATTTAGGAAGGCTATCATTAGTTTCCCTCTTTTTGGACATAGTAGATGGGGACTCATAGTCTCGTTCTTCCTCTTGTGTTTCACAATATTATATTTTTCATTGCCAATGGGATGAGTCTATCCTTATTGTTCTTTGTGGAGGTGATGGAGAAGCTAGTTCCAGGGAATTGCTTCCTTTAGTAATTTCTATGCTAGGTCCTCTCCTATTGGCTGCTACAACAATCTCACCATATTTTTCAACCTTATGAATATTAGGGCTTACTTGTTCGTCTAAGAAGGTTACCACCTCAAGAGTCATTAATTCCTTCAACATTGTTAATATGATTAGGGTTTTGAATCTCTCCAATTCTATCCAAAACAGGTTCAATTTCATTTCCTTTCTCGGGTATAATTGCAGAGTGCCCAATAGAATCATTTACAAATTCCACATGGGTCAATTACTAGGAGGCTACGTAAGTTTAGTGGTTTGGACAGGCTTGGGGGCAAGAATGACTGCAACATGCTCTTTGGTCTCTTCATCCTTGTCGTGTTCATTTACATTAGGAACAACTAGATTTTTAAAACTATTGGTTATCTTTAAACCCACCGTAGGAAAAGTGTGGGATGTCGAATAATTAGGCTTTCGCGAACTCCTATAAATTTGACTTCTTCTTTCAATTTCATGAGCTATGCTCCTATCCAGTGATTCAAATTTAGGGTTAATGGCAAGTTTGATTGCTTTCGAGGAATAATTATTACTAGCTTTGAGAATGTTAAAATTTGCATTATAGACCCCAATAGTTTCAAAGCATTTATTACTCTCTTTTAGTTTTTCCTTTCTTAGGACAATGTTTTCCGTAATCTTGTCAACCGCTATTTGTTGAGGAGTTTTCCTTTTGGGCTTCCAATGCTTTAAGGAAAGGACAATGTTATCGTCAACCTCCCTAGAAGTATTGAGGGAAAGTAATTGGCTAACAAAATCTAAGATATTAGGGAGTGAGGCTTTAGGGAATTTGAGGCCAAGGATTCACTAGAAGGAAGGTTGCCCAATGAGAAAGTCATTTTAGGATTAACAAAAATGAGATTAACAATTTTCAGAATTCTGCTAAATCTAAGAAATGAGATAGGATTACTGGGCATTGTGGGGAATGAGTTAATCCATTGCTCAACATTAACCTAAGAAAGAGCACCCGTAAAGGAATCAACATTGGTGGCTATTTTAACTAGAGGCAAATCTTTATTAGAATTGTGAGAAAGAGAATTGTCAACTCCAACCACTCAGGTTTTGAGGCTAGAATTTGAGGCCTCTAAGTTATTAGGCATGACATGCTTGCTCAAATCATTGTTCGTGGGTGGTCCTTTAGGATTTTGAGAAACATCAATCTTAATTGGCCTATTGAGGATAATGGAACATTTTTTCCTTATATGTACTTGCTTACAACATAAGTAACACACATTTACCCCTCCTAGAATTTCAATGTCACAAAAAAGAGAAGAGCCTTCAAGATTTATCTCAATAGTTCTAGGCATTTCAATTCTCGGTGCGAGAGAAATTAAACCCTAGCCTTGTCCATCTTGAGCACTTTCCCCAAAGAGGAGATAAGTTGGCGGATAAGTACCCACATTATGAGACCAACATTTTTGATAGTTATTTATTGAGGGCACGACTGTCCCAAAACGTCATCATTAATGGCTTTGGGAAACCATTTTAGGGCTCTGAAAGTGCAATTGCTCATATTCCAATATTGCTTTTTAGTAAGAATTTCTTCTATTTTACAATCTTTGAAAAATAAAATAAACAAACCCATTCAAACCATTTGGCAAAATGAAACTTGTATGCCTATTTTTTTACACCATACATTTCTTATCCTTTCATCTAAGAACTTTCTAGCCAGGATTTTGTTACTATCTACTTCGGAAAAAAAGATAGCAATGTTTTATAGTTTTTTTTTTCTTCATTCAAAACCTTTATCATATTAGGTTTAGGCGAAACAAAGAGTTTCTTAGGGTTGTATGGAGGGGGCTTACCTTTTCCTCCTCCTTTGCCACCATTTCCCTGAAAAGCACAATGAGAACTCGCCATAAACAATGTAGAGTCCAGAATAACCACATGTATTTTTACATTAACATCTCAAAAGGATTTATTGTCACCTTTTTGATTAAGTGCCTTTTCAAGCTTGGTTGATAGATTTCCATCCACTAAATGTAAAGTATGTAAGACCGAAAATCATAAATTCATTAGTATGCTCTCAACAAATGCTATTGGGTAGAAATAAATTTTGAAGTGATTATACACCAACTTGTAAACATCAAACATCCTAAAATAAAATATGAGGAAAAGATACCAGGGGATAGGCCACTTGCTTATGAGTGGGTAGATGATGTCGGAGAATCCATGATCAATGACAATCCTCATCAAGCAAAAAGAGAGTGATTGTAATTTTTCTAAGGTTCGGTAATGTTGATGTGGGAGAAAATAAATTACGTCATTTAGGCCAAAATATTCTTTTTATTTGGTCTTTAGTTAATGTTTTAGTAATTTTTGATGTGGAGAAAGTGTAGGAGACAATTTTAATGTTTGAAAATTCAAATTTGTCCATCTTTGGCACGATTTCTTGGTTGTAATAAGATTTTGATGACATCATAAATTACTCCTAAAAAATAGGGATAGGGTTTCCAATTTTGAGTGCCCATGTGATGCTTTGAATGTTTTTCTATTTAAGGTCCTAATTGGGAGAAGTGTGATGACAAGAGGAATCTACTGTTTTAACATATTGATGTTGATGTGGGGATTTTAGAGAGGGTTTTGTGTGTGTTAGTACCTTCTTACATCAATCGTATTATAGATAGGTAATTCTAAGTGTGTAAATAGTTTCGTTAGAGAGAGGAAATTTGTACTAGGATTGAGCTTATGGGTATAGAGAAAAATGTTTGCAAGAGGAACCCCACGTGGTAGAGGTAGAGGAAGAAAAGAAGATGTTTTTTGTGATGCTTATTTTAGAGCTTTGAGAAGTTAGGTTGAAGAATTGCAAGAAGAAATCTAAAAAGGTTTTGCATGAAGAAGAGAACTTGAAAGTGAAGAAGAAGAAGAAGAAGAAGAACCTTTAGAGGTTGCTAGTCAAAGAAGTAATGAAATAAATGCAACAACAATGACTGTCAATGATCCATTGCTAATTGGATTATGAAGGATAGAGAAAAGACCGAAAAATGAAGTCCCTACATTCATTGGAAAACCTAAATCCTGAAGAATTAATTGATTGGATAAACAACATAGAGGATTATTTGAATTGGAAGAAGTTGAAGGCCTTGACAAAGTGAGGTTTTCTAAAACAAGATTGAAATGACATGCTTCAATTTGGTGGAGGTTCAAGTGGAAAGATAAAGAAGAGGTAAAGACAAAATCACTAAATGGGATAGGATGGTTGAGAAAATGAAAAGACAATTTATCCTAGTAGATTATGAATCAGAGTTGTTTAAAAAAAATACACAATACACAGTTTGAAACAAGAAGGAAGAATGGTGAAGGAGTATACATAAGAGTTTCATAGGATTCTGAGCTGAACTAGTCATTTAGAGGAAAACAAAGAAAAGTTAGCCTATTAAATCAATGGGTTGAAGTCAAGCATACAAGAGAAATTAGCATTAGTAAGAGTATACACCATAGAGGATGCATATCGGTTTGCATTGCAAATAGAAGAAAGATTGAATAAGAGATTTGAGAACAAAAAAAGAGGAAGAGGCCATATTGATGAAAAGATAGAAGGAAGATCATAGGTAGATCTAAATTTGGACTCAAATCTAAAAAAATAGAAAAATGAAGCCCTTGACAAAATAAAGAATAGAGAAATGATGATTCATACCTCGGGAACAAGATTCTAGAGGAAGAGGAAGTTCGGGTAGAGGGTTTGTAAGAGGAAATTACAAAATAACTTGTTTTGAATGTGGAGAAGGACACAAAGTGAATGAAAGTCCACAACATGGAAATATAAGAAGAAGAAATGAAGGAAAAGAAAGAGTTGCAAATGTTAATAAGGAAATTGAATCTTCACAATTAAAGCGTGCTAAAAATGGAGAAGTGCTAGTCACTAGGAGAGTCATCTTGAATGAACCAATTCAAAGAAAGAACTTGTTTATAACATGATGCAAATGTCAAGACAAGGTATGCAATATTATCATTTATGGTAGAAGCACATTCAATCTTGTTTTTGAAGATATGGTGAGTAAATTGTAGCTAGAGAGGAGAAAACACCCGCATTTGTATAGGATAGCTTGGCTACAAGATGACAAAAATTGTTTACTCAACGAACAAAGCCTGGTAAATTTGATATAGCAAAGTATTATGATGAGATAACGTGTGATGATATTCTTGTAAATATTTATCATGTTTTGTTAGGGAAGCCTTAGCAATTTGACAAGAGAGTAGTGCATGATGGGTATGCTAATACATGCTCATTGATGAAGGTTGAAGCAAAACATAAGTTGAAGCCATTGCAAAGAGTAACGGAAAAGATATGCAACGTTGCAAGGGTTTGTTTAGTAGATGACATAGATGATATGATGAAAGAACATGTTTATTTTTCCAAAACTAACCGAGAAGAAGTTGAGAATGATGATTGGTTGACGTGTATTGAAGCAATTGATAGAGAATGAGAAGTGTTGATTTTAGGTGTGATAAGGGTTGCAATAGAAGGTGAGGTAAAATCAGATTTTACTAGTTTATTTGATGAGAATGAAAGTGAAAAGATAGGGAAAATAATTGTACTAGTAGATACCTTTGATAAAATTGAAATTGAGGAAAATGATGTGGAGAAAAATGAAGGGTTTTCTGATGAATCTTTGTTTGAGAATAGTATTGATGAAAGCCCCTTGATTCATCTTGATTCCTTGTTAACGAAATGATGAAATTGAGTCTCTTGATTGTTGTACTAATGCTATTTTGAATGAAATCATATTGTAGCAATGATATGTCTTTTAGAAGGCATTAAAACAATGAATTTTCTCGAAGGAGACAAGGAGGAAGGAGAGGGAAAAGGTAAAATTTCAAAGTCAAATTCAAATTTGTTCATCTTTGGCGCAGTTCTTCGGAGTGAGAATCTTTTAAGGACATTATTAATTACTCCTAAAAAATAAGGACTCCAATTCGGAGTGCCAATGTGGCGCTTTCAAAGATTTTCTATTTTAGGCCCTAATTGGGAGGACTGAGAAGGCAAGAAGAATGTACTATTTAGCACATTGAAAAAAGGCCATTTTACAATATTAAAATGCATTTAATGATGAGAGTTAATGGATTTTATCGGATTTAGTCATGGCTCTTTGGAAGGGACCAAAATTTGGGCTTTGAGACAACTTTGATGTGTTTTGATTTGGGAATTTTGTCAGTGATTTTACCATAAGTGGCAATTTTGTGAGTGTTGGCATGGGTTTTGGTAGGAGGTTCATTTTTACCTCTTGTTTTGTAGCATCAAGATGGCTTTTGGAAACCATTGTAGAAGACATGCATGCTATGATGAAGATTTGTAGGCTGGAGAGCTAAGATTGCCAGTGAGAAGAATTAGTTTGGTGATGAATTATTCATAGCTTATTTTCCATGATTCTGAATATTGTCAAGGACCAATCATATATCACATTTTCTATATTTAAATTAGCCCATGAGGCTACAACTCAATTCTATATTTGAATTGTAGGGACTTAGCCTCATTTCAAGTGTTATTGAATGAAGAAAATTACTTATATTTTTTAGATTTATATGCCCATTCTGCTCATTTTATGTGACTAGTTTGATGTTGTTGTGTGGTTTTTAGAGAAGGTTGTGTGTGTGTACCCTTTTACATTAGTAGATCAAACCTTTGTGGAGGAGGACAAACACCTCTTCCACAATCATTGTTGGAAACCCTCGCTTGCTACGCTCTTGGCCTCGTTTTGATATTACATTGAGATCTACCTTTTCCAAAAATATAAAACCTTAGAATGAGATTATATAGAAAAATGACATATGAGAAATTAGAGTAGATTGAGAAATTAACACATGAAAAAAGTAGAGGAAAAGAAAAAGGAATAAAGATAAAAAAATATAAGGGTAGAAACGGAATGAAATAACATAAAGGCCGAGGAAGAGGACACACAAGTGCTAGAGGGTTATAGCGAGACACGGGTACAATTGGATGATAATTGATTGGTTATAATAGCCATGAAGACAACATCAAATTCTTTAGATAAGAATAGGCCAATCATTGGCAATAAACATGACGAGTGCTCTTTAATCATTATTACCCCAGGTATGATTGAGAAAACAACAATAAGATAGGAGGTTAAATTGAGAAGGTTGACCGTAACAAAATATAGACATTAGGGACTTCCTTCATCATAATTGAAGGTGAGGACCCAACAAATTAAGAAACCTAAAAATTGTTTTTGAGGTATAAACTAAAAACAATGGGACATCGTGGTTTATTTAAATTAGTGGACAAAGAATCATTGAAAAGGATGAGGTCACAAATAAATTTGGAGAATTTGTCGCAAGACTTGTACTACTCAAGGAGGCCACCAAGGAGTATGACCTATAGTAGAGAAAAGCCTTGTAGTTGCTATAGGTGTTGAAGAAGGAACTGCAAATACTACAAGTGTTTAATCTCAAGCTATTATAGATCCATACTCCACAACCCATGACCAACTTGGACCTAGTAGGTGCTATGGGAAGTATGTCTTGTTGTGGTTGTCATTAATGTCAAACTTCTTGTTCCGGATTACCATTGGTCTGGAATGTTTGTGGTGCAAACTTATCCTATTGTGTTGGTGTTGCAGGTGTCTATTTGTTGTTCTGAAAGTGCTTGGGTCCGAAAAGTGTTGTTGACATTGTTTATTATGGCTATCTTTGTTGGATATAGTTTTGGTATCATGGATATAATTGTTCTGTGGTCTGGAAATATCTTTGTGTTCTCTAGGTGTTGTACTAGTGTTTGTTGCTGGTTGTGATATTCTATGGTTGACCTATCCTTAAGTATGGATATGAGTTGTGTGAGATTAATTTGATGTGTTATGGGTCTCACCGTAGCATGTGGAGATCCATAGTTGAGTTGCTTGCATTGGAGAGTATGTTTTAACCATTTTTTGCTTATGTGGATGCATAGTGTGTGGATATACTATTGGTTATGTTTCGATGATTGCAGATCGGTGAATTGGTCTTTGAAGATGTGTTTTGGTCGCCTCTTTCTCCTGGAGTGGATCAACGTGTGTATTTTTTGTCCGGAAGATATATTTGGTTCAATCTTTGATGATCTATCTTATATGTAAAGATGAATGTGATCAAGTTAAGTGTGTGATGAGGTGTGGAATGTAGATGCATGATGCAAGGATAATTAGTGAGGTTCGGTGAAATGCATAGAAGAAGAGTTGTGTTCGAATGATATGCAAGTTGTGCTGAGACTATGGTAGAGATATGAGACAAAGTGTTGGCAGTTGAGGTTTGAGTTGTATGTATTCTGATGTTGGTCACTTGATGCAGAGTTCAAGGACAACTTCATGATCAGGAGATCCTTCTTTTCATTTCATTTTTGTATCTTGCCCTGTTGCAATTATCTTCAGGTTTTGCAAGTCCTCTTTTGTATCTTGCACCATGAGTAGTTAGGCTTGGTTTGCAAGTCCAGATCAATGAGCTCTTTTCTTTGTAATCTGATATACATAGTGGATATATTTTGTGGGCAAGTGCTCAACGTGGTTTTTCCTTGTAGAAAATCTTGGTGATCATGTGTTGGATGTGTGTTAAAGTTTAATTGTTTGTGTTACATTTAATTTTTGGTTTTGGACCGATTTACCCCCCTCTCAATCTTGCCTTGGGTTCAACAATTAGTATCAAAGAAAGATTCCTCTTGAGTAAGCTTAACCACTTGAGGTAGAGGTGGTATGGCGCATGACGTGCATTGCAAAGTTCAGATCTTTGATGGTACAAATTTTCCATACTGGAAGAAGAGAATGGTGTCACATTTGGAGACATTGCAGAATGGAATTTGGGAAATCATTCGGATTGGATATACACCTCCACAGGGTGGTGCTCAGACTCCGGATGAGATAAAGTTGAAGGAGGTTAATGCGAAGGCTAGAGCTATAATTTTTAGTTGTATAAGTGATTCAGTGTTTGGAAGGGTAAAAAGATTGAAGGAAGCAAAAGTTGTATGGAACAAGTTCTGTTTGGTATATGAAGGAGAGCCAAAGACAAAGCAGGCTAGGTTGATGAATCTGAAACAAAAGTAGGAGTGTTTGGGAATACTGGAAGATGAAACTGTTGAGAACTATATTCATAGAGTGATTGATCTTATTGATGACATTAGAGCTCCTGGTGGACATTTGGAGGAATGTGACGTTCGTAAGATTTTGCTAACTTTTCCAGCTCATTAGTACTTTAGCAGCCTATGAGATTTCAGAAATGGAGGAAGAGAAAAGGGAAAAGAAAGAAGTGGCATTTAATGTTTGAAGACATGATGATCCATAATGCAATGTAGATTTAGATGAAGTTGAAGAAAATTTTGTAAGATTGCAGTGAGGCACTAGAAAATACAAAGGTAAGTTACCTCTGAAATGTTTTTCTTATAGTAGAATTGGACTTTATGCTTCTAATTGCACTTACAGAGAAGACTATAAGAGATAGGATGATGATGAGAAGAAAAACAAGTTTAGAAGACACAACTTTAACAAAAGAGAGAAGAAGGGCTTATGTTCTATTGAGGAGCATACATCTGAAGTTGAAGTTGATGATGACTTGAATGAAGAATCCCTAGTTTTGGGAATTGAAGATAACTAGGATGCTTTGACGAAACTGGAAGAAGAGAGAACAATTAAGATTGCATTAAATGCTAAGATAGAGTTGAGTACATGGATTATAGACTACGAATGTTCAAATTATGACTGGTGATAAAGACAGGTTTATTAATTTCAAGAAGGATGATGGAGGATGAGTGAAGTTTGTCGGAGAAGATGGTGTAGCTATTTGAGGTATTGGAAGTGTTTCTATTGATGGTAAGTGTAAAATTGATGATGTTTATTATGTTGAAGGGTTAAGACATAGTTTGTTAAGTGTTAGTTAGATGTGTAAAAAAGGCTATGTAGTTTTGTTTAGTAGCACTAGATGTGTGATCAGAAAGGAGAATACTGGTAAAAGAGTTGCAGAAGGAGTTAGAATAGTTGGAAATGTATACTATATCAAGGAGAGAAAGGAGAATAAATGTTTGCTATTGCAAAAGGTTGAGATTGTTCCAGCAGTTACAGAGAAGACAAACTTGATCTGGAAGAAGCAAACAGAAGGAACCAAATGATGAATGAGAAGAAGAGGAAGACTTAGCGAAAGTTCTAGCTAAGTATGTTTAGATGCATCATTTAGAAAATCAGTTAATTGGAGATAAGACAAAAGGTGTTCAGACAAGAAGGAAGATTGCAGAAGCTCAAGAACCAGCCAATTACTGTTTTCTATCTATAACTGAGCCAAAGACTTATGAGGAAGCAAGTAAGGATGAAATATGGCTAAAAGAAATGGAAGAAGAATTAAATCAAATCTAGAAGAACAAGACTTGGAAGCTAATACTTACACCGGTGGACAAAAATGTAATAGGAACTAAGTGGGCATTTAGGAATAAGTGAAATGAGCAAGGACAAGTGACAAGGAATAAAGCAAGACTGATATGCAAAGGGTGTTCTCAAGTAGAAGACAAACTTTGAAGAAACTTTTCTTTGGTAGCAAGGATGAAAGCTATACACATGTTTCTTGTATTTTCTACTTAAAATAACTCTAAATTTTATCAGATGGATGTCAAACCAACATTTTTAAAGGGAGATCTATAAGAAGTTTACATTGAAAAATTAGATGGTTTTAGATCAACAGAGGATCCAGATATGTTGTGCAGACTAAATAAAGTATTTTATGGATGAAAACAGACATCAAGATCCTGGTATGCGAGATTGGACAAGTATTTGATTAAATAGAATTTCAAGAAAGGTACAACATACATCTTTATTTCAAGATTGATGGACACAAGTTGATAATTGTTATAGTGTATGTTGATAAGAATTATAACACCTTTTTGTCTTATCTCCAATAAGGGTTAAAACTACTCTCCAATGCAGAAAGAATTATAAATGTCAATGATTTGTGAGTTGTCTTTCTTTCTTGGGTTGCAAGTTATTCAATCACAAAATGGAATTTTTCTCTCTCTTAGCATGTGAAGAAAATGTTTAAGAAATTTGGTTTTGTTGATTGCAAACTAGTTACAACTCTTTTTGAAAATTGGATGCAAGTTTTGCAAAGATGATGAGTCTTTGAAGGTTGAACAAAAGAAGTATAGGTTGATGATTGGTGGATTTTTGTATTTGACTGCATCGAGACTAGATATTATGCAGGTTGTTTGTTTGGTAGCTATATTTTAGGCAAATCTGAAGGTTACACATGAGCAAGCTGTGAAGAGAATTTTTCAGATATTTGAAAGTTGCTGTTGATTGTGGACTTTGGTACAAAAAGAGTGGAGATTTTATTTTGAAAGCCTAGACAAATGCAGATTGGACTAGAAGAGTACTAGTGGTGGTGCATTGTTTCTAGGGAACTGATTGGTCTCTTGGTTTAGTAAGAAACATGATTCATTTTCCCTATCTATTGCTAAAGTAGAGTATATTGAAGCAACATCTTGTTGTACTTAGGTAATGTGATGAGATAGATTCTTAAGGATATCAAGGTAACATATGATGAAGCGATTCCTATTATGTGTGACAATACACATGCAATAAACATTTTGAAGAATCTAGTTATGCATTCAAGAACAAGTCATATTTCAACTAGATATCACAAGTTAAGGGAGAAAGTTTCTAAGAAGAAAGTTAGATTGGAATACTTTTCTACAAAAGAGTAGGTTGCAGATGTTTTCATGAAGGCATTGGTAAAGGATACATTTGAGTTTCTTTAGGAGAAGCTTCGGGTTATTGCCTGTCCTTCTAGATAGGGGGATTTCATGACTATTTCATGTCTTGGATTGATGTTGTGGTTTCTCTCAGGGGGAGCAGTGGTGTGTGCAATGTTGTTATGACCTTTGTCCTTGATGGCAAAGGGGGAGAGATGGAGCAAGTTTGATCTTTGGGGAGAGATTGAGTAAGTTCAGGTAAAGGGGGTGCATTGAGTAGTTCTAAGGGAAAGATTGAGTAGATATTTCTGATATGGGGAGAGTTTGGCAGATTTAGTTTGTGGAGAGATATTAAGCAGTATTTGAGTTTGGTCAGGTGTTGGCAAGTGTTTCCATTAATGACAAAGTGGGAGATTGTTGGAAGTTTGTGATGTTGTGGTTGTCATTGATGTTAAACTTGTTGTTCCGGATTCGCATTGGTCTAGAATGTCTGTGCTGTAGATTTATCTTGCTACGTTGGTGTTGCAGGTGTTCATTGGTTGTTCCAAAAGTGTTCGGATCCAAAAAGTGTTGCTAAAGTTGTGTATTATGGTTATCTTTGTTGGATATAGTTTTGATATCATGGATATGATTGTTTTGTGGTCTGAAAATATTTTTGTGTTCTTTGGGTGTTGTAGCAGTGTTCGTTGCTAGTTTTGATATTCTATGGTTGACCTATCCTTAGGTTCAGATATGAGTTGTGAAAGATTGTTTAATGTGTTATGGGTCTAACCGTAGTGTGTGGAGATCCAAATTCACATTGCTTGCATTGGAGAGTATGTTTTAACCATTATTTTCTTATGTGGATGTGTAGCATGTGGATATGTTGTTGGTTATGTTCCAGTGATTGTGGATTGGTGAATGGTCTTTGTGAGATGTGTTTTGGTCCCCTCTTTCTCGTGGAGTGGATCGTGTTTATTTTTGGTCGAGAAGATATATTTTGGTTCAAGTCGACTTGGTTCAAGCTTTGATGATTTATCTTGTATATATGAATGAATGTGATTCAGTTAAGTGTGTGATGAGGTGTGGAATGTATATGCATGATGCAAAGATAATTGGTGAGGTTTGGTGAAGTACAGAGAAGAAGAGTTGTGTTTGAATGATATGCAAGTTGTGTTGAGACTGTGTCAGAGTGTTGGCAGCTGAGGTTTGAGTTGTATGTGTTCTGATGCTAGCCACATTATGCAGAGTTCAAGGACAACTTGATGATTAGGAGATCCTTCTTTTATATCATTTTTGTATCTTGCCCTATTTCAGTCATCTTCAGGTTTTGCAAGTCCTCTTTTGTATCTTGTAGGATGAGTAGTTAGCCTTGGTTTGCAAGTTCAGAGTAGTGAGCTCTTTTATTTGTAATCCAATATACATAGTGGATATATTTTGTGGGCAGGTGCTCCCCGTGGTTTTTCCTTGTTTGGGTTTTCCATGCAGAAAATATTGGTGTTCATGTGTTGGATACATGTTGAAGTTTAATTGTTTATGTGTTGCATTTAATTTTTGTTTTGGATTGATTCACCCCCCCTCTCTCAGTCTTGCCTTGGGTACAATAAGCGTAGGTCATTTGGTGCTATTTTTAGCTTAATTTTTTTAGCTTAAAGACATTTGGTGCTATTTTTAGCTTAAAATTTTTGTAGTTGATGTAGTTCAAGTTGTTGTAGGTCATGATGAGGGAAGATAAATTGATCAAAAGTAAAAATCCTTGGGTTTGAATACATTGGGGAGGTGAAAAAGGGGAAAAAATGACAAACTCATAACAGAGGTTCCACAAGACCCTCTAGTAGGGGAGTTAATAGTAGTAAAGTTTGCAAAAAAATAATAAAATGTTGTACTAATAATGTCCTAGAAAATTGGTGTTGGTTCAGAAGAATATCATAAGACAAATGGTTAATTTAGAATGAAGAGGAATATTTGAAATTCTTGAGGGAAATGGTATTATAGTTTTAAGAATTGTTATTTAGATGTAGGTTAGACAAAAAATCATAGACCTTGTCGTTTCCTTTAAGGCACATGAATGGTGCAATAGATAAGACAATATTGGTGCATTGTATATACTAATAAAAAATAAGAATTGAAATGATTGAGAACGAAAGAAAAAAACTTTTAAGAACACCATCAAGACATCACACCTATAAATGGTGCAATTCATAGTTCCTGCACAATTGTCTTGTACATGCTATACTTTATATCTCATCTAAGAGTCTATTCTTTATACTTGCAATATAACCTTTATAGGGTGAAGTTAAATATTATAATAAATCATTTTATGTAGTCTACCTAGGAAGCCTTAAAGGGAAGAGAAATAATCAGCTATGTGACACCTATGCAAATAATGTTTTGTTGGGCTTTGACATGGATTAGAATCTCATTTCTTATGGTGGGGATGTCCAATGCTAGACCTTCTAATCTTTTATTCAAAATCAAGCATAAAGTGGTGAAGAAAGATAAATATTTGGAGGATACAGAGAGAAATATTGAAAATTTTGTAAGAGATTCAACAACTATAATGTAGACACATTTGTATAGATTTGTAATAGATAAGAATGCTTTAATGAGCAATGAAAATGATTAAAGAGGAAGAAACTAGGGTACCCAAAGATATCTTCCTCTAATTTTCATTTTTCCAAACGTTCGACAAGATGAGGTGGGATGGAATTCCATTAGGATTGAAATGAAGGTCTCTCTTGAAACATCCAAATATCATGATGGATACATCCGTGAAAATATATTATGTGATGTTTGTGAAGGAATTTGGTTTTTAGTAGGTAGGGTTGAAACTATTTTCTTCTATAATTTGGATTACTACTCTTGGATCGAAAGGAAACCATCTCTAAAAATAGATATTGGAAAATTGCAGGAGGTTATGAACAAATTTAAGAAAAATAGAGGATACTAGAAAGATTCTCTGTGAGGTTGGTCAAGGAATTTGGTGTGTAGTGGGTAGGGTTGAAACTATTTTCTTCTATAATTTGGACTACCACTATTTGGGTGGAAGAAAACCAACCAGAAATAAATATGTTAAAGCTAAACAAGGTTATGAATAAGTATAAGAAAAGTAGGGTTATTACTTATATAGTGGGGGACTTTGTTTAACACTCAACCTAGCAACCTCTTTGGAAAGTAAGAGGCTTAAGATTGATCCATAGTAAGTTATATTTCATAGGGATGTGCAATTTGGAGATTGGGGGTTAAATGATGAGTTCAAATGTCATCTATATTATGTACCTTTAGTTCTCGTTTATCCACTTCATTGATGCCATTTTCATACTATTTCATACTTATTCTTGTCCATATATTATCCTATCCTAATAGATATAGCTTTTAAGGATTATGAATTATTTAGCTTACTTTTAAGGAGATAGTAAGAAATGAATATTATTTGTTTTGTGTTTTCCTATATCTCATTATTAATGGACGTGCAACATTGTTGCAGGTTGCATATTGTCCTAACCAAAGTGATTCTACTTGTGGCAAAGTGTTTTGAAGCACTAAATGTGAGCAGTGAAGGGACTCATAAATGCCATATGGTGTTTAGAGTAAAATCAAGAAAATTGAAACATTGCTATAAGTGACTCGTAGGTATAACTATCAAAGGACAACAATGTATTTTGCCGTGCCTAATATCTTCTCCAATTGTTTATAATGTAACAAATGAACCTAAGGATATTTATGAAAGTATATATGTTTTTAGGTCACTCCTAGGAAATAAGATGTGTTTGTTATTTGATTAATATTATTGTTTATGAGATATATATATCCTTTTGTAAAGCCTAGAAAATAGGAAGAACAAATGTATTATTATAAAATATTTGCCTTGTAATTTCCCTATACATTTAAATTATGAAGACAATGTAAATATACAAAATAAAATTAAAACAATAAGTATAATAATTTATGTACGTTGTATCTAGTTGAAAGAAAAGTAATATAAAATATTGCTGTGATTTGTGACTGTTTACAAATAGAATTATCATAAATTATGTGTGGTGAGAAACGACCTACTTGTTGGGTGTGTCGCTAGTAAAATTCTTACATTTATTTGTTTTCTTTGTAGTTGGGTGTACATAGTTGATTATTTTTTATCTTATAACTGATGTGGATTAGTTTTGTTTTTGTTTTTTTTATTTGTGTGTTGTCCTGTGTGACCTTTTATTATGTAATTGTAGATGTAGCATTAAGTTATGACTTGTAGTTTTTCATTTATAATTATCAATAACACTTTCAATTTTTTATGTTTAAATCTACTTTATATTTACTTTTAGTATACTTGCAATTTTCATTTAAGTAGGACTACATTAACAAAAATTTTACTTACTTAAATTACCTATAGCTCTTATGCATATAGTTTACTATGACACTATTGAATGTGTATGCCCTTGGTTTGACAACGACCTTTCTAAAACTTGTTTAATTAATAGTTTTTATGTAGTAGAAATATGTGATGCATGTCAAGGCATTTAATCCAATCATATAATTAATAGAAGACATAATTGAGTTCAATCACACTTTAGATAGTATGACAAATAGACTCTTCATTACAAATATATGATGTTTAGGGTGCATGACAATCGGTGAAGTTTATTGGAATCTAGGAGAGATGACTTGGAATATCTCAAAATGTTTTGGTCAAGTTGTTGACATTGAAAAGATGCAAAAAATGAAGATTGGTAAATTCATCAGCTCCACAAAATGGTGTGTCATTCACTGCAATTTCATTGAATTTGTGGAAGTGGCAAACATGGTCTACTATAAATAGTCGAATTTGAAGGGTGGTTGGACACTAATTGATTCATTTCATGTTATTTTTTTTATCCACTTTGGTACTATGGAGGGTTGTGGGAAGAATATGACTATTGTAAACATAAATTGTGAAGGGTTGGTTCAAATTGGGAAGCCTTCTTCAATGTTTGAATTTGCAAGAGGTTGTGGGAAATGGTAAGTTTACTTGGTTAGGGTTGAAGAACAGGTGTGAAGGAGACTATAGATGTCACGAAAGCTCCAATTACTATATTAGGTGTTTTAACACTTGTAATAGATGCTTAATACAATGAAAGTGTTGGAGTTTCTTACACAATTTAGTCTTTTCTCTAGGGTGATTCATTGTCTTTGTGCATTCAATGTTAACATGTGTTTGCTTTCTATGTACAATAAGAAATTTATAAAATGTAGATTAAAATGTCAAATGTTAAAACTTCTTTCAAATGTAACTAACAACTTGGTTAGAGAAACAAACCATACAATATAAATGAAATAAACTAAATTGATGTCACCTAATGATTTCTATTGCACCTAGAAGATAATTGTGCTTAAAAGGATTGTTATTGAAAATGATGAAGGAATGCTTATGATAGCAACATAATGATTTATTTTTGATATTGTCTATAAAAAAATGGCTTATAATTGGGTAGGTTTATAGGCTTAAAGATTACATTAATCAACGATGAGGATTGGTTGAGAGATCAATGATGCAAATTGAGTTGATTGGGTAGTTGTGAGATAGAATGTGTAGGAAAAAGGGTATATTTATAATTTACTTTTCAATTTATGAGATGAAAAATATGAAATAAAACAATGTAATAATTCTTTTTATGGATTTCGTAGATGAAAAAGGTATGATTTAATAAAATTTGTTAAATCATTTCTAGTGGAAAATGTGGTGATTGAATAGGAATTTAGGTAAATAGATTAGGACTTAAGAAAATAGGGTAGGATTTTAATAAAATAACACAAGTAATTAAAGAAATGATTATAATTAAATAAATGTGAGAATAGATAGCTAATGACAATTTTAGGACATGGACATTTTTCTCCTCTTTGATACGATGTAGTTACTAGATGAAGCAATGTTATTTCAAAGAATAATAAATATAGATGTTTAGGATGGGAAATAATGGTAAACATATGATTGGTGGAAAGGATGGAAAAGATAGGGATGACATATAGGATTATGGATTGTAGCCCTTTGAGAGGAGAGGCAAGTGTGAAGAAGTATTTTGGGCTCTTATAAGGAAAAAAAAGAGAGAATTAGTGGTATAGGGGTGTGAACAACTTGGTTTTTAATGTAGAACTTGACACTATGGACCAAGGTATAAATACTAAGGTGATAATGTGTCAAATGCATAAATGAATTTCTTACGAGAACAAAAAATAAAGATGACGCCTCAACACATCATAAGATATTTGAGGAAAATATGAAAATTATAAAAAAACAATATTCAATTGACAAAAAATAATTTACCTCTTTTTTGAGTGTTGAAAAGCATTGAGAATGATAGTGGCAATGAGATTGATGATGCATAATATGGGGATTGATATATTGTGCTAAGACAAAATCAAATTAAAAAAAAAGTGAGATGTACGACATAATGGTAGATGAATTAATTAGGGCATGTTATCAAGGTTGCTAAAAGATCAATTTTGGGTTTGAAGTTTAAGTGTTAATTTTGTAAGGTGTAAAGCATGACATGCCAACATACTTGTGAGTATGTGAAACTTTATATTTATAAATGAACTCACCTAAGACATTAAATAAGCACGAAGGACAATGCCAAAAACTTGTTCTCAAGGAAGACACAAAATAATCAAGAGTGAGAATGCCAAAAAGTTGTTCCCAAGGAAGACATACAATAAGAAAGAGGGAGTATGTGAATTTTTTTTCTAGAGGAAGACAATAGTTTTCCACCAACCTAGGGCATAGGTTTTGTTGGAAGCATGAGCTTATATGGTTGCTATTGATGTCAAACCCGGTTATCCAAATAGATGTTGGTCCAAATATGCTTTTGTTTGTTGCAATTGTGCTTTGTATTACAGAATGAGTTTAGTACTTTTGGTGTTGGTTGTGGAATTTTGTTTTGGATAGTTATCTTTGTTCTTTGGTAGGGAGTGTGTCTGTCAAAATGATCTGAAAAGATTTTGGTGCCCTTTGGATATGTTGTAGATTGTGTTGTGGTTTAGTGGATGTTGTTTCATGTCATGTGTAGTATTCTCAGTATGTTTCTCAGATAGTTTCTTTGTTCCACAAGGGAGCTTTGTTGATTTATGTTTAGGATATTCAGTTATGTTGTGACTTGATATGTCCAATTAAGTTATCTTAACTGGATCATATTCTTTTGGTTTGGATATGAGTTGGAAGTTGTATTGGGATGTTGTTATTGGTCTCATCTTGGCTTGTGGAGATCCACATAGAGTATTTTGGATCATCAGATGTTCTATGACCAACTGATTGCTATATTTACATGTAACGACTTTGGAGAATGTATTAGCATGTTCAATTCGTTGAACTAATCTTGGAAGGATGTAATGTAATATGTTTTGGTTCCCTCTTTCTCTTGGAGTGGATTGTTTGGAGTATTTTTGGTCTATGTGGCTTACTTTGTATAATATTGCTTATTTTATTTTTGGTTGACCCTAGATTAGATTTTTAATGTTGTATCTCACATTTAAGGAGTGCAGATGGAGGAGTTGTGTAGTGATGGAAAAGTGAATTGTATGTGAAGTTTATGTGAATGATATGCAAGCAGATATGAGATTGTGAATGTGCAACATTTAGATTGAGAAGAGCTTTAAAGGTGATTTATTTAGTGAGACAGTGTGATGTGGTAGCAAAAGTTATTAGAAATGGTTGCCATGATGTTGGTCACTTGATCAAGTTGTTCAAGGACAATTTCATGTTCACGAGAATCCTTCCCAATTTCAATTCAGCTATTTCCTTTGTTGCTAATTGACAATGAGTCCCTCAGCTGCAGTTTATATCTTGCCTTAAAGAAGTGATCTTGAGCAGAGAAAGTCCCGATTTTGTATCTTGTCTAAGATTGCGTGCGTTCGTCTGCAAGTCTGGAGTAATGAGCTCTCTGACAGGAAGCTATATTCTTTGTAAACTGTTGATATATATTGTGAGTAAAATTCTCATTGCGGCTTTTCCTTGTTTGAGTTTTCCACGTAAATCTAGTGTTCACGTGTTGATAATTATTGTGTTGTTGATTAAGTTGATGTTGTTTATAATTAATATGTTTTGAAGTTTCAGATTGTTTCACCCCCCTTCTCAGTTCTACCGTGTATTCAACAGTTGTCGCATCTCTCAATTTTTATCCCAAATTTTTATTATTTGTTTCTCGAATTATAATTTCATGTTTGTTATTGTGTATTCATTCATTTGTAACTTAGGCACATCTATCCATATGATATAGGCATTTGTTAATATAGGAAAACCATCTATTGTTATAGGATATGCATCCATCCTTATGAAACTTGTGTTCCTCCATCCATTTGGGATAGACATCTATCAAAATAGGATAGGTATCTATCCATATAAAATTTATGCATTACTTTGACCAAAGTATTAAACTCTTTGAAACCGATTTGGTCCCGATTCACTCTTTGAAGAGTGATCGAAGACTACACTCCTTTAATGGAAGTGCATTGAGACTATCATCATTCAAGGGTGAACCCACAATAGTGGGTTACACTTTTTTGGATGAAGAAATTGCACTCATTTGTCCAAAATATAATTTTTTATCACTTTTGATCGAATGCCATGTTCGATTGGACCAAAAATACCTTTCGATCGAATGTATTATTTTAAGTACGTTCGATTGAATATAATATTATTATTAAATGGGGTTCGATCGAACTCCTTTTTTAAAGGGATTTTTTTAAAAAAGAACATGGTCGCTTAAAAAACCAAGCTCAATAGAACCTGGATTCGATATAACCCCTTTCGATAGAACATATTTTCTATCAAACCTTCCTAGACATCTCCTCCCCAAGCTCTCCCAATATTTGTAGATTTTTTGCCTTCAAAGCTCTAATTGAGGGCTCAAATGAAACAATCTTGACAAACCCAACTGCACGATAGTAGTCCTCAAAGCAATCTTCCCAATGATTATGATTTTAATATATAATGAGTTTATTGTGATTTTTTTTTTAGATTAACTAAACATAGGTTTCTCAACAAACATCAACTCTTGTGTTCTATGCTTATGGAAAAATAGTAAACAAGTGAAATTTTTTTTTGAAAAATATCTATGCAATAGGTATTGAAGTCCTCTTTCCAACAAAAAAAAACAATACATATACAACAAGTTATGACCTACCAAATGAACATATGTCAAAATTACAGCTAACTTGACTTCAAAACTTAATAAAAAATGAAATATTGAAGATAATGTTATGAAACCAATTGCAAATTATAGATATGAATGTTATAAAACATAAATTCGAAAGAATCACATTTATGCCTATTTTATAAAAGAAGTTATGCCATACCAAATGAGAATCATTGTTTAAAAATGTTGTTTACTGTAAAAAACTAGTTTTCGAGGGAGATAGAAAAATGCAAACAAATTGGTTCCAAAAAATTCAGAAAAAAATATTTAGAATCTAAACACAAAATGTCACAAATCACTAGTTCACATCATCTACAAATTCCTTATGGTTTAACAATGATAGGTGTTTGAATGTGAAGTTTTTTCTCAAAATGATTAATGCAGTGTCAAAGTTGGCTAAAAAGTGTAACCTACTATTGTGGGATCACCCTCAAGAGTATATTATATACATTCATAAAATAATAGGCTTGAGTCCATCAATCCATTAAAGCCTTGGAGAGTGAATCAATCAACCAAATAATATTTTGAGTATAAAATGTATATGCTATCTCATTTTTATAGTAATTTCATCCTTATATTTAATTGAGTGTTTTACTTGGGAAAACATCTTAAAATCTTCCACCCAACCCTTATATTTTTAAAGATTTGCCGACTACTTCTATTTTTGTTGGTTCTTTGTGTGAGATTTTGCCAAGATCAAGGGCACAATGAAAAATATTAAAATAGAGACAAAAGAATGAGAAGAACAAACTGTATTCTCATCAATATGAAAATGATCAACTGGATTCACCAATACAATGAATATAGGCCTTCTTATATAGGCAAGACCATATGGATGTACGAGCACACAATCATGACATGTGGCTCAATGAGAAACAAGGGTAGGTAAGAAATACTAGGGGTAGGTAGGAGAAATAATATAATATTCCACAAGAGGTGGATGACCCACCAAATGTGGAGTGTAACAACAAAACAAGACCACAAAAGGTGGAATTTCTCCTACAAGCTCTATCCCTATGTGCACACTTCCCTAAGTGTCTCAAATCCAAACTACGAAGAAATGCATTATCCTAAGTTAACTTAAGTAAAGTGTAATGATATCCATAATGAATATTTATTTACACCAACACTTTGCCCAAACCTGTTGGAAAGCATAGCTTTTCTTGTGTGGCTAGATTTTTCGCCCAACCCTCGAAGGGGGTCCGTCCTCTTCCCTGTGCTAAATCCTCCCCTATGGTGGTTTGTGGGCAGGATGTAGTGGACAACATTGGGTTCTACCAACACTGTGCTCTTGTGTGTAGATTCTCTGGGTTCTGGCCTTCTCTACCGGACCTTAATTTCTAGATAAGTGACTCCTGGCGACCTTTGGTTGCTTTTGATATTGCACTTTTCCCCTGTGCTAAAGGCTTTTTTGTCGCTTCCTTCACATCTTCCGCTTATCAGGATTTGGTCTTGGGCAAGTTGTGGGCTTGAGGAGTGCACTCCCTCTCTGTTAAGCCTTGGACAACTTCTTTTAACCCTCTCACTGAACCACTCAATGTGTGTCCAATTTGGATTAGGCTCATCAATCTCCCTCTTCCTTTTTGAGAGCACTATTGTTATGAGGCTATCGGTAACTCTATTGGCCATTTCTTGAAGGTCGATGAAGTTACGTCCTTAATGGACCACACTACCTTTGTCCACATTCTTGTGGACATTGATGCCTCCTCTCCTCTCCTAGGAGATGTGGCTCTTATGGTGGGGGATAGGTCTTGGTCACAATTGTTGGATTTTGAGGGCCTCCCCTTCCACTGCAGAAGATGCTTCTCTACGGGTCATCTTGCTTCAGATTGCTCTATTTCATGCCACAAAGGTGTTTCTACCTGGTGGAAGAATGCTACTGTTGATCACTTAACAGTCAATGCCTTTGACTATGCGTCTACTGGCTCCTCTAATGAGGATGATGTTGATGTCGTGGTCCTCATGACTACCGATGCTCATGTTGCTCCTTTTGTGGCCTCATCTCTTGGGGTCCCCACTTCTGCTTCTCCCGTTTTGTAGCTATGATCCCCTGCTGCTGGTTCTGCTTCCGTTGCTGTTGTTTCGTCACAACCTCCTGCTATCTAGTTGCAACACCCTATTGACACCACTATTTGTAACCATGTGGGATCCCTTCCGGTTGATCTCTCTTTTGATCAACCGAATGACATCATTGCCTGGACCGTGGTTGCTTGCAGGCGGAAGGGGAAGTCTTTTCCCCTACCCCAAATCCCCCCTTGTTGTGGTTTGGGTGGCTCCCCCCCCCCCCCCTTGAGTGGGGTCTTTTCGGTTCTCCGGTTGGATAAGTTTCCTTCCTTGTTTGACGGTGCTTGTTTCTAACTGCCTTTGGGATGTTATTTTGCCAACATCATCTCTCTTGATGTTGCTTCTTGTTGGTTTTTGACTTTGTTAAGGGTTAGCGCCCTAGTTAACGCTGCTTTACTAATCAAAAACATTTTAAAATTAATTTTTTTAGGTTGATAAATTCATTAGAATACTCCCCAACCTTGTACCTTAAAATTATGTATTGGAAACCTCCTTCATTCACTATATATTACTTATATACCCACTTGCAAATTGTATCAAGGTATATTATATATGTAGTTCTCTATTCAAATCTATGTTTGATGTGAATTATTAGCGTGGGTATGTAGCCCTTTCCAAGTCCCCTTTTCTCCCAATAGTTCCTTTTTTTAACTTATCACTTACAAATTATGGAGAGTACCCTTGTTTTTTTTTGTTTTTTTATCACTTTTGATATTTACCCCTTTGTGTTTTTTCCTCCTTTTAATCTCTTCTTGTTGAAGTTTTAGGACTTTCCAAGTCCACAAAACCTTTTTGGGTAGTCTTAGGCCAAGGTTCCTGACATGAACTTGGTTCCAAGTTTCAAGTTCTCTTCGCTACTCAATCAAGTGGCTCCTCTCCAACTGTTTTCCTCATAGGTTTCAAGTTGAGTGGATACCCAAAGATGATCTTGGAGCTAACCTCCAAGTCCCTTCTTCCTTCTATGAACCAAAACCTCCCCACCTATCGACTATGTCCATTTATTAATTAGGTTCACTTAGGCCCTTTATAGGTTATTATCTCCTCTTCATTTCATTTTTATCTTAATTCACATTATATTGAGCTCATTGCTTTCTTTTTATTGTTGCTACAATTTGTGTGCATTTCTATCACATTTCCCCTACCCCTCATTGTAAAGTTGGAGATTATGCATGTGGTTTCATTTCCTTTTTGAGTCTGATTCATGTTGATTCCTTAGCATGCAATTACGAGTTAGGGTTATGTTTTCATGTTTTCTGCTTGTTTTATTTTGTTCCTTTTCTTTCCTATATATTTCTCTCTTTTAGTACAAGTTCTAAGGTTTAGTTTAATCATTCTTTTCTTTCTTAAAAAAACCCAAGTTTCATCTTATGCCTTAAAAGCTAGCCCAAAAGTTTTATTTTTGCATTTTGTTTAGATTTAGATTTGGGAGCATGATCTAAATGTGTGGTTGTGTTCTAAAATCTATTTTTAGTTTATTTTTTTGGACAAATTAAGGTTTTGGTTCCTATTTTTTCCATTTTCCTCTTCATTGGCATCATTAGGATTTGATAGCTTGACTTGTTTTTTGTCACTACGGGTTTTGGGAATCGAATGTATTTGAGGACTTGAAACCGGTGTTTTATGTTTGCATTTCCATCTAGTTCTTGTACTCACCTTCATCATTCATTACATCACAACTCACCTCTAATTTTGGTCTCAAACATTTGGTGGAACTAGGGACTTGGATCCAATGCTTAAATTCCACATTTCCATCTCATTCTTGTGATCACTCATAATAAAATTTTATCTTTACAATTTTTTCAATTCCAATTGCGTTTCCAAATTTGATTAAAACTTGGAACCTAGTTTGAAGTCCTAGGTCCCTTTTTTGATTGGCATTCAGTTTTCCAAAAATTAGTCTTCATATTATCATACTATACATGACAACTCGATATGAACATGGAACCTAGTTCTAGGTTTGTATTTCCTCTTGATCCCCACCTTTTCTATTCTCATATTTTAAGGTTCTACATTGTTTCTTAATGAATCCCAAGACCTAATAGATTTTTATAACCTAGTTCCAATTTCCATGTCTATCCCTCAGCCCAAAACACGCCTGTTGTACTAACAAATTTCTATGTTTTAGTTCAAATCGAACTTTTGAGCCCTCAACCCAAAACACGGTTGTTGTACTAACAAATTTATATGTTTTAGTTCAAATCCAACTTTTGAGCCAACATTTGTGATAGAATACCAAATTTTTAAGTACATTTTCAAAGATAAAAAAACCCCTCTTTTAAATATTATAATGACTAGAAGCTTAGCAAAATGGTTATAATGCTTAAATGTGGGACTTTATTAGGTTCATTTTGTTTCATTTGATAAATTTGATAATGGCTACAAAGGTAGTCAATAAACTAGAGAAAGTCTCTATAATGATGAAGTATGAGTTTCAAGGAGTCCTAAGGATCTACAAAATCATTGCCATTGTGCAAGAGATTTCTAACATTGACCTAACTGACTTCAAAAAGAGGACCTTTGGAGACGAGACTACAACTCAGCCTTGAATTATAGCAAAGTCAAGATTGGAACACATTTCTTGATTCCGAGCTTCCCTTCAATGCTCAGAGTTGATATTGGCATGTGCAACAGAATATAATTACAAAAGTAGGACTTTAAAGGATCAGAATGACAACATGATGCTAGATATTAGCATCAACTTTGTCACACACATTTTCTACTTGCCTTTAAAGTCTATTTTAAAGACTTTGATAGAAGAAAAATCCCTACAATATTTTTATGAGCAAGAACACAATGTAGGACACTTGAATAATTCTCATCTAGCTAAAGTAAAGTGCCTTCACTAAGGTACAAAAGAACCTCACTAGAGAAAAATTTCAATGAGAAATAGGTGACATCATTACTCTACTACACATATTTATGGGGAAGCCTAAATGTATGACTTACCACACTTGGATGTATTAGTACATTTTTTTCATTCTTAAATACCTTGGTTGTTTTGATTGGGGACAACTTACTAGTGAGAAACTTAATAATTAATTTCATTAATGTTTATGCCACCAAGAAGCTCTATATGAATTCTTATATTGTCTAGTTGTTGGTATTTTGGATATGTTGATATGGTTTTGTCATTGATGTCAACACTTATCAACTCTGGTCAGCCTATTGACACTTGGAGAATTAGCAATGTTCACCGGCAAGCAAGTGACTTTATGCACAGTCACTGGTATCTTGTTTACCGGCACTTGGAATGACATGGAAAACACTTGGTTATGTCGAAGACATCGTTTGGACACTTTGTCTTGGAGATTTGTTCATTGGTATATTCGTGTTTGCATATTTGTTGTTACCGGCAAATAGGTCTAGGATAAACACCGACAGACTTATCAATTCCTGATCAACACGGCACACTATGGAGACGATTTATTATTGTTGTAAATGCATTAAGCTGACATGTTGAAACGGATATTGCATTGGTTATTGATTTACTTGTAAATTGTTTTATTGTAATATCTTTTGTAAAGTCGACCTATACATTTTGGTCATAGGTTCTGGTATATATGTAAGATCTTATTTGTAAGATCAATATGCGATTGGGAAAAAGATTTGTAATAGGGTATATGCGAAAATAAGAAGAGCTATACACACATACATCATTTGAAGGTTGAAGGAAGGTTTTTGTGAAGACATATTAGAACTACACCAGTACTGAATCCAGCATATGAAGATGCTATTTTAAGCAGTACATCATTATTGGATTTAACCATCCAATTGTAGTCAGTGTGACTCCCATTTGTGTTTGAGCAGTGAGCTCTAGGCGCTTGGCCTTTCTGCATGTGCAGACCCCCTATTGTATACACATACTATCTGTAGAAGTATCATCTGATTGTGGGTAAGGTTTCCCACCGTGGTTTTTCCCCTTATAGGGTTTCCACGTACAAATATTGGTGTTATATTTTGTGGATATTATTGTCATTCTGTTTCATGCATTAATCTTTACTGGTACTGCAATTAACTGATAAACTATCTATCGACATTAAGTTTGGTTCACCGGTATTAAGCATTAAGCTTGGTTAAGTGGTTTTTGGTTTGAATTTATTTGACAACTGATTCACCTCCCCCCCCCTCTCAGTTGTCTCTGGGACCTAACAATTGGTATTAGAGCTTAGTCCTCTTTTTGCAGAAGTTTAGCAACTTGAGGAGATCCAATGTCTTCTAACTATTTCAGGAAGGACAGTCCTAAACTTGATGGAACCAACTATGGCATATGGAAGATCAGGATGGAGACACATCTGAATTGCATTGGAAAGGACATCCGAGAAGTTATAAAGAATGGCTATACTGCTCCTACTCTCGGTCAGCCTAATCCACCAACCTTAGGAAAAGATGAAGAAAATGATTGTACAACAAGTGAAGCACTTTTGAGCGCATTATCAGATCAAAAAATCATGGGATTATCAGATAGATCTACTGCTAAAGCTATTTGGGACCATTTGGAAACATTGAATGAAGGAGATTCCACAGTCAAAATTGCAAAACTTGAGAGCTTCCGAGTCAGGTATGAAAATCTGAAAATGGAAGAAGATGAAAGAATTTTTGCTTTTATGGAAAGAATTAATGAAATTGTTTTAGGTATTAAATGTTGTGGAGGAACCTTAAGTGAAGATGAAATTGTTTCAAAATTTTTTAGAGGATTTCCACCGGCATACAAAATGAAAGTTACCGCTATAAATGAGTTAAGAACAATGCCTAATACATCAATAACTAGAGACACATTGATTGGAAAACTTTCAGCTTTTGAAATTGAGGAATTTGGTCCTGTTGCTACTATAAAGACAGATTTAGTTTTTAAAGCATCAACATCATCTGCATCATCATTTGACAAATCTAATTGGAAAGCCTTTTATGCAAGAGAACTTGAAGAAAGCAGGAGAGAAAGTGAAAAGCTTGAAGCACTATTTGCAAGGAAAATGTCTAAAGGTCCAATTGGAAGTAAGTATGAAGGTAAAACACCCTTCAAATGTTTTAACTATAATAAGATTGGTCATATGGCTTCAAGATGTCGTGATAGACATGTAAGATTAAAAAAAGAAGCTAGAAGAACATACAAACCTAACCCTGAATATCAGAGATACAAATTTAAGAAGAATAAAGACAAGTCTTGTTATCTTGTTGATGAAGGGGTCACTAATGATTCTGATGAGGATCCGACAGACAATGGATGGGTCTTTGTTGCTATAACAAAAGATCAATGGGCACATACTGTTCAACTGGTAGAGCAGGCCTTGGCAGCTAAAGTTGAAGTTAAGGATGAATTGATCATTGATTCAGGATGTTCACATTATATGACTGGTGATAAAAGTAAAGTCTTGACTTTTCAGGATTACAATGGAGGTCTAGTAAGATTTGGAGATGATAAAGCTTGTTTGATCAAAGGTAAAGGTACTATATCTCTTGATGGTAAGCATAATGCTGACAATGTTTACTATTTTGAAGGTTTAAAGCATAATCTTTTGAGTGTTGGTCAATTAGTTGAAAAAGGATTTCAGTTACAATTCAAGAATGAGAAATGCAAAATTATGAACAGAACTGGTTTGGAAATTGCAACTGATAATCAAACTAGAGGTAACATCTTTCATTTGAATAACAATGAAAAGACATGCTTGATTGCACATATTGATGAAAGTCGGCTATGGCATAAGAGACTCTGTCATGTAAATTTTGATTGCATTGTGAAAATCAGTACAACTAAAGTAGTTAGAGACTTACCTAAGATTGTTAAACCTCACAATCTGGTATGTAAGGAATGTCAATTTGGAAAACAAGTTAGAGCATCTTTTAAAAGTATTCCAGAAAAATCCAATAATGCTCTTGACTTAATTCATACTGACTTATGTGGTCCAGCTAGAACTAAAAGCTTACAAGGTGATAGATATTTCATGCTAATCATTGATGACTATTCTAGAATGTGTTGGGTTACTTTTCTCAGAGAAAAATCAGAAGCACTTGGGAAATTCAAGCAATTCAAGGTGATGGTAGAAAATGAAACCGGTAAGAAAATCAAATGTCTGAGATCAGATCAAGGAGGTGAATTCACATCTAAGGAATTTAATACATTCTGTGAAGTAAATGGAATCAGAAGATAGTTATCAGCACCCCGGACACCACAACAGAACGAAGTTGTAGAAATGAAAAATAGAACTATCTTGGATGTAGTTAGAAGTATGTTATCAGAAGAAAATCTACCACATGTATATTAGAGAGAGGCAGTAAGCACAACAGTCTACACATTCAACAAAGTTCACATCAAAGGTGAAACTGGTAAGACCCCTCATGAACTATGGTTTGACATTACTCCTACTCTTAAATATTTCAGAATATTTGGAAGTAAATGCTATATTAGAAGAGATGAGTATATTGACAAATTTTATCCTAAAAGTGATGAAGGAATATTTCTTGGTTATTCATCTAAGAACAAGACATATAGATGTTTTAACAAGAGATTGCAGAAAATTGTTGAGAGTACAAATGTGAAAATTGATGAACAGTTTAGAGGAACTTCAAGGTATATAGACTCTAAACCGACAATAGAGATACTGACAAATGAACCTACACCGGTACAGAATGAAGATCCAGTTACACCGGTATCATCTGAAAACTCCACTGAAACTGAAGATCAACAACAAACAAAGACACCTCGGTATGTAAGATTGAACCATTTCGAAGATAAGATAATTGGGAACAAATATCAAGGAGTTATGACAAGAGGAAGACTGACAAATGAAGAGGTATGTCTTATTTCTCAAATTGAACCAGCATCAATTAATGAGGCATGTGAAGATAAACACTGGATTAAAGCTATGGAAGAAGAACTAGAACAAATTGAGAAGAATAACACATGGCCATTAGTTCCCCGGCCTAAAGACAAAAATGTAATTGGAACAAAATGGGTATTCAGAAACAAACTTAATGAAGATAGTAAAGTAATTAGAAATAAAGCAAGACTAGTGTGTAAGGGATATTCATAGAAAGAAGGAATTGATTACAATGAAACCTTTGCACTGGTAGCCAGAATTGAGGCAGTCAGATTATTCTTGGCTTTTGTAGCACACAAGAACTACAAAGTATATCAAATGGATATTAAATATGCATTTCTGAATGAAGATCTTGAAGAAGAAGTTTACATTGAGCAACCTGATGGATTTTCTTTGACTGATAACAAAGATATGGTTTGCAGGTTAAGGAAAGCTTTGTATGGGTTGAAGCAAGCTCCAAGAGCTTGGTATGCTAGATTGGATAAATACCTTTTGAAGATTGGTTTTTCTAAAGGTAATGCTAACAACAACTTATACTATAAAGTGACTAATGATGACATCTTGGTTATAGCAGTTTTTGTTGATGATATAATCTTTGGAGGAGAAGATGGTTTGCGTAAAGACTTTTCTATTGAAATGCAACAAGAATTTGAAATGTTTATGTCTGGAGAGATAAAATTCTTTTTAGGATTGCAGATTTCACAGACTAATAAAGGTATATTCTTGAGTCAATCTAAGTACTTGAAGGAGTTACTAAAGAAATTTGGCATGAAAAACTCTAAACCAGTAAGCACACCTATGACTACAACTGATAAATTATCACTAAAGGATGAATCTACACCTGTTAATCCGACTAGGTACAAATCTATGATAAGAGGTCTACTATATTTGAGACAAACAAGACTTGATATTATGAATGCAGTATGTATTGTTTCAAGATTCCAGTTTAATCCTAAAGAAAATCATGAATCAACAGTAAAAAAGATTTTTCGGTACTTACAAGGCACTACAAATCTTGGCCTATGGTATCCTAGAAATGAAAACTTTGAATTATGTGCATACACAGATGCAAATTGGGCAGGAGATGTAGATGACAGAAAAAGCACCACCGACGGAGCATTGTTTCTTGGAAGCAGATTAATTTCTTGGTTGAGTAAGAAACAAAGTTGCACATCTTTATCAACAACAAAATCAAAATATGTTGCAACAACAACTAACTGTACACAGGTATTATGGCTTAAGCAAATGTTGAAGGACATAAAGGTAAAAAGCAAAGAACTTATAACTATCTATTGTGATAATACAACAACAATTGATATATCTAAGAATCCGGTACTACATTCTAAAACTAAACATGTTTCTATGAAACTGAATTTTCTGAAAGAGAATGTTGAAGCAAAAGAAGTAAAACTGGTTTATGTGAATACTAAAGAGCAGATTGCAGATATTTTCACTAAGCCTTTGCCTAAGGAGACTTTTGAATATCTCAGAGATTAGCTTGGGGTCATACCCCCACCGGTAGAAACTTAGATAGTTGATGTTTGTCATCAACCGACAAAACTAATAGAGAAATCTTTTACTCCGGCTTTGATGAGGAGAGCTACTTCTCAGGGGGAGTAGTTGGTATATTGAATAAGTTGGTATTTTGTATTTGAATCTGGTTTTTGTATTGCTTTGGCATTTGATGTCAAAGCGGGAGAGATTGATATGGAAAAACATATGTTACTCCTAAGGGGAGAGATTGTTATTTTGGGAGATCACTCTCTGTACCTGAATTTTGATTTCTGGTTATGATCTCTTTTGGGAGATTGTTGGTTTTTGGTATTTAGCATTTCTGTTTTGGCACTTTGATGGTTTTTCCATCCTGAGTTGCCATCAATGCCAAAGGGGGAGATTGTTGGTATTTTGGATATGTTGATATGGTTTTGTCATTGATGTCAACACTTATCAACTCTGGTCAGCCTACTGGCACTTGGAGAATTGGCAATGTTAATCGGCAAGCAAGTGACTTTATGCACAGTCACTGGGATCTTGTTCAGCGACATGATATATTGTTCACCGGCACTTGGAATGACCTGGAAAACACTTGGTTATGTCGAAGACATCGTTTGGACACTTTGTCTTGGAGATTTGTTCATTGGTATATTCGTGTTTGCATATTTGCTGTTACTGACAAATAGGTCCAGGATAAACACCGACAGGCTTATCTATTCCAAATTAGCACGACACGCTATGGAGATGATTTATTATTGTTGTAAATACATTAAGCCAACATGTTGAATCGGATATTGAATTGGTTATTGATTTACTTGTAAATTGTCTTATTGTAATATCTTTTGTAAAGCTGACCTATACATTTTGGTCCTAGGTTTTGGTATATGTAAGATCTTATTTGTAAGATCGATATGCGATTGGGAAAAAGATTTGTAATAGGGTATATGCAAAAATAAGAGAGCTATACACACATACATCATTTGAAGGTTGAAGGAAGGTTTTTGTGAAGACATATCAGAACTACACCGGTACTGAATCCAGCATATGAAGATGCTATTTTAAGCAGTACATCATTATTGGATTTAACCATCCAATTGTAGTCAGTGTGACTCCCATTTGTGTTTGAGCAGTGAGCTGTAGGTGCTTGGTCTTTCTGCATGTGCAGACCCCCTATTGTATACACATACTATCTGCAGTAGTATCATCTGATTGTGGGTAAGGTTTCCCACCGTGGTTTTTCCTCTTACAGGGTTTCCACGTACAAATATTGGTGTTATATGTTGTGGATGTTATTGTCTTTCTGTTTCATGCATTAATCTTTACCGATACTGCAATTAACTGATAAACTGTCTACCGGTATTAAGCATAAAATTTGGTCTACCGGTATTAAGCATTAAGTTTGGTTAAGTGGTTTTTGGTTTGAATTTATTTGACAACTGATTCACCCCCTCCCCCCCCCCTCTCAATTGTCTCCGGGACCTAACACTAGTTTCTAGCAAGACAAACAACATTCCTTGGATTAGTAATATATGGCACATTGGGTGAAGGGAATGGAGAGAAAAGAGTATGGGTGCATTTCACTTAGTTAAAACTCAAGGAATCTTGAACATTCGTTGTGGGATGACTCTTAAAGGATTTCATGTGGGGAAATTAGTTCATCCAATTCCCCAAGTCTACCTACATGAAGACATTTGGCTTTTTTGGAGCCCCCTTCTTATTCTCAAGGTTTTGTAGTTATAAGGTGCTATTGATAGAATTTACTCAAAAAGCCTTGGAAATCCACTAGAAAGTTATAGAAAAAACATAATCTTGGACTGTTATTTCCTTTCACTTCGGACCATTATTGTTGCCGAAATATAGTTTGTGCTAGATCTTCTGAGGAGGAGCTCTCTTTTTTAAATGTGAAATGCTTAATGAACTAGGTATGATATGAATGACAAAACAGAGTAGGTTTTTTTCCCTCACCATAAGCATAAGGTAGCCTTGGAGGATTTATGGGTTGATTTCCACAATGACTTTAATGTTATGAAGATGGGTTGATTTCCGCAATGACTTTAATGTTATGAAGATGGTGACATTGAAACATATAAAAGATGTAGGAATTGTGGAGGACATCTTAGAGGGAATAAATGGTGATGGAAATATATTAAACCCAACTAACAATCTCTTAAATAGAGAGAAAATGCCTCTCCCACCAATCAATTGGGCCACTTTAGAAGTTAATGATTTAAAAATCATTAATAATATTTTCTAAATTAATGCCCTAGAGTGGATATACTTCTAGAAGGGCCCAAGGAGAAGGAAAAGGAAAAGAAGATAAAAGAAAAGAGTGATGCTCCTCCAATTTAAAAAATGACAAGAGTGGAGCCTATGCATACGATCTCACAAAAGGTGGCCAAAACCTTTGAAAAGGCTAAGAAGGTCAAGGAGGTAGCAAATGTTTGATGGATAGTTTTGGAATGTGATTACGACAATCCCATCTAGACCATCCAGATGTTATTATTCATATGCCTTTGTTCTATATAGATCAATCATGAATGGCTAAATTTATTATTTATCATCTCTTGAAAGGACTCCTTCACCTCCATCCACATGTTCACTATCTAAACCTCCTAATTTTGTGTCATTGACAAGAAAATATGTACAAAAGCATGACATGGAGTGAGGTCAAACTATATAAAATTTTGCAAAAAGTAGAAAACAAATATAAGAAATGGATGGACTTTTATAGACTCCTCAATCTCCTCTAAGCATAACTATGTCTTAGCAAAAGACAAATAATGTTGAGGATAAAGAGAATGCGAAGGATAAACAAGGTCAAGAAGATACAACCAAATCTCCATTAGAGAGCCCCCCTCACTAAGACATTGAACAAATTCTATCACAACATAGTCCTCTGAGGCAACTTACTCTAGTCAAGACTCCTTCAAAATATAAGGTAGGTCAATCTCCTCTACTCTCTCCACCTAAAAAAAGTAGGTAACTGTGGATTCAACTATGCATAATATTCCTACTAGACTAACTTGGTTGAAGTTGAATTTTGTTGCAAGGAGGAAAATAATGCAAATACTGTTGGAATCAATGAACACTAAGAGGGCGGGGTGAATCAATGAACACTAAGAGGGTGGGGTGAATCAATGTTCCGATAATTTTAAATTTATTAATCCGATTCTTTATCTACCAGATGATAATGACAAAAACTATAATAGAGAAACACAAAGCAAGAGTCCACACAACCATAACACCAAGATTTTTACGTGGAAACCCAGAAAGGGAAAAACCACGGTGGGATTGAGTACCCACAATATTATTATACTATGGCTAGTAGTAGAACAATATTTTCAAAAGGTGGAATGCACTTGCATTCATGCTCACTACCTAGAGCTCACTCCTCAATTACAAAAGGGCTACAACCCGGAGGAAGGATCACTGCCTTACAGACTAATACAAAATGATTACAATGAGTAATGAATTGAATAAAAGCATCTAACTATGCCAAAATACAGTTTCGGTTAGGCTCAAAATGTCTACTGCAACTGTTATTATATTCTGCTCTATAGCACTGCTTTGTTACATGCTGGGGCAACAAAATCTTGACCAAACTTATAAAATCGCTCACACAAACTTCCTTCGTTCACACAGACACACACACACACCAAAACGATCAACCAAACCGATCTTATATATTTGCATCAATGAAAGGAATCATTTACTAAGTCGGCTTTTAAAAACCATGTAACACGCAACTTGAAACGTGTTCCACCAAAGTCAGTTGAATCCGATCATAAATCCAAATGCGGACCAAAACAAGATGATAAAATGTTTCCCATAAGTTGGTCCAATCACCACAAATGCAAAACTGATCACCAAAATCATCCCAACAAATCTGCAACACACGTTACTCCAAAATAGCTCTGCCCTAACTGAAATACCGGATCTCGGAGCTCTAAACTTGTACACAATTCACCACTGGATATCAGGATCACAAAATAATCTGTCTTGAGCCTCGAATCAACTGCCTTGATTACCGCAACCAAAAATACATCACCGAAACCAAGATGTACACCATGATCTCATGTTCTACTGGTAACTGAGTTCCACCATCCAGACTTATGCCTTATGAACAAAATGACTTCTGATAAACCAATTCTATGTATACCAGATAGGACCTGCAAACCGAGTTGCCATCAATGACAACCCCTAAGAATCTATCATGCACCAATCTTTGCTGGACTTACCAGAACAGTGTCATTTTCCAACAAATACAACCATTGGATATGATAGTAGTACATGATATGGTTAGTAGGAAAATGTCAAGACAAGCCTCAATTTACCTCAACAATCAAGGTAAAACATAATAGGGAAATAATATTTAAAATATAAATCTCTATTATGGATAATGATAGAAGGTATATGACTCCTCAAGATTTCTAGGTCAGCCGAATTAATTTGGGAAAGCAAACAAGAGAAGAGGAGTTGGATTCATGAACTAAAAAAAATAAAAATGACCAAATGTATTAGAACTCCATAGTTGATAAAAGAAATGCATATGCTACTTTGAAAAAAATGTTCAAAGGCTTTGAAAAGAGTTCTATAATTCTTTTGATGGTAAATTATTTAAAAACAATAGCAAGCTAGAAAATGTGCCCTAGGAAATATATTGTTATCAACTAAAATTCTTAGCTTGCTATAGAGACATTTATATCATGGAGATGATTTCTACTTGCAAGTACCTTCTCTAGCTTTTATATACATGAAAGGTACAAAAAATTACACTTAAATGCATGATTCCATAGCACATTCCAGACTAGTAGAAACATTAGGCCAATTTCAACAAAAGAAATATCTATATCTAACTGAACGTAGATAGAAGTTATATTTATTACCTACTAATTTCACCCTAGATTTCATATTAATTTGACATTTGTTCCAATTCCCTGATCCTTAACATGACATCTTTACTAAACCTATTGTAAGAACCTTTCTATTGAGGCATTAAACTTACTATACAAATAAGAAACATAATTAGAACTTGCAAGATAATTTCAATGCTTGTAGGTATCAAGAACATGATACCTACAACATTCATACTACATGAAATTCCTTGACATAAAATTTTCCTAATTTTATTAGAAATATTATATATATTTCCGTGGTTGGTAGTTGTCACAAGCACAAAATTCCCTTATTTGTTGACATTCATTTATGGTCAAATAGTAATCCATGCCCAAGGCTTTAATATTTGTGAAAATAATAGGCGATGATCAAATCACAATAACTTTCTAAACCATTGAACTCTTAATTTGTAGCATGCCACTAGATTAGATTTGCTTCTACAAATACCCCATCATTACCATGATGCCTCCAACTATTATCGCATATATTTTCACCAACCTATATATTTTCACCAACCTAACAATAAAGATCTTCTCCCTTTCTAAATAGATTTTACAAGCTCCATTTAAGATTCAATCTACTTATCTACATAGCCTAAACATTTTGACATCATATCATATATTAATGATGTGAGTAAATTATATCTTTGATTTAAAGTTGTATGAACTCATGTGTTGAAAATATGTGCACTACTTTACAAATAGATCTTGTAGCTAATAAAAGAATGAAATTCATCCTTCTTGCACTCTCTTAGATGTTTTATTAGATAACTTATCACAATGTGGTAGGAGTTTTATACATGGAAAACCAATGGTCCATAGGCACCCCCAAACTTTAGTCATTCATCTCTAGTATTTATAGTAAATGGTAGAGATTTGCGAGTCTTCGGGATTTGTGACTCATGGGTTTACAAGGAAACATAGCATATGCCATAAAATAATAGACAGTAACTAGACATCCTCAACATTTTAAATATATTTGGTTGAGAATTGTATGTTATATACACCCAATATCTAACATGTTTTTGTTCCCACCAAACATGCAATTCTTGGCTAACACATGCCCTATTTAGGATTTAGGGATATTTAGAGCCATTAATACAAGATATATTAAAAAATTGACCAAATAGAGTTGGGATAGCTAGCATCCAACCAACAGTCATGTAGTGTCATATTAACATCTCAAACCCTCTTTTTTTTTTGTAAAGATACCCTATCATGATGATCTATTAAATTTGATGGCCATGGTCTTTTGGAAAAATAAACTCCCAATAAAAATGTCACTTCATTATATTGGGTCATGCATGATGATCAAACATGATCAATTAACATTACTACTTAGATTGATAGATCACCAATCATTAAGAGAGAAAAAGCCCTTGGATTAAATTGAATCATTGACTACCACTAGTTAATCACATTACAATGTACCACCCACCTACCAAATAAGTTTAATACTTAAACATCACAAATAGTGGATGTAAATGTGTTGACTACATCCACAATGAATGCAACCCATGAATTCAACAAGGCAACCAAAGGAGGAGGATCACACATAAATGAAATAAGACTAGAAACACAACCATTTTGAATTAATTTTGGTAAAATTAGTTGATCATGGTAACACAAAGATTAACAAATTGGAAAAATAATATAACTTAGCATGGAAAGATAGACTTACAAAATAAAATAATTGTTTGTCGAATCAAGTGTCAACATTATCTCTTGTTGGAAATGTACATCTCTTAGTGATGCAACAAGAATCTAAAAATGTATTTGGGAAAACAAACTAGACATAGATAATAATGGAGACAAGAACACATCTATATATAGATACAAAATGAAAATCCATAAATTATAAATAAAACCAAAAGATGGCCACCAAATTGATTAAGTAGTAATCCTACTTTTCTTGAAATCTATTGTGGGCCACACCCATAGGAAACCATGATACCATTGATTGCATTGATCAAATTCTACATTCTCTGATGATTTCCTATACTCTTTTTTTTAATAATGGAGACACCAAATAGATGGAAACCAAGAATGTTTATGCTATTAAATATGTGTGTGAACTTAGTATTGTTGTAGGAAGATGGACACAAAAAGACTTTTCATGCTTCCTCTAGACCAAACAACTCATTATAAAGTATGTAAGAACTATTGGTTTTCTTATTATCAAGCTTGCACTCATCACCAAAGTCCATATTCCATAATTTATAATTACGCTGGCTAGAAAAGTTATCTTAGTGAATATGGAAACGAATTACCTCATAATCCATTATTTCGACATCATTTTGAAATCTCACCTTATCAATAAAATCAAGATCAAATTTGAATTTTACATTTTAGGTATCCCAAGACAATATTCTCCAATATATAATTGATCTAAGCATGGAGTTTCATTAAGAAAATTCTTATGAAAGGAATGGACCTTGGGTACGAAATTTGAATAGGTTTTTTCATATTGCTCTCTAGAGTTAATCAAGGAAGGAAACTCATGCTTCTCCACTTTTATGCTTAGTTTCAATGGACGCTTTCATACTCAAGTGCAGTAGTACTATCTTCAATTACAAGGTTTACAATCTTCATCAAAAGTAAAATAAAATTCTTTACAATATCCCTTATGAACCTTTAGACAGTAAAGGATCATAACATTTCACTCTCTAATAAGTTTGCATAATGCATAAATTGAACAATATTTTCATTGGAGCAACCACAATCAATGATAGTATAAAAATGGGTAGATTCACAGTTACTTTAATCAACCATGTAATATGAACCATCATCAGGAGAATTAGCTTCAAATTTGGATGGTTTAAGAGCCTTAAAGTAGAAGCGTGGTTCCTCAAATTTCTGTTTATATAGACATCCTCAAAGTATTTAAATTCATTAGTAAATAAACAATTAGATATAGTAACAAATGTCTCTAAATCAACCTCATGTTAAACCTCCTCATATTTTTCTCTTAAAATTTCCCTTACAATATTACATATGATATGAGGCATTTGACACAACTATCATCGAAGCAAGACCCATTATCTGTTGCCATGTAATCTTTAAGATCACAATTTTTGCACCTATTTCAATAGATTGAACATCCAAAGGCAAAGACTTAATACAATATGTATCCTTGAATTGAAAAAAAATGCACATAAAACCTTATTAATTTCTTCAATGTAAAATGCACAATGCAAGGCTACTACAAACTTGGTGGATTCAATTCTCATCTATGAGTACTAGAAAGCTCTTTGATTAACATATTGAGATCAATTTCATCTCCAAAATGATTGCTATAAACTACCTTGAATTCATACCAATATAAAATACAATGGTTTAGGAAACAAGTAAACCAATCTCTCACATCATCCTTAATAATTAGATAAAAACTAATCATATATCGTTATGTTTTTTATTAAAAAGGTAGAAAAACAAGGGTGTTGACCCTATACAAAGACAAGCCAAAAAGGCTACATACAACTAGTCAAGAACAGTGATAGCAAAGGCCAAAATAGACCATTTAGAACACTTTAGCAAATCAGCTAGTAACCCACATCAAGGGTGGGTAGAAGTTTCACCCACAACTCGGGGAAGAGTTTGGGAAGAAGAGGAAAACAAACTTTTCTCCGTTGACGAACAACAATGCACACAACACTATCATTTGGAACACCAACACAAGGGGGATCAATCCCCTTAGTGGAACTACCAACACTAGGAGTAGGATGCTGACCAAGTGACAAATCCACCATTGAAGGCTAGAGCAGAATAGGTGAAACAGGTAGAGAGGTGTCCACAAGTCCAAATAGGAACACACTAGTAGGACAAGGTGAAGGAGGACCCACTTGTAGTAGGAGGATCAACATGTGAGGAATCATCACCACCCTATGAAGAGTCGTCATAGGAAGAATTAGAAGGCGGGACAATCAAGTGATCACCATGAGTATGCTTCCACCAACTGGCAGTGCCTTTACCTCTTTATATATTTTCATGTTTTTACCTCAGATCATTCATTATTTTGATGAAAACATGGACATTCACGCTACCTAACACTAGCTCATTCTCATGAAATGTGGGTAATTGGTATTTTATTTCACTAAGTATGAGATGAGGGAAGTTAGCTATTTTGATGAGTTATATTTATCTACATCTATTAGCAATACATGATGACTTTTGAGGTTGAAACGATTCATGATGGATGATACCTTCAAGTGGATGCCTTAGGCTATTTTAAGGAAAATGTGTTAATACAACATTTTAGGTTGATAAAGCACCTAGCAAAGAAATTGATGATAAATTTGGGCTAGCACTTGTAATCATATTAATCAATATGTTCAATAGGGCCTTAAGAACATTAAGGGGGCCTTTATAAATTTGGGCATTGGGAGGGACATCTCATCTAGGATACAATAGATTATCAAATTTATTTTTGCAAGAGGTGTTATATCTATATAGAAGGGTATTTGAGGAACTGAAATGATAATTCTCATCTCATTATACAAGAGTACTCTCTTTGATTTCTAATCTCAAATAAGGCTAACTTATATGCATAAAACATATATTTCTTTACTAATGACGTTTAAATTTTTAGATAGAGAAGTATATTTATCCATAAAATGGAAGAACAAAATATATTTTTTCCCTTTGAAAAATGTAGAGATAAGCTCGCGTCAAACACTTGATCTATCACATACACATCAAGAATCCTTTCAACAGTAAAAGAGATTCATAATGACGATAATAAAGCCACTACCTCATAAATAGGACAAAAATCTTGAGTAATCAAACTAGCCTCAAGGGAAAGGATGAATTGGGTCCACACCACTTGCAAACTCTCAACACAAACAACTTGGGATCTATAGTGCAACAAACTGCATAGCCTCATGATGCTTCTATGTGGCAATGATGTCGTTTTGTTGTTGATACAAATTATATCCTACAACTCCTAGAGAATAATATTGCTAGTGAATTAAGAATGTGACCCCAAATACCAAAGGATATAATAAATGGGATTAAAATAATAATAAAAATGAGAAACAAAGAGGAAAGTTTCATTGGGTTGTCCTCACAAGTTGTGGGCCTTCATTGAGCTATTGTGTTTGTGGATTTGAAAAAAGATGACAATGCCTTGGAAATTGTTAAGAATTAGTCCTCACATGGGTAATTTGGTAGGATTATTACATTATTTGTGATATGTTTTTTAGTATTGAAATATGATGTGCATTGAATATTATATTATCGTGAATTTATGGTTACAAGTGTGTGAGTTGTTTTGATTAGATAAAGTGGGAAGGACCTACACTTGATACAAAACCAATCATCAAGCCAAGAAGGATGAATCTCATGAGCGATTAGATTAAGAAAACTAAACCAAACAAACAAAGCTTTTGATCTCAGTTAAGAACCAGCAGGAAACAAGGTTCTCTGAAAACTTCTCTTTCTCAACACAAGAAGGATGGAGAGAAGAGATAATAAGACCTTTCCTTCATCTATGAACTACAATCCAAAAAATACTATCATTCGAGATTCCACAAAAAGAGTGAAGAATAGGATGCCTCCTAGGAGGACAAACAATAGATGAAGGGGTAACAACAGAAAGATAAGGTGAAAAGTGACCAAAGAAGATTGGACAGAAATTGAAGCCAGCAAAGAAACAGGGAGAAAGCACGGAGAAAGAGGAAGCACAACAAGGGTCCTCGGAACATGATAAGGCCATTGTGAGGTGGTTGAAATATTCACCTAGATTTAATGTGAGAAGTTATCAAGAATTATTATAAGAATTAGATAACTCATCATATATATCTGTAATATATTATCAGAGAGGTGTAAATTAGAAAGAAAGTATTATTGCATATATAAAATTTAAGCTTCTATTAAGCTCTAACTGAATTCCCAATTCCCAATGTCCAAAGAATGGTGGCACAAGTCCATGACTTTGAGGATTTCCATTTGGGTCTTTCATGATCAGAAGTTTGAAGCTACTATAGCATTCTGCTCTTGCTTTTAGTCTGCTCAAGCAATAGATCCTTAACCCTATTATTACCATTCTACACGCTTTTGCCGTCTAATTTAAGCTTCAGAGGCATTGTATTTATTCTCATCGACCTCGAAAAACAATCTAGTAGTGAGAAAGATCACAGACGACTCGGAAACTTGCCAAGATCAGTTTACAAGATCTTGTACATGATATAGGCATTTGCTGTTCCAAACCATTCTCTTATCCATTTTTCTCTACAGATCAACAAACTGACTGCGGAGAAGATTATAGAGAAGGGTTAAAGATCCCTTAAACGTGCATAGAATTGGTTGATATCTTAGAGAAGAAAGAAGACATTGCTCAGGGGTTCCTTAACACAAACTATATGACCTTTCCTCCAAACAGATGCTGAGGCATTGTCATGATAGATTCAACACGGCAGAGCCCACATGGTTGAGTCGATTCATATTAAGTAGTAATTTTATTTTATTTATTTTTGTTTTTAAAAGTATCATCTATTAATTGTCTAATGATAGCTTTTAGATTGAAGAATTTAGACTGTAAAAATCATTATCTATAAATTGAGTGTCTAATGATAGATTTTAGACTGAAGTTATTTTCAATTTTTTATCTCAAAATGTCTTATTAGTTCTTACAGATATTTTTTTGTCTAATAAAAATATTGATAGGTTGTTATTATTTATTGTCTAGATATTGTTGTAACATAAAACAATGTGTTGATCAAAATTTTAAGTCTTAAAAAAAATGTTTCAATTGTAAATGGCCACAATATAGTTTGTATGTGATGTCCATCTTGAGTGGGATATTATAAAACTAAGCTTGAAAACCAAATTTACTAAGTAGCAAATCGATTGAAGGATGGAGACACAAGAGATTTGAAGACATTCAACAACCTCTCTTTAATGACTAGCAACGAGATTGTGTAATTTTATGTGGCAAAATTACTTGTACCAAATTGGCCAAAGTCAAGGGTAACTTCAAATGGTAGTGGCAATTTTTTATGCTATTAGAAATCGAGAAGCAATGGTCAACAATGGTGGCTACTTTTGAAAACTTTTAGACGAGAATATGCACATCATCAATATTGTAAATAATTGTATAGAAGATCAACTAGCTACAAAGATCCTCTGACTACTAAACTTCTTGGAAGTGTGGTCAACTAATGATAAGTTCACTAGAAGTGGGATAAGTTCTCATATTTAGGTGTTTATATACAACAAGATCTAGAGAGCATTATGCATAGCATATGATTCTATTTCTAGTTTGTGATGTGCTTTCTCCCCATGTTTGCATTAAGGTGGGTGTTAGGAATTAGTCCTCAAACATGAGTTTGTTAGGATTATTAAATCATTTGTGATAGGTTTGTTAATATTAAAATATTATGTGTATAAGATGTTATATTAGTGTGATTTTGTAATTGTGTGCAAGTTGTTAACACAACTCAAGTAAAGATTTAGGAGTGAAAAAAGGGGGAAGAAAATAGAGGTAGTTGAACAACCCACCTAGATTTAGTGTGAGAAGTTTATGGAGTTGTTATAGGAGTTAGATAAATCATCGAATATATTTGTAATATATTATTGAACAAGAGAGGTGTGGAATGGAAGCAAAGTATTGCTACATATAAAAAATTTAAGCTTCTATTTGCCCCTACCCAAATTCTTAATAGATACTGAGGCCTCCTAACACTCATCTCAACGATAATGTCATTGAGAAGAGATCCTCTCGTAAATGGTCTCTCTAAACTATTTGTAAAAACTCAATCATGTTATTTAGCTCTCCCTTCTTTTCAAAAGAGTATTAAGTAATCTAAAACTCAATAATTATATTTAAAAATAAATAAAATTATTTTTTCTATTTTTGTTGATCCTCAATACTTATTTATAGAGTCATGTTCTTCCTTTGTAAAACTATAAATGTAATTTTAAAATACGGTATACAATATAGACTACATTATCAAACATTTAACATACAAAATCCTTTATATATTTATACAAGTTCAATTTCATAATGTGTGTATAGTAGCAATAAATATATTGTTTGTATTATAAATAGACAAAAAAAAATGAACCATACCATGAATAATACAAACAAAAATCATGAAAATTGAGTTTATGTGGATAATGACCATATTAGAAAAGGAAATCAATTTGATTCAAATATACGGTAGTCTCTAGAAGTGTTGAGAATGTGAAGCCCAATGGTCACATGACCATTCGCCTTCTCTCAACTCTTGGTTTCAGAGTTGAATGTGATTGTATAAATGGATGTGTGCGGTCTATGTATGATGTAGATTGGACAACAATTAATAAAGAGTTATTCCCTACTTGAGAGTGGACGTAGCCTTTATGGTGAACCACTATAAATTCATGTTTCGTGTCCTTGTTATGTTATTTACTTTCTCTATTTTGTGTTATTATTATTTTTTTCTCTACTCATTTTAAATTAATAATTGGTATCAGAGCCATGGTTGAATTGAGTAGAGAGGGAAGAAGAAGAAGATGAAATATGAGAGTTGAGACTCGACAATGAATGATGTTGTGCTTATGAAAGCTGAAACAAGGTGTCGTGTATATTGATGGGGTGACTAGAAAGAAGACGAAAATTCGGCTGAAAAAAAGAGAGTTAAAAAACATGAAAAAGATATGAGTGAGGATGCTAGATTTGATACAGCTGTGGCATGTATTGACCAAACTTTTGATGGCCGTAAAATTGATGACGTCCCTGTGGTGAACGTTGAAAACCATGATACCCCAGTTGGGATTGATGTGGAGTTTTCCTCCCGAGATGTGGAGGATGCAGTTTGGAGTCAGGCGGAAGGCATAGAGATAAGAGGCCTGTGTATCGACCAAGAGAGGGTCAGGAAGCCCAATCTGTTACTCGGCCTGGAGATGAGGAGGCATTTGATACCAGAAGCAAATTAAATTTACAAAAAGTGAATTTTGTGGATGATGATTCTTCGAAAACTGCAAATGAGATAGGGAGTCAAGAATTGACATTGAGTGATATGTCTAAGCTCTCGTTCAAGGCAAATTCACAAGCTGAACCCAGTGGTAGTTTTGTTGTGCCCTAGGAAGATGGGAAGGTCCAGCAGGAAGTGGAAGTAGTAGTGGCGTCTGAGGAGTTTGGGAAAGTGATAGAGACCTTCACCCGTGAGCAATTGGTGGGGATTATGCAGGTGGCGGGGGTGAAGCACTTGGACGTCCTGGAGATGATCATCGACATTGCAGGCCGGAAAGCCCAACTGGACTTGATTGCCACACACAATGATTTGAGAGTGGAGGAGTATCAAACTGCTAAGGCTTCTTTTAAAGCAGGCTCTGCTTTCGATGCAGGCAATTTAGCATTTCACACCTGGATTGAAAAATGTGATGTTCGTCTGGTTGAGGAAGTTGTAGCCGATGTTAATGAGGTACAACCTGTTTCTTCCCTGACAAACACTGTGCCTAATGTCACTATTACTGCAAAATTGGAGCAGGGTTTGGTTTCGAGAGAGTTGGAAGGTGCATATTATGGTAATTTGCAGACAAGGGTTGCTCTGCCATGGCTTGGGAAATATATCTCTTCCACGTCTTCTTCTAATAATATTGTTTGTGCAAGTCATTACGATGCTAGTGAACAAGATGACATTGCAGGGAAATTTGAAATGGAGTGGAAATACTCAGAAGCCAACGAATTTAGTGCTGGTCAGAAGCTAATGAATTATGTAGGTGTGGCTCCATCTCCACTTCTAAGTGGTATGTCTTCACTGTATCCGACTGGTGCAAATTTAGGATCGTGGGGTCAGTTTGGGAAAATTATAGAGGAGCTTCTTAAATGTGTGGCGTGCAAGGAGGATAATGGACTTCGTGTAGTACTCGATGATGTCTTGGTCCATGCTTTGCTTCGTTTTAGGTAGAAGATTTGTTATTGCCCGCTGGGGTTTCCCGATGGAGGGAGTAGGGCTTTATTGGACGCTGTTCATTGTATGGTGAAGCTGCTCGTGGCAATCCAGGGCTTGATGCAATACAATGTTGATAAGGAAATAGATAAGCGTTTTGAGGAGTCTATTAGCGATGGCTATAAGGTGCAGTTTGCTTCCGAAGGTGAGGAGACATTTAATGCTTATCGTTATAATGTTGGAAATTGGATGAAGATATATCATTTGTCATAGAGAAGAGGAGCACTATAGAATTTTACTGTGTTGTGTATGTGTTCAAGGCTCCTTATGTGGATGAAGGACAAGTGTATTTTAAATCTGCAGGGAGTGGTGTTTTTGATAGTAAGTTTGTGCCTCTAGTAGAAGAGGATATCTTTGATTTCGATTTATTTTGAAGATGATTCATTCAGAGTGTGTTGGAACAAAGTCTGTCAAAATTAAAATCTTTTCAAGGTCTAGTTGTATTATGAGTTTAGAAATGGAAGTGGGGATGCCACACTATATGGTTGTACATGTTGGCCTTCGAAGGGGAGATTGTTGAGAATGTGAAGCCCAACGGTCACATGACCATTCGTCTTCTCTCAACTCTTGGATAAATGAATGTGTGCAGCTCATGTATGATGTAGACTGAACAACAATTAATAAAGAGTTATTCGTTCTTTGAGAGTGGACATAGCCTTTATGGTGAGCCATTATAAATTCGTGTTTTTTGTCTTTGTTGTGTTATTTACTTTCTCTATTTTGTTTAAATATTATTTACTCTACTCGTTTTAAATTAACATGAAGCTTCAAAATTATATTACATTCATCTTAATCCGATTGTAGTGGAGAGACTAATTAGATGGCAGGCTTGAAATTTTTCAAAATTGAACTACTTACTGTGCATATAGACTTTCATTTCTAAATATCAATTGTAATAGGCATGCCACTTTCTCTTAATTATGTTTATTAGATCAATCTATATTTTTAAAATTTGACTTTGTTGTGATTCCTTATTATTGTTCCTTTCTTTTTCAAATTTTCTATTTAATATTGATATTGAGGAAATTTATCCTAATTTTCGAAAGCCTTGGTTTTCTAGGCTAATTTAGAAATGACTAGTAGATTTTTTTTATTATTGACATTTTTTTTAGGATCATTTTTGTTAGGTAGGTTATTGTATTTATTAAATTTTTTGGGTCATGAGATTTAATTTGATTTCTCATATAAAATGTGATCATTTATAAGAGTATCTTTTTATCAATATTTTTTTCTTTTTCTTATTCACTATTAATCTTAAAGTTTTCTCTCTTGATTTTTTCTATGAGTATCCTTATTTGTCGAAGTATCATTGGATGAGGTTAATGAAAATTTTGATTTTTCCTCTTTTCTATTTATCACAAAATCTCTCCCATCTAAAATTTAAAATCAATTGATAAAAAAACTTTAATCTTAAATTAAATACACATTTTTCATAAATATTTTTATCAGATTTTGTCTTTTAATTGTAATTTCTTCCCTTAATTATTTAAATTGTTTAAAATGGTACAATTTTTTTTCATATGTATCCATGTATGAATATGTATATAAATGTGTATGTTTGCATGTGTGTGTTTGTGTATTTGGTTTAAATTTTTTTTTTATATTAATCTTTCTAATATTTACTAATAATTATTATATTTATTGCAAATATTTAGAATAAACTTCCATTATGATTTAGTTTTAAAATATGGGATGACCACCTCCTTATGCAAATAATTTGCATTGATGAAAGAAATGGATTAGATGTATTATGTACACCTTCTCTAGTAATACAATTTTCATAAAATAAAATGAAGAAACATATCTTGATGAATTTTAGTGAAATTCAAGGTATTTTTTATATGGAAAGTAGATTTGTTTATTAGTTATAATAATGAATATGTTTTATATATAGTGTATAAATGTGGGCTATAGAAACAATGAGATGTTAGGAAGTTATAAAATATAATGAAGTATATGAAATATTTTTTGTGAAGAATTATGTTTTGGATTAAGGCAAAAACAGGTTTTGAAGGGGCCTCAAAACCCTTTACAAAATGATTCTAAGAGGTATAGAATCAGAAAGAAACATCCAAAACAAAACAAGCTGCAAGGATAAACATAAGAAACAACAACCAAAGAGACAACAAAAGCCCAGCCGGGCACAAAAAGACATCAGAAAAACCAAACCCAGACACAGACAAAACTAACAACAGAAAACTACCCAATTACATGAGGCTTCTGAGGGTCTCAACGACCTCAGCCTCTAGGGCATTCATGGTATCAGCAACAGCCTTCATAGCTTTATGATCCAAATTTTGAATAGCCGCCTTTTTCTTAATGTTCCCTCAGGTCCTTTTGCAGGGTCCTTCACCACTTTGAGTCGCCTCAGCATCATCACCAATAATAACAACAACCTTATCCGACCGTTCCAGACTATTCACCATGGTAATCATAACCATTGCAGACTGTTTGACAATTTTGTGACTGCTAACCATAATAGTCTTGAGGGTGTCCTGGATCTTGTTGTAGCCTTCCTCGACGCGGGTGATGCGTTCCTCCAACCTTTTCTTTAGTTGATCAACACCTTCCCTTATTTTCTTGATACAGTCCATGATCGATTTCTTCTTAGCCTCAGTCCAAATCCCTTCATTATTTGGATTATCATGAGTAGAACGAGCAGGGAGAGCATCCATTTTGCTTGCCAGGCTTTTTGGTTAATCTTAATCTCTTTAAGTTCATGAAACATCCACTTGAACAAGCTGAAAGTATCAATAGCATGTTCACGAGCCATACCCAACACATTTTCATAATCCTGCCTCTTATCGTTAAGCTCATCACTTTTGGGATGAAGGTCTGCAATACCAACCACACCCACATTACCAGTCTCCATATGGGACGAATGAGAGGTCAAGACATTAGGGCAAACAGGGTTCTTATCATCTTTTGCCTTCTCTCTAGAAGAGGGGGAGCCATTCTTAGCAGAAGTAGAGGGGGAGGACATAACGATGTTATTTTGACCTTTGATACCCTTCCTCATCTTAGGTTTTGAGCTTGAAGGAATTTTCATTTTAGCTTTTTTCAAGGGAGGGGAAATCTCGTCAGACCCAGACCCAGAGGCCTCATTATCAGACTCGCCTGCACTAGTCTCATCATTTTCGGAAGTAATGTGGATGTAATCATCAGGGGGAGGAAGAGCATGGAAATGGGCATCAATAAGGACCATCAGGCCTTCATGCACGATGGGAAATTTGGTAGGGTTCTTGCAGTGGTCACTAAAGTTAACCCTAAGAGCTGACATGAGATAGAAAGGGAAAGACATCTTCACACTATGGTGGAAATAATTTAGAATAACAAAGTGGTGACCATACACCTTGGTATAACGACCATCCAGAGTAAGGTAATTCATAATTACCTTGAAAAGCTTTTGCTAGAAAGACTTAATGACCACAATGTCATAGTAGTTGGTCGTCTTTTTAACAATTTTAGCTTGCTTTGCCTCCTTCTTGGGGAAGTTCTGCACAACTTGCTCCATATACACTTTGTCTCTGTAATACTTCATGCCCTCCATAGATAACCTAGTGACCTGTGCAATAAGGGCTTCATCAACCAAGACCTTCTGACCATGGAGAACAATCATTCCATCCTTCCATTTTTGGGGAAAATAGCTAGTGACATCTTGGTTTCGCCCTTGTAGCCTCTCAATGTATGGAGTGAGCCCACCTTTCTCCAAAATCTGTCGTAGCTTCTTTTCATTTTTCAACTACACACAACTAGGTAGCTCAATTTTTTTCTCGCACCACCCATTTTATCAAGCTTTCTGTTACACTCTCTGCAAAGAATTTTCAGAGTTAAAGCAAAACTCTAGAAAATGTATTAAATTGCCCACAAAGCATGCAAAATAAATTCGCATCGATTCTCATGTCCTCTCTGGCCACCTGTCTCAGAACGAAAGGTATTAGTAATTCTAGAAACACTCAAAGTCATTATGGCACAATTAATCATTAAATTTACTCCTCTGACTTTGCCCGTGGAGCAAATGCATAGCAAATTCTGAGTCCAGCCTGTCACCACGGGTCCAACTAAGTTGGGCTTAACACGTCACTCCCCTATTGGCAAGGAAGTCGGCAGTCACATTGGCTTGTCTATATACATGGACAATAATGCATCTATCAAAGGTTTTAATAATATCTTTAGCCTTTTTAATCAAAATATCAACATTCCAAGTCAGAGTAGATTTACCCTTTACGTAGTTGATAAAGTTCTTTGAGTCTCCCTTGACCCAAACAAGCTTACAGTTGTTTCGTTTAGCAAGTTTTAAATTGTGATAAGCTCCTATGCAGGCTTTTGCAACATTATTAGTCTGTTTACCAAGAGGGAGAGAAATAGCAGAAATGAAGTTGGCATAGTGATCCCATATCACCCCTCCACAACGAGCCTAACCATGGTAACATGGTTCCCTCTAGCTGCACCATCGAAATTGATTTTCACCCATCCTTGGGGTGGAAAGTTCCAATTAATGTTGTCCCTAGGGTTGACCTTAGGTGTAATAACATAATGACCAAAATCCCAGTCCTTGACAACATTGGCTTCATACTCCTTAAGGATTCCACTATGAGAGAGAACATTGGAGCTAACAGTCGAGAGATTATCAGAGAGCTAATAGTCGAGAGATTATTAGAGATAGCCCTAGAAATTTTCTTGAAGACAAAATCAGGAGGGAGATGAATATTCCTGAAGATACGATTATTACGTTCTTTCCATAAACCCCACGCAATGTGAGGAAACACGAAGAGTCATAGCTTCTTTATGAAAGGATTTCTTGAAGGCGGGTTCCATTGATAAACAAACTCCTTAACAACTCTTGGTAAAGTCCAACAAAGATCCCATTTTTGAAGCACCAAACCCCAAATCTCAAAAGTGTAAGAGCAATGTGAAAACAGATGATCAACAGATTTAGCCTCCTTCATACACAAGTAGCATCTGTTTGGGATAGAACAGCCTCTCTTAACAAGATTGTCAGTAGTTAAGATTTTATTAAGAAAGAGAAGCCAAAAAGACATATTGACCTTAGGAGAAAGGTCCGTAATCCACACCTTAGAACACTAGGGCACATGGGGTTCATTACAACCATCCCACATAAGCTACATAAAACTTCCCATTGGGATTGAATTTCCAAATAAGATCATCTTCCACACCTTCCTCCAAACCAGAAGAATTTAGGGAAAGCTGCAAATGAGTGAAAGAAGGATTAATAACAGGGAGATTTACCCACTTACCTTCCTTCCAATACTCAGCCACCATTAAGCCAAAAGAATCCACTTAAAGATCCCTTAAAGATCCCAAGGTATGATCAGAATCAAGCGAGTGATTCCCGATCCAGTAATCATCCCAAAACTGGATTTTTCTTCCATTCCTCAACTTCCAATAGGCTCCCCAGCTAGTCACATCCCTAGCCTTGAGCATATTGTTCCAAAGATGAGACCCAACGGGGATTTGAGAACTCGAAAAATCCTGCAAAGAATGAATATTAGAGAGATATATATTGTGCCATAAGGTGTTCCAGTCCCTTCTACAGTCATAAGACCTCCAGACCTGTTTAGCCAGAAGAGCATTATTAAAGGTTTTAATGCTTCTAATTCCCAATCCACCATATCTCCTTAGTTTGCAGACATTCTCCCAAGAAACTAGAGGGATTCTTCTCTTTTCCTCAACCCTAGACCAAAGGAATCTCTTCTGAGTTTTATCAATAATATCATCAAATTTAGAGGGAATCTTGAACAAACTGAGGGCATACATTGGGAGGTTCTGAAGAGTAGCTTTCAACAGCTGAATTTTACTAGCTTGACTCAAAAGGGTGCCTTTCTACCCAACCAACTTCCTATTAAATCGATCAATTAACGATTGCCAAAAGGAATCAGAAGGTTTAGATCCCAAAGGGAGACCCGGGTAAGTAGAGGGGACCTTACCAATGAGGTAGCCGAGAATGTTAGCAATCTTCATTTGGCGCTGCTCAGGAGTATTGATGGAGTAGATAAAACTCTTGGTTCTATTAACCATCTGTCCAAAGGCTTTTTCATAGATGTTGAGAATCGATTTGATGACTCTGGCTTCCCCCCAAAAAAAGCTTCCCATTAAAATGGTATTATCAACGAATTGTTGATGAGAGCAGATCAAGTTGGCAGAGGATGGATTGAAGCCTTTCAGAGATCCTTCCACAACTTTTTGATGTATGAATCTACCCAAACTTTCCGCCATTATAGTGAGCAGAATGGGCGATATAGGATCACCCTGCCTAAGACCCCTGGAGGTTCTAAAGAAGTGGGAGGGCGATCCAATTACAATAACTGCAGTTGAAGTGGTAAAAATGAGTTGCCAAATCAGACTAATAACCTTGCCAGAGAAACCAAAAGCCTGAAGAACATTTTTTAAGAAGCACCAATCCACCCTATCATAAGATTTAGCAATGTCCAATTTTAAATGAAATCCTTGAGACTTCGCCTCCAAAAGTGAATGAATGTTTTCATGAACAGTGATGATGGAATCAAGAATCTGTCTTCTTGGCACAAAGCCATTTTTTTAAGGAGAAATCAGAAGAGAAAGGTTTTTCAGCATCCTTGACGTGAGGACCTTGGAGATAATTTTGTAGGAGTTAAACAAGTTGATGGGCCTAAAAGCATCCAAAGAATCAATCCCCTGCTTCTTGTGAATGATGATAATGACAGTAGCATTCAATTCCTTCAGCAAGGATCTAGATCCAAAAATTCTTTAACAGCATTGGACACATCTTCCCCCACTACCTCCCAAAAGTGCTGAAAGAAGAACATAGGAAAGCCGTCTAGGCCTGGAGCTTTTCTGCCATCAAAAGAAAAGACAACACTCCTAATCTCCTCCAGAGAGTTTTTTAGTGGTGAATCTTCGCCAATTGGCAAATTCCGCGCGAATAGTCTGGGGCAACGCGCGAATAGTCTGGGGCAACATTGTGGTCAAATCGCCTGAAATTTTGGGGTTAACAGTACATTGTAGAATCTGGCTTCGCCATTGACCACACACCGTCAACGTGCATGCCCGTAATATTCGCCTGGAATCACTTGGACATGGGTATTAGATCACCTCCGTTATTCGCCGACAATAGTAAAATGACCACGTACCTAGGACCTAATTCGCCAATGGTAAATTAAATGTTCATTGCATGCGTCGGCCAAATTCGCCAATATCAAATAAAACATTATAAGCATTCGAGGACCCATTTTGCCTCGCTTAAATTAAATGTTCATTGCATGCCCGCACAATTCGCCAAAAATGCAATTAAATTAAATGTTTATTGGCAATTGAAATGCCCGGGCCCCGCGCAATTTGCCAAAAATGCAATCATGGATTACTATAAATACACTATTCCTTACACTCTTTCTTACAATTTGTTCGTGTATGATTAGTAAATTGGGAGCTCTTGGAGTCTCAAGTCTCAATTCGCATTCCACAAATTGAGTTGGAAAGTCAAAGTTCATTGTAGGACAGAGGGCCAGAGTTACAATCCTGCAACACAGGCCCAGGCATTCATTCCTGATTCCTGATTCAGAGAATTGAGAAGGCATAAAGGTGAGTGATCATTTTTTCATACTTGATAGTATTAGTTTTAACTTTTAATTTGTAGTGAGAGGTCAAGACTCAAGATGTCACAGTCAGACATGGGTGAGACTCCTCACGGTGGTGAAGGGATTGGGATGTCAGACAAGGGTAAGACTCCTCAGGGCAGTGAAATTGAAGGGATTGGGAGGCCATCAAAACGCCCAGAACTTAAACTTAAAGATAGTACCATAAAGTATTTTTTTGGAATTGGCAAATTTTCTGGTCCATCAACCTCTGCAGTTGCAGAACCCATTCACAGTAGCTCACCACCACCACAAGGTGGGATTGTCATTGAGTTAAATGCATCAAATGAGGATGACAATACCGACACGACAGAAGATGTTCTAACGGATACACACAATGAGATACCATTGGCAAATGCAAATGCTAGTACTTAAGATGATGTTGGTAGGAAGAAAAGAAAAAGGAAAGTAAAACTAGGGCGAGAGTGGGAGATGACAAGGAGTTTTAAGATTGATTGGGTAGCAAAGTACCCATTCATTGAACCAGTCCCAAACAATGATGAACAACCAACATAATGCAGGTGTAAGATTTGTAGTTGGAAAACTAAAAGAGAGAAGAAGATGCAGCTAAAGCTTGACACCATAGAAAAACATATTGGTAAGGTTTATGAAAAACAGATCATAGATGGAAAGGAAACACGAGTAGTAAGATGGAAATCAAAGGAAGAATGTCTTCATGTTAAGTATGCCGCGGAATATGAAGAGCATAACCACAAAACAACACTGATTCGTAATAGTGGATTTGGAAATACAATCAAGGCTGGGCTTGAACATGCAGCGAAAGATGCAAACCTAGCAAAGACTGTTCAGATGAGTGTTGTTTTTCATATTATGTCGAGAGGGCGTCTTATGAAAGATTTCCTAGAATTTAGTAATTTATTATCTTTTTTGAATGTTGCTCACTATCCTATGTCACATTGCTCAATAAGCGCTTGGTGGGAAATGGCAAACTGTCTCGCTGAGGTGGAAAAGGAAAATTTACAAGAGTGTAAAAGAGTCAAATTTCATTTCATTATCCATAGATGAAGTTATTGCGGTAGATAACACTACTTGGGTTTGTATGCATGTGTATACCGTAAAAGAACGCATCCGCCGAGCTCATCTGCTTTGTGTTCGTAAAATTAGGGGCAATTCAACAGTAGAAAATTTATATTTGGAAGTTAAGAAAGCTTTGAATGAAATTGCTGGTATGGATGACTTGACAATTGCCAAGAAGTTGGTGTGTGTTGGAGCTGATGGAGCTGCAGTAATGCAAGGTCAAAGGATTGGTCTTTGCGCAAGATTACAAACTAGTATTGCACCATACATGGTTGGCATTCACTGCATGGCCCATCAAATGAATTTAGCATATAGAATTGTAAGCAATTTCCCTACAGTGTCAAAAATTGAAGATTTGGTCCACGAGCTTCACTCATACTTGTGCCGAAGTCCTAAATGTTTTGCAAAATTTCAGATTTTTGCTGAGGGAGTAACATGAGGAAACAAGCTTCTCAGGGATGTTGAGACCAGATGGATCTCCTTGCATGGACTAGCGGAATGAGTTCTAACAGAATATCAATCCTTGATCGGACTAATGTATGAGCAACGCCTCACAGTAGACAAAGCTCCTGATCTCTTACATAAGTTAAGTGATATAGAGACTCTATTAACTTTAGCTAGTCTTCTCTCCATGTTGGATTTAATGGACAAACTTGTTAAGAAAGCCCAAGACAGAACTATGTATATCAATGAGTATAACACTCTATGTAAAATGACATGCTTGAGCCTGGATGGTCTATATTCAGATCTAACAAGGTGAAGCCCAAATTTTTTTAAGTGGCAGATAATTACAGATTTGAATCATGCTGAAATTTTTTTACATTTCAATACAAAAAATGAGTTATGTGTCTTTGTAAAAGGATTTCAGATACCAATGCACCAATCTAAGATGGGCAAGCAAGGCAGAGCACTACCAGTTAAAAAGGAAGATTTTGATAGGATTGTTAAACTGTTAGTGATAATTTGAAGTCTATTGCATATGAACTTTCAACTGAGATTCGTGAAAGATTCCCTCAAGAAGAAATACTTGAAGCCATGGGTTGTGTGTATCCTCAATTTTGGCATTCAATTGGAGATAATCCAAATGACGCAAAGATGTATCATAAAAAACTAGAGGAATTGATATTGACATTTTCAAAAGATGCATATTGCAATGGACAACCAATAGAAGGAATTTTAAATTCAGATCATCTTAGAAAACAATGTAAACAATTTGCATTGGTTATGAAACAACTGCTGGTTAACTTGGAGAATCCATTTGAACCTGGATCAATCACAAGGCTTTGGAAAAGGATAGATCAAAGTGAAGCATTGCGTATTGCAATACTAGAATATTTGAAACTTGCTGATTTATGTCAAACACTGATATTGGGGTCAGTGGAAGATGAGAGAGTTTTCAGTGCAATAGGGCTTTTGAAATCAAAGATCATAAACAAATTAAACAAGAATTTGGAAACTTGTTTGAGGTTGTTTGTAACCCAGTATAATGTTAGAGATTTTTCATATAATAGGGCACTAGCAATTTGGAATTCCATGTGTGATAGACGAGGGGTGTGCAACACTTTAAAAGTTGGTGGTGCTACTGCTAGTGCTAGTGATGAGACAAATGAATATGATGGATCGCAGACTCAGAGTCAGCATGAAGACGAAGACATTTTTGAATACCCGACTCAGAATGAAGATGAACCTGTTAGTACTAGTCAGTTTTCGGATCTTGAGTCCATTTGGGATATAGAAGCCTCAGACAGTCAGACTGAATCACTGAAGTGAATTAGCAGTTAGTTTATAGGTATTTATAATTATACTACAATTCTTGAGTCATATTACAATTTCAATTTGCAAAATTGCAATACTATAGTTGTCATTGATGATTTTTGATATTGTATTCCTTGAATTTGTCAATCAGAAGTAGAATGGATACTTATTTCATATTTTTAATTGTGAATTTAAATTATTACTAAACAATTGAATTATTAGTAAATTGGTATTTGGTTCCACATTATGTAACATGTTGAACATGAAATGCAACAAATTTGTGTCACAAGATCCATAAAATTATTCATATTGCATAACTGTTACTACAATATGAATAATTTTATGGATCTTGTGACACAAATTTGTTCATGGCGATTAGGGTTTTGTGTTTGTTTTTTGTCTTAGTTGGCTAGTAAACCGAAGTTGTCGTGCATTGAAAATCTAAGTTGTCCTCTATTTATTTGTCCATGTCAACGTCAAGTGTGGTCAAATGGTTGGTCAGACATGTTTAATGGTTATCGCTAGCTCGCAGGTCCTTTATCATCAAGTCAGTTTAAGTCGCGAGCTTGTGAGTACTGGGAAATTTTAGTTGTCGCTAGCTCGCAAGATGTTTTGCACTTGACCATTTTATGTTGCGAGGTTGCGACTGGGTGTGATTTTATGTTGTCGCACGGTCATGAGGTGTTCATGGTTAAGTCATTTTAATTTGCGATCATGCGATGTAGTTGGTATCGCAGCTTAGTTGGTTTTGTCACTTGCTCACAGGTTTTGAAGTTGTTTAGCATTTTAAGTTGCGATCTGGTGACAGTTAAGTTTTGGTTCTGATTTTGTGGTCATCACATGCTCGCGGGTTTGTAAGTCTTAAGTCAAAAAGTGTTGCGAGCATGCAATGGCAGTTAAGTGTCTTGTTATCGCGGGATCGCAAGGGTTTAAGTCAAGTTAAGTTTCGAGTTGCGAGCTTGTGATGAAATAAGTTATTTTGTTAGATCAACGACTGTCGCTCACTCGCGAGATTCTATGAGGATTCGTAAAAGGGGTTGCCAGCTTGCGATTAAGAGGATTTGGTAGCATTGTCGCTAACTCGCCGGTTCCTTTCCTGATTGTTATAACCGGTTGAGAGTGTGCGATTAAAGATGGGGATTGAGACGTGGACTTGTTTGTCAGGTTCTGTAAAAGTTTTGACACGATCGAGCCGAGATTTTGACATTTGTACAATTGCATTAATGCATTCTATCAGTTTAATTGAATTAATGTCACACTAGCTAGTTCATGCAAGTGTGACAGTTAATGAGACTTGAGAGAAGTGATGGCACCCAAATACCATTTTATGTTGTGAGGTTGCGACTGGGTGTGATTTTATGTTATCGCAAGGTCGCGAGGTGTTCGCAGTTAAGTCATTTTAATTTGCGATCATGCGATGCGGTTAAGTCGCTTGCTCGTAGGTTTTGAAGTTGTTTAGCATTTTAAGTTGCAATCTGGCAATAGGTAAGTTTTGGTCTGATTTTGTGGTCATCGCATGCTCGCGGGTTTGTAAGTCTCAAGTCAAAAAGTGTTGTGAGCATGCGAAGGCGGTTAAGTGTCTTGTTGTCGCAGGATCACAAGGGTTTAAATCAAGTTAAGTTTCTAGTTGCGAGCTTGCGATGAAATAAGTTGTCGCTCACTCGCGAGATTCTTTGAGGATTCGTAAAAGGGGTTGCGAGCTTGCGATTAAGAGGATTTTGTAGCATTGTCACTAACTCGCTAACACATGGACTTGTTTGCCGAGTTCTGTAAAAGTTTTGAATGCCAATCGCCAATCAAATAGAAGGGCATGAATTCAAATTTCGCTCGAGTACTTCAGTTTGAAGTTTGAATTAATGACATTATGCCACAGTAGCTAGTTCATGCAAGTGTGGCAATTAATGAGACTTGAGACTTGAGAGAAGTGACGACGCCCAAAATTCAAATAGTAAATACCATAAATTGCATGATCGAGCCGAGGTTTTGTATAATTGCATTAATGCATTCTATCTTCGAGGTAATCCAGTGAATTGAGCTCTGCAACAACGTTGGAGAATTCGGAGTGTTGGGTGTGAGAAAATTTCAGAAAATTGGTTAAGTTTTTCTCCTACAGCTAAAATGATCCAAGAGACGAGTGGTACTGGAGGTTCCAAGCCCAAGCCCAAGCCCAAGCCAAGCCCACAACAAGTGGAGCAGGAGGACCTGGAGGTTCCAAGGCCAATGCCATTGAGGAAACGATGGTTAAGAAATACAAAGATGAATTTGTAGATTTCATGCCAGGGACTTCCGTTGCTTTGAATACAAATCATTTGGCATGTAGAGATTTATGGAGCCAATGCAGAATCCCTACCATGCTTAATATGACTGGTTCTGCTCTGTTTCATTATTTCTAGAAAAATACGATTAAGGGTGTCCTGATGTCAAACCCTTGGGATTTAAATATGGCAAAGTTAATTGTGCTAGATGTGTATGTTGATGTGGATTTGATCAAAGAGTTGGGCAAACACTATTGCCCAGTATCTAGGGTAATCAGAAGAAAGAACCAGTCTGCCCTAGTTTCAATTAACAGAGCTAGCTTTGTTGAAGCTTTCTAGATTACTGGTGTTGCATGTACAAATATAGATTTGGAGCGGATTGCAGAGGATTATGACAAATACAAAGGTGTTATCAAGAAGCATGCAATGCCCAGATACATGCCTAGGGTGAATAAGAAGCCGGTTATAATTCCAGAGAGTATTGAACCACCATTTGACATCACAACTTTCCACCATTATATGCATTGTACAATCTATGGATTATGCAGAGTGTTGGGTTTTGATGGAGATTCAACAGTGTCAACTGAATTACTGATGATGGCTATGGACATTCAACACCCAAATGTTAACAAAGGTTATTATTATGTGGGCTATGTGGTTGAACACATTCATAATGCTCTAGTTGAAATTCAGAGTGGTGCACCCAACCCTACATTCAAGCATTATTCATTGCTGATGCATTTAATCTTGTTTTATAATGTTGAGTTCGTGGATAAAGAATTGGAGCTTTTGAAAGAAGAATTCGATGTCTTAATGCCAATACAAAGATGGACCTAGGTTTGGGACAGTAGTTCTCCCCATTCTTCTTTCCTTTTCTTTGAAAATTGGATTGTTTCGCGAATTAAGGAAATGCTAGGAATAAATAGGGAACGATTGTCAATTAATGTTAGGAGAGTTTTGAGACCTTACCAGTATGTTCCAAACTGACCTATTTCACATAACTTGGGAGACTTTTATTTTTTTGATAACTTTACTGTGATGAGAGTCTATGGGTATCCTTAGCCTCCCCATATTTTACCAAAATTTGTTCCAATTAGGATTGCTTTTATGGAGTTTATCTGGCAATTGACCCTAGTTGAAAAAGAATACCTTGATAAACATAGGATGTTTTCTTTTCTTCCTAGGCTTTGGGTTGCGTTTGATTTTACCATTGGTAGGAGTTCCTTTGATGAAGTAAACAATTTCCTTAAACAGTATAGGTTGGTTAATGTTGTGTCTAGATTTTGTGATTCGGAACAATTTATTAAAGTTGCAATGCCAAAAATGACAAGTTGGGCCACAATAAAGGACCACGAACCATTGGATGATGAAGATGTGGTTAGAAATTTGCTGAGAAAAGATGAAGTACAAGAAAGGAGAAGAAAATGGAAAAATTTGATGAGAGTTGAAGCAGAATTGTTGGCTGCTGACCCTAGTTTCTCAAGTTTTTGCCCTGATAGCCCGTACTTGGAGAGGATTAACAAAATGCTAAGTTTATATGAAACTCTGATGGAACAAATGCCTCAAATTCCAAAAGTGATTGCTCAGCAGCAAGACCCCCAAGATGGACATTCTTCACATGGCAAGAGGCCACTTAGTGTGTCTGCTGATGATGTAGAGAGTGGGGATGAAGTTCAATCTACTCGAGTGCTAGCTGCAAAGAAACAAAAAACCATTGAGGTCGGTACAATTGTGAGGAGAGACCCTACTAGAGCAATTGTTACAGAACAAGGACACTACTTTCATCAAATAAGGACACATCTCAGAGAAGCAGGGCAGAATGAAGAACAGGGAGAAACAAACAAAGCCCTTGCTCAAGGCTTTGATGAGCGTGTGATGTTGTCAAATGAGTTCATGAAAGATGATGACTTTATTAAGTCAAATGAATTTAAAAGTTTTTTGACAAGGTTGAAACAAAATCAATTATAACAAAATCTGATCATAGAGGAAGCAAATGAAGAAAAGAAAAAGGAGATCATCAAGGCACTGCAGGAATATGATCCTGACAGGGAGGAAATATCCGTGGAACAGGCAAGACAATTGATAAAGAGTACTGGTATGATTATGATGCCTGACTGGGATATCCAGTCTATTTTTATTATTGGTCAAATTAGGAAGTAAGAGGACCCAATGTTTAGAACTGAATTTTGAAATTGGAGATGTAATAAGGGGATCAGGATTTAATCCTAAGTCAAAGACGCTGCTTGGTCTTTGGCCCCTTCCACTCAAAAGCCCCACCTTCTAAATATCCAAGTAGAAAAGAAAGCTGATAGAATGATTTGGAACTTGCAGAACACAACTGACATGGAGATTGCCTCATTTTTTACTCAAGTTTATTTCATGAATTTATCAAAAACAGAGGATTTGTCAAGAAGATACACAGAAACATATACCCAATTGATTGCATTGTCTAAAAAATATGAAGAGACACTGATGAAGAAGCTCGCTCTGGAGCAAGAGTTAGTGGAGTTGAAAGAAAAAATTGCAAATGAGCCCCCTCCAATACAGATTACAGAACAAGTACAAGAAATACCAGCTGATGTGACAACAAAAATGGAGGAATACATAGGGAAAATTGAAAAGCTTGAAAAGGAACAAAATGTCAAGGCTATCTTTGTTGTGTCAGGAATTCTAAAACACATGATTAGTGTATTGAAAGACAAATTGATGGTTGTGCATGATTTGCACATTTCTTTGAAAGAAGCAAGCAAAACATCCTCTGAGGCTGTCGCTTTTCTTGGACCTTTGTTCAATGTTTGGTCAGGAAGAAGCAGATTAATGGATAAGCTAGATACTGCAATGATGTATAGTGACGAGTTCCCTCCCAAGATCAGTGACACTAAAGACATGATGGAGGTAATGAATGGAGCTTATGCATTTTTCACAGGGAAGGATGTGCTTATAAATGAAAAATTGCAGACATTTGGGGAAGGTTATAATAAATTGGTGCCTTAAATTTATGGTAGTAATGGAGATTTGAAATCAGTTTCTGATTGGACCAGCGAATTTAATTTGATTCTGGAGCAAGAAGAAATAATCAAGCATGTAAATGAACAGGTTGATGCTGATTTCCTTAACGGTCTACTTGATTCACTGTTCAAGATTGAGGTTGACCATGCAAAGTTTATTGTTGAGTCCAGGGCAGTTACAGATGCCAGATGGACAGATTCAGTTGCAAAGTTGGAAGAGGTAAAGGCATTCAGTTGGCCAATAGACAAAGAGGTGGACAGGTGGCAAGCCATGCTAAAGCCAAAGAAGAAATCTCAGGTTGAGGTTGCTACCCAAGATTCCTCACAGTAATCCTAAGCTTGTTGAATCCTCAGGTTGAGGTTGCCACTTTTATTGATGATTGATGTTGAACTTGAAAACTCTTATATTAATATAGTTATAATAGCTCAACTGTTCAAGAATTTGATAAGTGCATAGTTGAATCGCATTGTGAATTTACTTTCTGATATCATTATGAATATAATATCAATATCATTTGCAGTTTGAGCAATGCGATCTTCACATAATTGTCTTTGTGTTGAATTTATGTTTTCACTGTGAATTGAATGGTCAAGGGTTTTTCAGTTTACATATGAATCTGGGTTGTGTAACTGTATGTAATGGCATTATTCATAATTTCATCCTTATTTATCTGCAAATGAATCTTATTGAATTTTATTATTAGGTTGTCTTGAATTGTAAGTGACTCTATGCCCTAGGATAAGGCATTGGTCTATTGTCTTGATGTTTTACTAATTATGTTGTATAATTGTATTCCTATCTAATAATCTATTGTGGTGTTTAATACTTTCATTCTTAATACTCTTATGATTTTATATGCTATTGATGTTTATGTAATATATATGGAGGTGTTCTATGATTGTCTATAATCCGCCCACCAATTACAATGAGGTGAATCCTTAATTATTTAATATGATTCCAGACTAACAAAATTTTTGCATTTCTGGGCATAATAGGATTAGGAAGCATTAAATGAAAAATTATATACACCATAACAATGCAACAAATGAAAAAAATTAAATCTCATGATTCTGATCATTTGAAAGAGATAGAATTATACACAAAATAAATTTATATATAACTCCTTCAAGAACCTGCACAGACAAAGCTTGACACTAAATGCTTTTCATTTGCTCTGTAAATGACTATACAGTATACAACTTGCTCCTTTCACCTAGAGTCTAGAATCACTACTGGAACCAGAAAAGGAACCCCAATGACTATACAACTTGCAAAACTGCTTGAGCCATGCCATTATCACCCTGATGCCTTCATTTCAGATGGAATGTGAGATGTTACATTCTGTCCAAGTCCAACAAATTGTTTCCAAATAGAGGACGAAGCCTTCATGCCCAGGAACAAAGAAAATGGAAAGAGGAACTTGAGACTTCATGCCCACAATCAGGGAAAGTGGAAACATGAGCTTTAGGGTAAATGTAATCTGTTTTTTTTTTTTGGGGGGGGGGTTGCAGTTTCCATGTTGTCACAAAGATGATTGGCTGCCACTCCCCACCCAAACAAATCCTTCTTTCATTCCTCTACAGGCTCGTTCTTCAAACCCCTTGCCATCCTATGGCAGAGTAGAAGAAGAGGATGTGCCATGCTTGGCCCTTCTTGACAAAAAAGGCTTTCACAACCCCTCTGGCAATCCTTCTCACTTTCACAACCCCTCTGACAATAAACAAACTCACACAGAAGAAAACAAAAAAACACCCATCCGGTATCACAGAGCACACAACAAGTACAACTCCATGCACAATCCTGCTCAAACATCATCTTCCTCTCTGAGGAAAAAAACCACTCAGAAAATGAAAAAGGTTTATTTTCTCTTCTACCAATTAAGTCACCACTCCATTGTATTTATAACATTTTCACACTTCATTTGGTGATGCTCATTCTGCATTCACATGAAAAATTATCATTTTGGTGGTTTTCAACATGACTGTAGACTCTAGATTCCTAGAAGTCATCATCATGCCTATCAAATCCACTACATCCTGCTAAGTCTCATCTATTGTGAACGATTTTGTTCTGATTTTATTCCTCCTTGATTGGACAAATTCTGCTTCAAAATCCCTGACAACAAGCAACCTGAGCTCTTATTTCTCAGAGAAATCCATGATCTCTCATCTCTAACTCAGAAGCTATCAAATCCTTTTATGCCTCTGAAACCGTCATCCTCGCTTGTCTAATCAACCTCGACTCAAGAGAAACCTTCAAACTAGTCTCTCAGGAACGAGTCAACATCCAAGCCTTAAAAATTTTAGGTTGCGAGCTAGCGATCAGATAGTTTGTGGTTAAGTTTTATGGTTATCGCCAGCTCGTGAGGTAAAATGTTTGAAGACATGATCAAGCCGCGAGTTGGCGACAAGTTGGTTTGGGTTTACATCACGAGGTCTCTAGCTTTTTGGGTGTTAGCGTTTTATGTTACCGAGCTGGAGATTGTTAGTGAAATTGCTTTGGTCGTGAGGTCTCGAGTTGGTCTGCGATAAATAGTTTTATGTTGACGAGTACGTGACAAAGGTTAAAGTTACCACTATGTCCAATTCGCTGCAGTGACGAGGACTTAACATTTGTGGTCGAGAATTGGCGAGTGCCAGTTCAGTTTCCCTCAGACGCTAGATCTTGAGGTTAAGAAGGCTTAGCATTTTCAGCTTGCGAGTTGGAGATAGAGAGAGTTGATGACTATGTGCCACGTGTTTTAATTACTTAAAGTTAATATCTTAAAATCACCAAAATTTTATTTTTATGGTTTGAAAATAGCTTGAAATCGCCAATATTTTATTTTTATGGTTTGAAAATAGCTTGAAATCGCCAATATTTTATTTTTATGGTTTGAAAATAGCATGAAATCGCCAATATTTTATTTTTATGGTTTGAAAATAGGTTGAAATCGCCAATGCAAATATTTTTCTGGTTTTAAAAACATTACCATTCGCCCATGCAATTATTTTTTGGGTTTTAAAAACAGTACAATTCGCCAGGATTTTTCACAAACTTTGAGCGATCACGGCTAATTCGCCAATGGAGATTATTATTTTTCTTCGTAAACCGCAAAAATTCGCCAGTAAAATTAAAATTTTCCTCGGAATTATACAACTTTCGCCAGGTTTTTACACCTTGTCCAGGGGGGGCTTTCTTAAAGTTTTCCCTGATCTCCTCCTTAGAAGGAATGACAATAATATTATGATTTTGGCTATCAGATAGGACTTAAAGTATGATATCAACCAACATATTTTGAGCCTTCGGGTCTAATAAAGTATCTTTCTTCAGAAGATCAACAAAGAACTCAACAACAACTCCACTTATTTCATCCTCATTATTAATTCTTCTCCCATTCTTCACAAGGTGGCCAATTCTATTTGCAGCCCTGTGTTTAAGGGTAGAGATGTGGAATAATCTTGTATTTTTTTCACCCTCCTTGAGCCATAAGGATCTAGATCTCTGCCTCCAAAAGATCTCTTCCCGGGCAATAATATTGTGGTATTTGGATAGAACCTCACTTTCCTTAGCAAAATTATCATTCACATAACCTTCATTTTGGACTTTATCCTGGATCAGGCCCAAGTCCTCCTAAATAGCATATTTCTGAACGAAGATGTCCCCAAAGACTTCTCTATTCCAATTTTTAACCCTCTCCTTAACATGCCTTAACATTTTAGCAACCCGGGACATAGCAGAACCATCCACTTGAACATTCCACCAATCCTTCACACTACTGGAAAGGTTTGGGTGGGAAAGCCACATTTTCTCAAATCTAAAAGGAAACCTCCTTCACAGACCGTTTTTAGGCTCAACCAACAAACATTTATGAAAGTGGTTTGATTCGATTCTAACCATGGAATTTAGAGAACAGACATAATGTTGGATCCACTCAACTGAGATCAAGGCCCTATTAAGCCCAACTTGGATTAGGTCAACTCCAACACAATGATTAGACCAAGTGAAGGAAGCTCCCAATAAATCCAAGTCAACCAGACCTTGACCATTGATGAAGTCAACTAAGTCCAGTTTGCTATCATTCTGTATCTGGGATCCCCCAAATTTCTCAGCTTCTGTAAGAGGGATATTAAAATCCCCCATTACCAGCCAAGGAGTATTGGGATAACGACTTCGAAAAGAAGAGAGATTTAGCCAAAATTTTCTCCTACAAACTTTATTATTGGGAGCATACACATTAAATAGGATCCATGAGAACCCATCCCTTGAATGTTTAAACAAGGTTGCCACATGGTTACCATCATGATAGATAGGAGTGCCATGAATAAACTGAGTATTCTAGAGAGTAACAACTCCCCTAGAAGCCCCATTAGAGTTGCTCCCTTGAGATTCACAAAATTTAGAAAACTTAATTTTCTACACCTTATCTTTTGACATTTTAGTTTCTTGAATAAGTAAAATATCCGGTCTATGATCCCTAACAATATTACGGACTATGTCCTGTTTATGACTACTGTTAAGACCTCTAATATTCCAAGATAGGATCTTCATTTCTTACTAGGGGAATTAAATAGACTATCATGGATCATTTTCTATGATCCATCCCTTATGTTCTAAATGCACTCATGCTCTCTTTGCCACCTGTTAGATTTTCTTCCTACACTTCGGGGTGGCCCGCTGCAGTCTGCCTTCCCTCTATTGCGAGTTGTAAATCCAGGCTTTTGCTATGATTTCTTTTTTGTCGACACCACCTTAATATAGCTCATTTATTCGTCAAATTCGATACCCTCCAAACCAGTAGCGCTATAAACCTTCGGGGACTGCAGGGTGTCCGGAATCGTGAAGAATGTTATCATGACTGAAAAATTAGAATTATTATATAAATTTTATGTATCTATGAATTAATTTATCAATTTGAAATGACTTTAATAGATATCTAATCATTTTTCATTCTTTGTCTATAAAATGATGTTTGATTATAAGTTTTTATTTTTGACTTAGAAATGTTGGGAGGAGATTGGTCTCATTAATTGCTGTAGCCCTAAATTTAGAGGAGACATTCTTCAACAAACCAGGAATGATGGATGAACCATTAGCCTTTGCTCGGCTCCTGCATTATCCAAGTTGTTATCTGACTCCTTTTATGTATAATTTTCATATTATTTTATTTATTAGCATAAGAATTGTTGAGGTAGACCTATTTTCATTTTTTATTGCTAGGTAAACAACCTAATTTAGACCATGAAATGATTGGTGCTGCTGCTCATTCTGACTATGGAATGTTGACTCTTCTTTCTACAAATGGAATGGCAGGACTCCAGGTAGATCATGCTTTGAAAATATTAAATACCATATTTTGATAATTTTATATTTAAATATTTTTACACAGTATATTAAGATAGGCATATTTGGAAGATTTGCAGGAACAAAGATGTTAAACCACAAAATTGGGAAGATATACCTCCCCTTAAAGGGTAATATTTATTAGTCTTATTATTTATCCTTGAAGGTTGCACTTTTATAGTCTTACAACATAATCTTTGAGAAACATTTTCATTTGTAGGGCATTTGTGATTAACATTGGTGACATGCTAGAGCGTTGGAGTAATTGCCTATTCCGGTATGATTATTTACTTTATGACTATGATTAAAAGCTTAAATGTTGATTAAAAAAATTAAAGATTTTAAGTTTTCATAATATTCAATATTGGAAAACATTATTTTGAAAAAATGAAACAAATTTATATAGTTGTATTTTTAAACATTCAATTTAATCCATCATTAGAATAATTAATATGTTGGAATTTAGACTAAAGATCCTCAACAAAAGCATCTAGTAAAGAACATCAAAATAGAGTAAATAAAAAGATTAACAAGATGCCCTTTGACATCACGTTAGATAAATAAAAAAATTTAAATTTATTCCTTTCAAAACATTTAAGTTAAAATCAAATTATCTTAAAAACATGAAATAATATAATTGTGAGCAAAGGTCTTGTTTTATCTTATTTTTATGGATCCTTTAAATCCCAACCTTTATCTTTGTTGAAAATTTTAAAATAATTTTAATATACTTGATCTTTCTTAAGAGAAGTTTGAATTGAATGCTTCTTTAGTATTCTTTTAAATATGATTTTTATTTCCTCTAATAAAATATTTTCAATGCATTTTATTTTATCTTTAGTTGATGGAACCTTACAAGCATATTTAATAAAAAAAAAACACATTTAATGTATTTTTCACATTTTTCTTTATCAATTTAAAAGTTTATTGTAATATTTGTTTTGTTAGTTCAATTTTGACATTTGAATAATTTGAAGATATTTTGGAGACACTTAAAATACAATTATTTAATTTCAAGGGAATTCAAGCTAAACTGTTCGATTTCTTTTCCTAACTATTTCTAACTTATATTAAAAAATGATTATTTATTTAACTATATATGTATTCCTCTATAGGTGAAATGACACTACATAAAAATTAAAGTATATATTTGCTTCAAAAAAAAAATCCTTAATTATTTTTGCAAATTTCTTTATAATTTTTTTTTTAAATCACATTTTAAAATTAGTTATTGAAATTTATATATTAAAAAATGAATTCAAAATCACACTTATTATAGTCATAATGACACAATAATAACCATGAATTTGTATTGGATTTATGATCCTATCAAAACCAACTTAACTTAATCAACGCAACAATTTAAAAATGAATTCAAATAACTCATTTAGATATACAAATATAATTAAAAGTAATTTGTAGGTCTAATTTTTTTCGTATGAAGTTTTTCATGCGAAAATTTTAGATGAAAATGAATGTTCCATTAACCTTATATATTTTTCAATAAAAAGTGATCCCTACTACCTCTTAGATTCAAATATGTGAACACAAAGGAATACACAATCCTTCACCACAATGTCAAGCCAAGATATATAATGATAATCATTTATTCCTTCACCATGATGCCAACATAAGCTACATAATAATACATGATTTTACATATTTTAAATAACAATTAGATTAAATAAATAAAATCACATTAATAATGTTCCTTATATTATTGTGTAAAGGGTTTCTTATCTCTAATAAGTATGATTTCAATTCAAGCAACATTTTGAGTCTATTGTTTTTAACATTAGTTAATGTAAAATTCTATTACATTTTTTGTTATGATACCCTCCTTTTAATAGCTATCACTTAGTATAAATTCTATTGTGCAGTTCAACTTTGCATCGTGTAGTAACTAATGGACATGAGCGTTATTCGGTAAGTAGTAAAGTAATTGAGAATATATAAAAGTAATTTACATAGATATTGTTGGAAAATATTGTCATATTTTATTTATTGCTAAAGATAAATCATCCATAAAATGTTGAGAAAAGTTAATATATAATTTATTCGATTAAACTAATTTTATTTGAAAATGGCCTCAGGTAAGTTTGATGTCTAATATTTTTCCTTCGTTTTCTATAATTCCTCAAAAACATCTACTTTTGTAGGTTGCATTTTTTCTAGATCCAAATGCCAATTGTTTGGTAGAATGCTTGCCAAGTTGTTGCAATGAAACAAATCCTACAAGGTGTGATGCAATTTAGTTTATTGTTCATAATATTAGAAATATATAGTAAAAAATTCATCCTTATTGAATTATAATTATATATATTTTTATTGAGAATTACCTTTTTACTTTTTAAATTGATGTCAAAATGAGTTCATATGATATTCTTGACAGATACAAAAAGTTGTTTACGAAGATACTATTTTGCATTTCAAATTGCTAAGCACTTACTACTATTGATTTTTTTACGTTTCTACTTTTTATGTAGGTTCTCTCCAATTTGTAGTGGGGATTATTTACAAGAGCGGATCAAGATGACATACAGTATAACAAGTTAAGAAATTTGGAGAGAGTTTTCAAACTATAAAAAATGTTGTAGAATACAAATAATTGTGAATTTGATAATATTGGTGGATATGCATATGAACTCAAGTTTAAGTATTTCAAAGTATCAATTTAAATAATTTAATTTTAAACCAATAAAAACTGTTGTAGACATTGATCATGGATTAATAATATTTTCTTAAGACAAAAATATTGTGTACCATCAGTTGCAGCATTATGTAAATTTGTTTCAATCAATATTCTCTATATGCCATTGATGTGTTGTTGCTCCTTGGCAGTAAGACTAAAAGATTATAATAATTTCTATCCATATTGTGAATTTAATTATAACCATAGTTTTTTCCTGTTTGGGTTTTCCATGTAAATCTTGTGCTCATGTGTTAATGGTTGATGTGTTTCCAATATTGTTGCAAAATGGTTAGATGTTGTTTATAATTAATTTGTTTCGAAGTTTTTGAGTGGTCCCCCCAACTCGGGTGACCCCACAATACCGGGTTACACTTTTGGTACATCTTGGTTTTTGTTGAAATCATACATTTTTTAAAAATATAATGATTTAAGCTTGAAGAGGTCCCATTTGAAGTAATTAATTGAGGAGAGTTAGATCAAAATTTCTTGGATAGAACCTCTCAACTTCTAAATCATATCTACAATGGATTCTCCTTCACACCTATCAAAATATTGATAAAAAACCACTTTTACATTAGCTTTTGGGGGTTAAATGAATTCATTTAGAAGTTTCTTTATGTATTTAGTCCTTATTAGAAGTTTTTCAAATAGTATAATTTTTAATATATTTGATTTCATTAATATATTTATTTTTATTTTTTTGATAAAAGTGGATATACCATTGAATTATATATGTGTGTGTGTGTGTGTGTATTTACAAGCTGTCTGGTTCAATAAGCACTAAAGGGAAAGAATCAGTAAGAAAACCTTTCAGTATTGCTCTAATAACACAAAGCCTACCTACCCATTACAAAAAGTCACCTAGGCACATTCCACCGAAACCCCTCCCCATATTACATAATCTTTTCATTAGACACAAAAGAAGCTGCCATGAGAGGCATACAAGCATAATCTGTCATTCAGATCAGAGAGAAGAGTAGCAGCCACCTAAAATTGAAAGATTAGCACAAAAAAACGTCCACGAACCACCCTTGTCTACAAAGAACAAGTCTCCAAGCCACTTATTAGCATGCGACAAAGAACAAGAAAAGAAACCACTACAAGTGAGCCTGCCAAGATAAGAACCGTGAGCAAACAAAGAATAATCCATATAAGAAGGAGAAGGGGAAGCTGGAAACCCGATGGAATCAAAATGAGGCCAAGCCAAAGAATAACCCATAAAAATAGCCAAGTAAGCAAAATAGAAATAAGAAACCACCACATATACCATACCACCTACAATTTCCAAGACCTCGAAGACAACCACCATCTTCCAAGCCTTAACAAATTCATTTGTATGAAACAAAACATCTTAACATACGAGAAGAACCACTGGAATAAAGGAGAGGAAAAAATGAACAAAGAAAAAAACATAGCCCGTTTATAATCCAAGCCAGGTGAGAGAGACCATCATGAATACTACCTTGGCAAAGCACGATACAACACATAAAGTGCAGAAACCAACTTACCCAAGCATAATTACCAAACCCACTGGCCGAAGGGGTGAACAAAGCACATCCAGACATAATTACTCAATCAAGCAACCAGGTTGTGAACCATGATAAAAATAAATGCCAAAGAAACTTTAATGATTAACTGAGACGTCATCGTTGAGAAGTAGTTGCAAACCAACTTACCCAAGCACTTCCCACCATGATTACCAAATCAAGCAACCAACTACAGGTCATGCTAAAGAAGAAATGCCAATTCATAATAATGATCAGTTGAATAAGAGCATGTAAGGGCATCAAACCTGTGATAAACCAAATAAACCCAATATGCCAGACAGGATAACACCACACGGATGAAGTTCAAACACCCTCCATGCTTGAAAAAGAAATACTTGCCATGAATGCCATCATCAAAAAATGTTGCCATCCTCCTTAATGTAATACACTCACCCAAACTTAAAAACCAAGGCAACAACCAGTAAGCAAGAAATGAGGATAAAGAACACTTCCCACCATGATAACCAAATTAAACATCCAACCTGCAACTCAAAATGCCCACTAATAGTAATAACCAATTGTGTGAGGGCATCAAATCCTAAGAATGATCAACTAAGTCCAGGCTGATAGACAAGATACAAACCACATGGATGAAGCTCCATCACCCTCCTTACTCATAGAGGAAATACTTACCGTGTATGCCATCAGCAAAAATGTTGCCATAAGGCAAGACAACACCCTCCCTAATGTAATACACGAAAGAACATCCACAATGAACAGGGAATGTGGTGAAAGCAATAGACCCGCAAATAATCAAAAAAAGAAACCACCCATCGAAAGAAATGATCAACCCATCAAAAATTAGATTACACATGCCATACTGAATCGAGCAAGAGACCCCTGATCCCAAACTTCAACCAAAGGAATACTTAAAAAAGAGCACTAATGCAAGAAGAGGGAATATCCCTAGGGGAGATTTCCAATTACTTGACACCTTCAACTACAACCTTATTAGCAAGAAAATTGGCAATACAATTAATTTCCCTATAACAGTGAGAGATAGTAAAGGAACTAAAACACTTCAATTGAACAAGAATTCGTTCCAAAAGGTATTGTAAGTGCCAGGAGACAATCATTGAATCCCCTTCAATGACAATATTCGTAATGCCCAAAGAGATGGCTAAATCAAGACCGAAAGATAAAACATGAAATTCAGCAGAATTGTTGGAACCAACACCAATATATTTACACACAGCTTTGACAATCTTAGAATTGTGATAAAAAAAGGACAGCTCCCATCCCCGACTTTCTCGGATTACCTTTGGCAGGGCCATCAAAATTTAATCTAGAAGAGAATTGCGGAGGAGGAGGCCATTTAGCAAGCCTACACTTGACAAGAGAGGATAAGCTTGATGCTACAACCCCATGAGATGGAATGACTCGAAGTGACTCCCATTTCCATGTTACCCAATTATCCCAATGGGAAAAGGAGCACAAATGTTCCAAATTTTTATAAATATAAGAAATCACCACCTCAGAAATGGATGATTGAATCCTATCAAGCACATCTAACAATGAAGCAAATTTATGCTTGAAAATCCTAGAGTTCCTCTCAAGCCAAATATTCCAAATGACAATAGATGGAGCAACAATCCAAAGAGAAGAGTAAAATGATGATGAATAAAACAAAGACCAAGCCAAAAAATGAGACAATAAATTAGGACCAATAGCAAAAGACCATCCAAGCATACCAAACAACCAGTACCAACAATCCAAGGCAAATGGGCAATGCAAAAATACATGATCCATGGATTCCATGAAGAAACCACAAAACACACAAGGAAACACTGCAATAATCCCAAGCCTATTTAATCTCATCCCAGTGAGAACTCTATCTTGAACTGTGAGCTAGGCAAAGGAACCAATTTTAGGAAGACAAGCCGAATGCCAAAAGAACTGAGAAGGCCAAGGGGAGAAAGAAGAGGAATGAGACAAGACCTTATACCCCTCCTTTACTGAATAAGAACCTGAAGCACTCTTAGTCCAAATCAAAACATCCTCCCGATCTTTAAACACTAAAAATCTTTTTTCAAGCTCTTGTACATAAGCATCTTTGAGTTCTTTACTGATGGACAGAGAATCAATAGATTTCCAACGAAAAACAGGATAAGGACCTGAAGTATCAACATCACAATAATCAGCAACAAAAAAACCCTAGAGACCAGTAAGGATACCAGATAAAGGAGACCAATCCTGAATGGAAGACAAGGCAACATGACCATTCTAGACTTCATCCCAAAATCGAGCCTTCTTCCCATTATGAACAACCCAAGAGAGGTGAGGAAGGATAACTGATCTACAACTAACAATAAAATTCCAAAAGGCTAATCCTTTCGAGGGAGATGAGGCTGTGAAAAGCCATTCTCTAGGATCCCCCCTCAAATACTTAGCAAACATAATGGAAGCCCATTTACTTGAAGGGTCCATATATAGCTTGCAGAGAAGTTTAGCCCCCAAGGTTTTGTTATGAGAAACTAAGTCTTTGATACCTGAACCCCCCAACTCCTTTGGAAGACAAACCCTATCCCAAGCTAATAAAGGAATCTTTTTCTTACCCCCAATATTATCATTCCAAATAAAGGATCTTAAAGACGCCTTGAGATCATGAACAACCTTGGGAGGAGTTTTCAAAACAAACATCAAATAAATAGGAATGACATTAAGCACTGACTTAATCAAAAGAATCTTACTAGCTAAAGTCGGCCATTTATGATTCCAAGAAGAAATTATGGAAGATATCGCATGAACCACTTTACCCCAAAACATTGCCTTATCTAATCCAACAAAAAAAGGAATGCCTAAATACTCACAAGGGAAAGAACCCACTTGAAAACCCCAAAAATGAGTCAATCTATTCTGAACTAGAGGGGAAACATTCAGGAAAAACACCTTTGATTTAAGACTATTAACTTTCTGCCCAGAAAAGGAAGAGTAGTCATCAATAATCTTTTTGATAACTTTGGCTTTTGCTAGTGAGGGTGAACTGAATAAGAGAGTATCATCCACAAAAAGGCAATGGGATTGCGAATTCAGATACCCATCAATTCTAATACCATTCCAAAGACCTGAAGATCTAGCATCAGAAATGACCCTACTTAAAGCCTTAGCTAGAAGAATAAACAGAAAGGGGGAGAGAGGATCCCCTTGCCTAACCCCTCGAGAGGAAGAGAAAAAACCAGTAGGAGAACCATTAAGCAAAATTGAAAAATGAGCAAAAGAAATGCAGGAAAATACCCATTTAACCCAACTATGAGCAAAACCAAAATGATTTAGAACAGAAACTAAGGAACGCCAATCAACCCGATCATACGCTTTAAGCATGTCAAGTTTAAGAATCATAGTCGGAGTCTTTTGAAGTGACATGGAATACAAAATCTCATGTGCAACAATTTCACCCTCCAAAGTTTCCCTTTCAGGAACAAAACCATCCTGATCAATAGACACAATCCTAGGAATGAGCTTAGCCATCCTAACTGAAATTGCCTTAGTAATAATTTTATACAAAGTATTAAAAAGAGAAATAGGACGAAAATCAGAGAAAGAGTTAGGATTGTCCACCTTAGGAATAATGGCAATAAGAGTAGTGTTTAGTTCTTTCAAAACAGTTCTATTTCGCCTAAACTCTTCAAGGGCTAATAAAACATCATTCCCCACAAAGTCTCAACATTTCTGAAAAAACAAAGTCATGAACCCATCCGGCCCCGGAGCCTTCTCCGGAGGCATGGAAAAGACTACCTCTCTTAACTCACCATTAGTAAAAGGAGGCATAAGCATCTTATTATCATCCTCATTAACAAGCGGAGGGATTAAATTAACAAAATCATTATCCAAAGAGACTGACTCAAGAGATAGCAAGGACTTAAAAAATTTAACAGCCTTTGAAGCAATTTCACCATCATCAGACAGACAATTCCCATTGGAATCGTGAATACAAGATATTCTATTACGCTGCCTCATTAACTTGGTTGAAGAGTGAAAAAACATAGTATTCATATCACCTTCTGATAACCATAAGTCCCTAGATTTCTGCCTCCAATAAGATTTTTCCTAAGCCAGAACTTCCTCAAGTTGGGCTTTCAAACATTTAAGCCTATTAAAGGACAAAGAATCCATACCAGAAATCAAAATAACCTCATTTATCTTCTCAATTTCCTCCTGAATCCTAGCCTTTTCACCAAAAATATTTTTAAAATGCAAAGTATTCCAATCTCTAATCTTGCCTTTAAGAAAAGCCAGTTTCTTAACTATCTGAAACATCCTAGATCCATTGACATGTGGAGTAGATAGCCACCACATTTTCAACAGGGGCAAAAAATATTGACCCCTAAACCACATTGGTTCGAATTTGAAAGGAATCTTCCTAGGGGCCCTATCCTCAAGAATAGAAAATAAAATAGGGAAATGATTTGGACTAGTAAAAGGCAGAACTGAGCAAAAGAAATATCGATCTGAATTATACCAACTTTCAGACACCAAAAAACAGTCCAACCTTTCAACAATTTAACAGAAATCCTTTCTCATATTAGTCCAAGTGAAAGGGCCATATTGAGTTTTACAATCGACCAGATTCAATTTTTTGATAGAATGACAAAAATAATCAATAATATGCTTATTTGGAATGATACCCCCAGCTTTCTCATCAAGACTCGAGATAGCATTGAAATCACCCCCAAGAACCAAAAAAGCACTCATCAATGGGGAAGCAATCAAAACTAAAGTCTCCCAAAGTTTCCTTTTCTCAACAATATTGAAAAGCCAGAATTTAGTATTAGAAAGTCTACTTTTTACTAAACCAAGCATCCAATTGGAGGAAGAGGCAACCAAAGAGAGATCCACACTAAAATCATTCTAAAGAAAAGCAAGCCCTCCCGAAGCCCCCACAGAGGAAGAAATACAAAATTTCCAGGGCTTCCATGAGGAAAACAAAAATTCTGCAGAAGACAAATTTAACTTGGTTTCTTGCACCATCACAATATCACACTTCATCGAGTCCAATTGGAACTTAATCAAGCATCTTTTTTTAGGGGCATTTAAGCCCCTAACATTCCAAGATATGATCTTCATTGGCCTGGAGAGAGGCAGTGGCTCCCCTCTTTTCACAATAAGAAGTCCGAGAGACCATTCCCTCAGAAAAATCCTTCTGGGGACTCCTTTTAGAAGCCAAGGCTCTTATAACAGGTGGACTAAAAGGCTTATTTTTCCTCTTCCTTTTGGAAGAATCCATTAGAGAAAGGAGAGTTGATTGGATACCCGCATCAATTTCCAGCTGGGTCTTAACATGTTTAGGTTTACGACCCCTCTTCATGGAAGTATTAAATGGAGATACAAGAGAGAGAGGAGACTGTATCAAAGGCAATCCACCATTGATACCTAGAAGAGAAGGTCCATCAGTGAGCCTATCCTTATCTTGATCTAGAACCTCAAAACCATTAGAACCCAAAGGAACATCAGGGATAGAGGAATTCATTTCCTTATCCAGATCAAGCATTTCAAAAGGATAAGTTGTAGGAAATGCAGATAAATCTTTATCCAGCTTAACTAAGTCATTATCAATCGAGGTAATTACTCTATTTTCCAACTCAGAGTTAAGAGCAATATTATTTATGTTAACAATGTTTTGCACGGGGGTAAACAAAAGGACATAGAGGTTGATTCTGAGGACATGGGAAAAGATGGAAGCGAGATGGAGACCGATAAGTCTGACGGAGAGGAGAGCTAGAAAGAAGAGGAAGTGGGGGAAGAGGAAGGAGGATCTGAGGATGTTTCTGATCAGAATAGCCCTACCCACAGTGTAAGTATTGGTAATGTTAACAACTAGCCAATGGAGGAGCAGGACAATCAGATTAATAAGGAGGAAAGGGAAATGGAAACTGAGTAGGAGAAGGATAAGGAGGAAACAAGTAGGGAACAGGATAAAGTTGGAGATGGGATTATTCTGGATAAACTCAAAAACCAGTCTGAGGCTCGAATGGGTTTTTTTAGGTGGGTATATGAAAAAATCAAGAATCTGGAAAAAATTGATAAGCAACATGAAGAGCAGTGAAAGAAAAATGAAAGAAACCAGGAGAAGTGGAAAAGGGGTATGGAGGAAAAAGTGGAGAAGCTGGAAGCTCAGATTAGTAAACTGGAGGAAGGAAAAACTTCCATGAAAAACTTTTTGGTTATGATTATGGATATCCTTACCTCTGTGACTAGGAATATAGAGGAAATTGCCAAGTTCCTTGATGGCTCAAGAATTTCCAAACTTGTTGTGGACCTAGATATTGATGAGGATGCTATTGAGACAGGGACAGTGGAAAGTGATCTTGGTGGTGCGGCAAAAAGGACTAGGGCAAGTATGGAAAAAGATGCTTTGGCCTCTTCCAAGGAAATCCCTATGCTCAGGGATAATATTAAAGATCTGCAAGGGATTAGTGGAAATTTAGCTAATGCCCTTAAAAACATTAAGTAATTTGTCTTTTGTCTTTTTTCTGTTATGGTTGGATGTTGCTGGTTTTGTTGGACTTTTATGCTGGTTTTTGCCCAGAACTGTGTTGGTTTTTTTGCAGAATGTCTTTTCTTGTTTTTTAATGCTATTATCTTTTAAGGATCTTTTGTAAAGGGTTTCGGGATCCCTTCAAAACCTGTTTTTCCCGTAATCAAAAACAATGTTTTTCACATGGGTAATGAGTTGATCATTTGGGACAATAGGAGGACTTCCAAAAACCATATGAGACTTAGGAAAAGACTTTGATCTGCCTTGCTCATAAGGAGGTTTAACCAGAATAGCAAATTTTACAACACCAGAAGGCAAAGAATTAACCTTATCAACACATTTAACCTTATCAGGACCCACAGATTTTGAAGAAAGATCAACACCAGTAGACAACGAATTAACATTATCAACACAAATGACCTTATCATGACCCAAAGAATTTATAGGAACAATACAATTGGTTTTATCGGGACCAACACCAACCTCAGTCGAGGCATTCTTTTCCAAAGGAGGGATAAAAGATGGGATATTAGAATCCTTCAACAAAGTCTGCATTTTAGCCCAAGAAAGAGACTCAAGATCCCTCTCAATAAAATATTCAAGTATTTTAGAAGCAGATTTAAACTTTTTCATATCAAAAAATAAAGGCGAATCCATAGAAACTGAGGAGCGAGCAAAACCATTAGAATCCCTAACAATGTTTTGATGCCAAATACCAACTAAAGACCTAATATTGTAGGTCTGAGGAGGGAAAATGTTTCAATCAACTAACACACAAATTGTAACTAGAAACAAGCCATCCTCAAATACCGAATGAGATAATAAGAACTTTCCAAAGGAATCCCAAATTTTTTGCAAGATATCAGAATCAACAAATTCAGAAGGCAACTGAGGAAGTTTAAACCAGAGAGGACCTGTTTGGAGGAGACCCAAGAAGGCTCAAAGAGGGGTTTCCAAATCTCTACAAAAATCAAATTCCTACCCAACCAGAAAAAAGGGACCTCTAAAGCCTTATCTCTAGCTTCAAATGAATCAAAAACAACAATGAAAGAACTAGCAGACAAGACTTGGAAATACAAGGTGCCATACCAGTGCAAATGAATCCTACATTACAATTTTGAAACATAAATAGCATCACCCCAAACCTAAATGATGATTGCAAGTGCCTGAAGATCATGAGCTTTCTTACCCAACAAATTAATAGAGGCATCAATCAAGGGCACCGAGAGCCAAACAGTTTGCGACTTCGTAATGCCCACATCATGATTAATAGCCAAAGGATGAACATTGCCAATTGTGCCGACCAAAATTTTCCTTGGTGAAGAAATATTAGGGCTTGTCGCCGACTGCAACTCTATCGATGCTTGCTTAATGGAGGAAACCCTAGCCCCCTCATTCGACACAACAGTCAAACTAGGCTTCACCGTATTGGCACCATTGGAAGCCCTAAGATTATTCGCACCAAAACCCTGTTGTTGAACAACAAAAACCTTATTCATAGCCTTCTGACCATGCCATCCCCTCAGCCAAAAAAAACTACGAAAAGAACCAGAAACAGGGCGATAACGAAAGTCTCTCTGTTGATCAGCCACCCGATGTGAACCCTCATTACCATGTTGAACACCATGTTGAAGATCACCAAGTTGAAAACCTACTGAATAGCCATGTCAACCCACTACCCACCTCGAAAAACCCACCGAGGAACGTGGCCCGTATGCCGCCCAAAAGGATCCGCAGGTGGCGGAGATTCTGTGACCGCCTCATCCCCCAACCATGCTTCAGGATGCCGACCTACATAATGATGCGAAAAATTGCAGACCTTATATATTTATGTTTTATTTCTTATGAGTGTAATACTTTCTTCAAACATTAAGAATTGTGTTTCACACAAGTGGAAAAATTGAAAAATAGAGAAATTTTTTGTAAAAAATATCTTTTCCCTAGGTATTGGTATCCTCATTTCAACACAAAAATAAGTTAATTCAAATGCATATAAAAAAATTTATGCATTACGGAATACACCTTTGTCCAAATTACAATTACTTTGTCTTCAAAAATTATATTTAACAAAAAATTATACAAAAATGCATTAACTAGATATTGGTGTCACAATTCTATATTTTTAAAATTAAAATTCCTTCTTTCTATAAAAAAATGTTATGTATTACCAAATAGATGTCAATTATTGTAAATAATGAGTTATTAAAAGTTACATAACAATATGGACACTTCCCATATTGTTATTAAGTCTCCCTACCTCCTTAATCAGGGCCTCATTTACAAGTTGTAAAAATTTCATGATGCCCTTTGCCCCCCACCAGAACCTCTCGCTCTCTCAACCCCCTATGCCAACTCCTCAACAACTTGTCGCCCTTTCTATGGCCTTCCCCAAATTTTTCCAATATCTGCATGAAGGCTATGCTACGACCAACTTCTCCATGTCTCTGTCTGCTTATGCCTCTATTGTTTCTTTATTGTGGTCTCTCTCAACTTGATTATGTCTGCCTCTCCCAACATTTCCCGCTCCCTGTCCAATGGTAAAGGAAAAACCCTCATTAAACGCAAACGTATTATCTTTGAAGACAATTCATCTTCTAAGATGCTAAAAAGGACAACCCTTCCCCTGATTCTGAGGTTAAAAGGAGATCCTCCAGATTGGCTTCCAAAAGCTTGCATAAAAAGAAGACCCCTATGATTGAAACTATTGACTACAAGGAGGACCCCATTGAGGACAAGGAGGGAGAGGACCCTAAAACCACTATGGGGGCCCCCAGTGAGGATGTTGCTAAAGCGGATATTACTAGGGACCCCATGGATTTGAGCACTGTTGGTGCCGCTGGCATGAGCAATTCTGAGATGTAAGCCCAGGACTCTGTTGATGTTAAGGATAGGGCCCCTATGAACATGGGCACTGTGGGTGTCACGGGTGACGAAAATTCTGATACTAAAGCCCTAGACTCTGGTGACTTGGACTCAGATTTAAAGATGGCGAAACAGGTGATCAACTCTATTCCTCTGATGGGCTTGGGCAATGATATTGACTGTTCCCCTGCTGAAGATGTGGCCAAGGTGATGGATAAGACTATGGATGAAAAGTCTATTGTGAATCCCCAGGGTGTCCATACTCTGGAGCAAATGGAAATGTTGTGCATGGACATGTTGGACATCACGTAGAGGATTGAGAACCTGGGCTATGTGCTTGAATTGCAAGCTATCATGGATGATGTCAATCGGCTCAAGAGCAAGGTGGAGGCCTGGGACGCCCAAATTGCGGGCCTTAGCAAATTTCATCTGCAGATATTACATAGCTCAACACTCACCCTCTCTCTGTTGAGGGAACAAACTGTGAACACGGAGGAGGAAAAGAAGGAGGCTAAGGACATGTATAAGTTTGTGTTTAATGAATGAAACAATATCATTGATGCCACTAGGGTGTGAAAGGCATCCCTGTAGTTTTTTTTTTTGGTTTTCTGCTTGTTGTTTTTTATTTTCAAAGACTTGGTCTCATTTTGTTGTTAGTTTTGTTACTATTAATGATGTTATAGTATTGTTTATGCACTATGGTCTCGTTAATAGTTATGCTATGTAAAGGGTCAGTGCCCTTGTTCTCACTACTTTTTTAATCAAAAACAATATGGACACTTAATTTCTAATTTTATATATATATATATATATAGAATCTATATGAAAAATATCCTAAATTAGTAGTTTACTTCATCTTCAAATTCCTAATCATTTAGCTGGTGGAAGTTTTAGAAAGTAAAGATTTGATGCAAAATGTTGATTTCAGTGTCAAGTTTGGCCAAAAAGTGTAACCTAGTATTATGAGATGACTCCCCCCCCTCTTAGTCATGTCATGGGTTCAATAATTGGTATCAGAGCAAGGTTCACCTTTGAAAAACTATGGTTGAGACTGAGACAGGTTTGACACTGAAGTGTCTGAGATTTGACAGAGGTGGTGGATTCACTTCCGGTGAGTTTAATGCATTTTGTGAAGATTTTGAAGAACATGAGATAAGAAGACAATTGTTTGCTTTGAGAACCCCTCAACAAAATGGAGTTGTGGAAAGGAAGAACAAAACCATTCAAGAAGTTGCTAGGACAATGATGTTCCAAGGAAATGTTCTGCATGTTTATTGGAGAGAAGTTGTTAGTATTGCTATTTACACTCTTAACCGAGTGCATATCAAAGGTGATACTGGTAAGACTCCTTATGAATTAATGTTTGGTCATGCTCCTACTGTTAAATATTTCAAAATTTTTGGAAGTAAATGTTATATCAAAAGGGATGAAGATTTATGAAAGTTTGATGCTATATGTGATGAATAAATATTTCTTGGTTATTCTACTAAAAGCAAGGTCTATCGGTGTTTTAATTAATTAAAAACAGGTTTTTGGAAGGAACCTAGAACCTTGATTACACAGCAAGAGAAAGATAAAACATTAAAGTGGCAAGAAATAACAATGCTTGGACACCTATACAAAGATCAGATCCTAGAAAAACAAAAAGGGATCACAAGACAAAGAGAACAACACAAGCTAGCCTAAGGACAACACAAAGACAACACTGAGACAACACAAAGACAAGGACAACTAGATGTTTCTTATGAGTTCTTCTACATGAACCACAATCTGCTTCATATTAACCGCATAGTTCTTCATATCATTGAGCTCTTTCTCCTTGATCCCCACCTATTTCCAGGTGTTGGCCCTTGTTCTTTTTTCATGACTCATCTTCTCTATCTGATCCTTCTCATCTTCCTTGCCTTTAATCTATTGAAATTTATTTATCAGCATGTTAACATGGTCAATAATGGCCTTAAGGATCTGGAAATTTTTCTCAGCAGTCCTCTTCACAGTAAGCTCCATCTTATCCACTCTATTGACCAGGTTGTTCAGGTTAATTTCCAGACCTTTATCATCTCTGATTCCTTCCAGCTCCTTCACCTTCTTTTTCATTTCTAGAATTTTACTAACCATTGTCTCAATAGCTTTAGCCTTGTTAATAGCAACCATTAATTCTTTGATGTTCTCAGAGAGAGGCTTCACACCCATGGTTGCCCTTTTGATCATATTGAGATCAGTCTTCAAGTTGCCAATCTCTTTCGCCATTTTGCTAATGATCTCACAGAAACCCTTGATGCTATCATTACCTATGGCACCTTGGCAGATATTTTGATTGCCCATGTTGTTCTCTTGATCCTCATTCTACATTCTCTGTGTGTTCAAGTTCTCCCCATGGTCAGCATCCAACATTTCATCTTCCTCCTTACCCTTGTTCTTGTCCATTTTTTAAACCTCATAATCCTCATCAAAAGAAATAATAATCTTCCTTTTCACCTTATTTATCCCCTTACTGGTCTTCTTGATCCTTTGGGTTTGCTTACCCATTCCCTTTCTCTTCTTACTTTTTATGATTTTATCATCAAAAGAATCCTCCTCAGAGCCTGAAAGATCAGAATCCACAGCAGTCCACTTGCTCTTTCCCTTGGTATTCCCCTTGTTGCTAAAATCTTTAGACTCACCCTCAGCTTCAAAATAGAGATTGAACCCACTATCCTCACTTTCAGTATCATCATCCCTAATTTGTTTGCCTTTACTAATGGGTTTCTCAGTAATTTTCCCTTTCAACATCTTATAAACTAAAACCATTAAACCCTGATGAAGGGTGTGATCTCTTTGAGAGTCTTTCTACATTTCATGAATAGTATGATCCATAGAGAAAGCAAGATAGTAAGGCATACTAACCTTATCACCATGACAAAAGTGGTTGAGCAACACAAAGTGATGCCCATAAGCCCTTATGAATCTCTCGTCCAGAGTAATGTAGTTTATGGTGGCAAACAACACAAACCTCCACGGCTTGCAAATACGCGAGGTCTACCAGTGTTATAATAAGAGATTGAGCAAGATAGTTGAGAGTGCAAATGTCAAGGTTGATGAAATCAATGAGAGACAGTAAAGATCTTGCAGATATGATTTTGATGCAGGAGCATCACCGGTTCATTGCAATCTTGCATCAACCAAAAATATTTTCCTTTCTGTTTTGTTTTGTATTTGTAGTTTCAGTTTTCCTTTCTGTGTGTCCCATTTTTGGCTCATCAGATCCTGTGGAGTTGGATTCTACTTGAAGACTTTTTTATCTTTCTTTCTTCCAGACCGCATCGCATTTGGATCATTTTTTGGCAAGATATCGCTACCGGTTTCCATGATAGTTTCCTGTTACCGATTGTTCCTGTGTTATTGGTTGCTTGGACCTATTCTAGTGATCTACCGTAACCCATTCTGAAGCTTGCAGATCCTTGGGCGTTGATTTCATTATTCCTTGGCATGTGGCCGACCTTTTCCCGTGATCTACATTTCATCCTTTTGATTTTCTGGAGGAATCTCTTGGCGAAGGCCGACCGTGATCTATTCTACCAAACCTGTGAGTCGGTATGTTGTAACTCAGTTGTTATTGGTTGGATGTAATCAAATTTCATGCGATAAAATAATTTGTTTTGCATTGCCTCCATCATATCTTTGTGTTTCCATCGTGTTTACTTTTGTTGACTGGTCCGGATTGATCTCTTTGAGGTCCCTCCTGACCGATGATTGCTTCAAGTGGTATCAGAGTGAAGTTTTGTTCCAGAGGTTGCGTGTCCTAAATTTTTGTTGTAGAGTGGCGGATTGCGGATCCAACCTGCAGCTGCAAAGGACCGGCATCAACAATGGCGCAAAGAGGAGCTAGGAATGGTGGAGCACGTGGGAATGCAGACCCTATTGTGATGGAGATATTGTGAGGAATAGCAGCCCGGTTAGAAGTCGTGGAGACAGCCGATAGAAGAGGCTAATATATTGAAGATGTAAGTGAAGATGAAGGAGAAGAAGCCCCAATAGAACAAGAAAACCTACCGGCGGTTGATCCGAATGAGGAAAGGTGTGTGAGGGTTTTGAGTAGGGCGAATACTAAACCTCATTTTACCCCACCGAAATATGATGGGAAGTTAGATTCAAATGAATTGATGGATTGGATCTTAGAGATGGAGAAGTGTTTTGATTTTGAAAACACTGCAGAAGAGAGGAAGGTGAAATATGCCTGTACCCGGTTGAAAGGTGTTAATATTATTTTGGGATTTATCGTAGGTGGCATTTTGATCAAGTGGAAGTGATTTCTTTTGATTTTTGACCATTTTCCCATTCGTCAGCGTGTGTGCCAAGTAGTGTCTTGGTGTTGCCTCGAGTCGCTCGCTTTTCTCGCTCAAAGTTGAGAGAACACGGCAATGTCGTGTGGCTCAGGTTTTTTATATCGTGTATGCTTCTTGTCCCCACCGTCCATCGTGTAAATTTGAACACACTTGGTGTCCCTGTGTTGCATGATTTGTTTCTCTTTTTGCGCTTGATTTTGGATATCCCTCGAGCTGTCGTGTGTCTTCCATGGTAGTTCGTCAACCAGGATGTGGTTTGCATCACGGTTTTCTTATTGGGCATGTGAAGGGATTACCATAATGCGGTTGAGATAACAACTTCAAAGGTTGTTTTGCTTGATAGCATCTCGTGGTGTGCCACGCGAGGTTTTCTTGTTAGAAGCGGTTGCTAGGATGTTACTGATGTTGCAAGCTATTAGTTAGGAGCCGAGGGCTCTATTTATGCTTTCTTTTCCTTGCTTTGAGAGGTTCAGACTTTTAGAGAGATTTTAGAGTTTGGCTCATTAAAGAGGCCTTTATTTTGATTAAATTTGGTGAATGATAGGCATGTCAAATTGTGCCTATGGCCTTTGTGATTGTTTTATTTGAAGCTTAATATATTGACTTCTGTGTTGTTTTCAAGTTCAATAACTTCTATGATATTTGTTGTGAGACTCCACGGATTAAACTATGTTTTGAGACTTGTTATATGTTGGATGAATAGTTTATGTCATTTTATGTTGAATGAGTTGTGTTGAGTTACTCTCTCAAATGATTCTGTGCATGCAGATTGTTGAATGAGCTTTAAAGTCACATGTCTCTGGGTTTTATATGTTGTTAATACTTTTCAAATTTTTTTTGGCATATCACCTAAGTAGTGTAGATCATTTGTTTTAAGTTTTCTTCTTCCCCTTTTCTCCCCCAATTATATGAAAAGTCGGCTTCTTAAACCCGGAGGTCATTCAGTGAGTTTCACGCAAAAGGTCCCGCATCACTGAATTTCCCATGAGGTTGTTAGTGTTTAAGGTAAAATTAAGAGTCAACAAAAGGTCATGCATCCCTTTGGTGGGAACATTTGCAAGTTGACAGTCAAAGAAGAGGTAAAAAGAAGATTAAGACATGGGATCAGATGATTGCTAAGTTGAAATCAAAGTTTGTGCTAGGGAATTATCAAGTGGATTTGTTCCGAAAGTTGCAGAATTTGAGACAAAAGGAATCTAGTGTGAAGGTGTACACCGAAGCATTTTACAAGTTGAATATCAGATCTGGACATGTTGATGATGAAGTTGAACAAGTTACAAGGTATTTAAATGGATTGCGGATGTCTATACAAGATAAATTGAGTATGATCAAATTGGAGAGTGTTGAAGAGGCTTACCAGTTGCCCTAAAGGCAGAAGAGAAGTTAAACAAAAGACATGAGCATAGACAGAGAAGTAGAGGTTGAAGGTTTATCAGAGGAAGATTTTAAGGAGGAAGAGGAACCAATAAAACTTAGAGAAAGGAAAAGGAAGTGAGAAAAGAAGGTAATTCATACCGGAAGGATGGTAGAAATTTCTATCAGAGGAGAGAACCAGATGGTTACTAAAATGAGAAATTTGGGAGACAAGACAAGAGGACATTCAGAGAAACCTGCTTTAAGTGTGGAGGAGAAGGACACCGTGCATTCAAGTGTAAGAAGACAAAAACTACTGGAAGAATAGTAGTGGTGGAAGAAAACCCCACCAGATCAAATAATAAACCAGAAGATGGAGAACTATTGATGACGAGGAGAGCTTTGTGTCATACCAGAGGAGATGAAGAGCCCTTGCAGAGGAAGAATCTATTCAAGACCAGATGTAAGGTATCTGGTAAGTGTTGTAAAGTCATTATTGATAGTCGTAGTTCAGATAATCTTGTTTCAGAAGAGATGGTGAATTAGTTGACATTGGAGAGATTGAAACACCCTAAGCCTTATCAGATAGCATGAATTCAGGATGAACATAAGTTGTTAGTAAGTGAACAGTGTTTGGTGAAATTGAAAATTGGGAATTATCATGATGAAGTCTTGTGTGATATTATGCCTGTGGATATTTGTCATCTTTTGTTGGATAGACCTTGGTAGTTTGATAAGCATGCAGTACATGATGGGAGGAAGAATACATATACCATTGCGGCCAATGGGATGAAGCAAACCTTGTTGCCTTTGGAGGAACCTTTGAAGAATGAAGTTTGTATGAATGCTAGAATTTGTTTAGTAGATGGAAGGAAATTCATGGATGGATTGAGACATGAGAATGTGTGTTTTGCCTTGATTCCTAAGAAAACTTAGAGACCGGAACCGAAAGGAGAACAGCTGGAATAGATGAGAGATTTGCTTACAGAATATGAGGATAGCATTAAAGTAATGTACCTAATGGATTGCCACCCGTGAGAAGTATTAGTCACTGCATGGACTTGGTTCCCAGAGCTAGTTTGTCTAACAAAGCTGCACACCGGTTGACACTGAAAGATAATGAAGAACTGAATAGACAAGTGCAGGAGCTATTGAAGAAAGGTTTGATCAGGGAGAGTTTGAGCCCTTTTGTAGTATCAACAGTGTTAGCACCTAAGAATAATGGATAATGGAGGATGTGTACCAATTCAAGAGCAATAAACAAGATCACAGTGAAATACTGGTTTCCTTTGCCTAGGATGGATGACATAATGGACTATTTGAGTGGACCAAAATACAACTAATTAGTTTCCTCAGTTGGTAGAAAGAACATAAATTTATTATATTCTCATAATGTTTTGAGATGATGTGAATGATTTTTGAGAAATATCATGCTAGGAGTTACACTGAGCTCTGTGATACCGGATGGAACTCCTTTGTGAGTGAGTATGCTTATAGTCAGTGGAGCCTTGAAATTTGGGAGGATAGTCAATGGATCAGAGAAGATGATGAGTGGAAGACAACATTTAAGACAAATGAAGGACTGTATGAATGGTTGGTGATGCCTTTGGATTGACTAATGCACCAAGTACTTTCATGAGGCTGATGAATGAGGTATTGAAGAAATTCTTGGGTAAGTTTGTTATTGTGTATTTGGATGACATTCTGATTTTCAGTAAGACAAAAGAGGAGCATTTGTTGCAGTTAAGACAAGTTTTGCAGAGATTGAGAGAAGAGAAGTTGTTGATCAATATCAAGAAGTGCACTTTCATGAAGGATGAGTTAGTCTATTTGGGAATTGTGATATCTGAGGATGGTTTGAAGATGGACCCTGAGACAGTGAAAGCAATTGTTGAGTGGCCTACACTAGAAAGCATTGGAGAGGTAAGATCATTTCATGGATTGGCTACTTTTTATCAGAAGTTTATAAAAAAATTTAGTTCAGTTTGTAACCCTATGACTGAGACCATGAGAGTAGATCAGAAGGAATTCAAGTGGACCATCAGAGAAAACAAAAGTTTGAACTGTTGAAGCAAAAAGTGACTGAGCAGCCTCTGTTAGCTTTTCTGGATTTCAGTAAAGTATTTCAAGTGGATTTTAATGCAAGTGTAACAACAATAGGAGCAATCTTGAGTCAAGAAGGGAGAGTAGTAAATTATTTTAGTGAGAAATTGAATGATGCCCGAAGGAGATATTTAGTGTATGATTAGGAGGTTTATGCCATAGTTCAAGCCTTGAAGAAGTGTAGACATTACTTGTTGCCTAAGGAGTTTGTGTTGTATACTAATCATCAAACTTTGTAGTATTTGAAAAATCAAAGTAAGTTGAATCAGAGACATATGAGATTGGTAGAATTCTTGTAGAGTTACACCTTTGTGTTGAAGCATAGAAGTGGGAAATCTAACAAAGTTGCCAATGCATTGAGTAGGAGAAGGAATATGTTGACAGAGATGAGAGTGAAAATATTACGATTTGAAGATTTGAAGACCTTGTATGATTTAGACCCGGATTTTGTAGAACCTTGGAAAGCATGTAGAGAACCGGTTATGGTTGATAGAAGCAAGTGGTTGGATTACTTCATTCGGGATGAGATGTTATTCATAGGAGTTCGGTTGTGCATACCTAAGAGTTATATGAGAGAAAATATGATAAAGGAGAAACAGAGTGGAGGTTTAGCTAACATTTTGGCATTGAAAAAATAGTATCATCGGTGAGTGAGCAATACTTTTGGCCTAGATTCATAAGACTGTTAAGAGATATGTGCAGAGTTGTAGAGTTTGTCAAGTTGCAAAGGGTAGTAGTCAGAATGTGGGATTGTATAAACCTTTGACAGTTCCAGTAAGACCTTGGGAGGATATAAGCATGGATTTTGTACTTGGATTGCCTAAGACATCAAGAGGGAATGATTCTATATTTGTGATAGTGGATAGATTCTCGAAGATGGCTTATTTGATACATTGTAAGAAGACATCAGATGCATTGCATGTAGCAGACCTATTTTTCAAGGAAGTGGTGAGATTGCATGGATTACGTAAGAGCATAGTTTCAGACAGAGATACTAAGTTTGTTGGCTATTTTTGGAGAACACTTTGGAAAAAGATAAAGACAGATTTGAAGTTTAGTTCTATTTTTCATCCACAGACTGATGGACAGACAAAAGTTGTTGACCGGATTTTGGGAAATTTGTTGAGATGTTTAGTGGAAGATAAAAGCCGAAGTTGAGATTTGATTCTTGCACAAACAGAGTTTGCCTACAACAATTCAGTTAATAGAAGTACCCGAAAAACACCTTTTGAGATTGTTACTAGAGCGCATCCTAGAGGGATATCAAAGTTGAGAGACATTAGCAGTGAAAACCGGAGAAGTTCAGAAGCATAAGATTTTACAGATCACATGGCAGCATTGCATATTCAGGTTAAGAAATATTTGGAAGATATGAACAACAAGTATAAGGAGAAGGCATATGAGAAGATGAGACATAAGGAATTTGAAGTTGGCGATGAAGTGATGTAATATCTGAGAAAAGAGAGATTCCCTGTTGGAACTTATAACAAGTTGTAGATGAAGAAGTTTGGACCTTGCAGGATTTTGAGGAAGTTCAGTTCTGGAAATGCATATGAAGTGGAGTTACAAGATAGTCTACGTATTTCACCTATATTCAACATTGTAGATCTTCATGAGTACCATGAATCAGAATTTAGCAAGGATAGTATTTCAGACTTGGAGAAATAGTTGCCCCGGAAGGAATTGGATTAGATTGAAAAGATTTTGGACAGTAGGATTGGGCGTAGTAACTCGGGCAAACAGTATAAAGAATATCTTGTAAAGTGGAAGGACATACCATTTGAAGATTCATCTAGGATTTCTCAGGAAGAGGTAGACCACCTTGGTTTCCCTCTGACCCTAACAAAGTGAGAGGCTCAGTTTTTCAATAATCCTGGATGTTTGATTCAGGAGCATCCCCGGTTTTGGCTCACTGGATCCTGTAGAGTTGGATTCTACTTGAAGACTTGATCATCTTTCTTTCTTCCAGACCACATCACATTTGGATCATTTTCCGACAAGATATCACTATCTGTTTCCATGACAGTTTCCTGTTACTAGTTGTTGTGTGTTACCGGTTGCCTAGACCTATTCTGGTGATCTACCAGAACCCATTCCAAAGCTTGTAGAGCCTTGGGCATTGATTTTGTTGTTCCTTGGCATGTGGCCGACCTTTTCCCATGATCTACGTTTCATCCTTTGGATTTTCTGGAGGAATCTCTTGGCGGAGGCCGACCTTGTTATTTCACATGTTAGGTCTTGTTCTTCGGGTTTTGATCCCTTTTGGGTTGACTAGATCCTTTAGATCGATATATATTTGTAATTACGCATTAGAATGAAATGAATCAGAGAATCAGGTAGCTAGATTGTGAATAGAAGTTAGATCTTAGGAATCAAGGTCCCAGTTGTGACCTATTTTACCAAACTTGTGAGCCAGTACGTTGTAACCCGGTTGTTACCGGTTGGATGCAATCAAATTTCATGCAATAAAACAATATTTTTTTCATTGCCTCCATCATATCTTTGTGTTTCCGTTGTGTTTACTCTTGCTGACCGGTCCGGATTGATCTCTTTGAGGTCCCTCCTCACCGGTGACTGCTTCAAATTGAAATGATTAGATTGATAGTGCAAACACAGAGAAGAAACCTCAGATCCAAAATCAAGTTCAGATTGTTTCAATGAATCTAGTAACTCAAGAAGAAGGAACTAGTGCAAGTGCAGAAGAAAGAAATCAAGAGACTGAAAATCAAGAAAATCCTAAGACTCCCAGGTATGTAAGATTGAATCATTGTGAAAATCATATTATAGGAGACAAAAATAAAGGTATTCAAAGTAGAAGGAGAATTGCAAAAGATCAGGTTGAATATTGTTTGATTTCTAAGATTGAACCCAAGGATGTGAATGAAGCATGTAAAGATGAACAGTTGGTAAAAGCAATGGAAGCAGAATTGTTGCAGATTGAAAAGAACAATACATATATTCTTGTTCCTAGACCTAAGAACAAAGATGAAATTGGAACCACATGGGTCTTCCAGAACAAATTGAATGAGCAAGGTGAAATTGTTAGGAACAAAGCAAAACTTGTTTGTAAAGGATATTCTCAAATGGAAGGAATTAATTTTGAAGAGACTTTTGCTCCTATGGCAAGGATTGAAGCTGTTAGATTATTTCTTTCTTATACTGCTTACAAGGACTTCAAAGTCTATCAAATGGATGTCAAGTCAGCATTCCTAAATGGTGAATTGGAAGAAGAGGTGTACATAGAGAAACCAAATGGATTTCAATTGACTGATCAAGGATATATGGTGTGTTAGTTGAAGAAAGCAATGTATGGATTGAAGCAAGAACCAAGAGGATGGTATGCTAGATTGCATAAGTATCTGTTGAAGCTTGGATTTAACAAATGTATTGTCGATGTTAACTTGTATTTCAAGATTGACCATGATAATATTTTATTTGTTGGAGTTTTTGTTGATAGTATTATTTTTGAAGGGAACGATAGTTTGTGCAAAGAGTTTGCTAATGAAATGTCGAATGAATTTGAAATGTCTACGATTGGAGAGATGAAATTCTTTTTGGGATTGTAAATTACATAGTCAGAAAAAGGGATATTTATATCTCTGTCCAAGTATGTGAAAGAGTTGTTGAAAAAGTTTTCTTTAGAAGATACAAAGCTAGTTGGGACTCCTATGGTGGTCGGATGTAAGTTAACTAAGGATGATGATTCCTCTAAAGCAAATCAGACTACATACAGATCTATGATTGATGGATTGCTATATTTGACTCAGACTAGACCTGTTATCACAAATGTTGTTTATCTTGTTGCTAGGTTTCAAGTTGATCCTAAGGAATCTCATGTTGTAGTTGTTAAAAGAATCTATAGATATTTGAAAGGAACTATTGATTTTGGTCTATGATATCCTAAAGATGATGATTTTACTTTGAGTGTTTTTACTGGTGTTGATTGGGCAGGAGATATGGATGATCAGAAGAGTACTAGTGGTGGTGCATTTTTCTTGGGAAAAAGGTTGGTTTCATGGTTGAGAAAAAATCAAAACTCTATTTCTTTATCTACTGCAGAGGTAGAATACATTGTTGCTACTAACAATTGTACTAAGGTGGTATGGATGAAGCAAATGTTGAAAACTATTAGAGTAGTGTATGATGAGCGTATTGCTACCTATTGTGACAATTCTAGAGCAATTAACATTTCTAATAATTCATTGTTGCATTCAAAGGCTAAGGATATATCTATCAAGTTTTACTTTTTGAGAGATAAGGTAAATGAGAAGGAAGTCAGATTGGAGTATGTGGCTACAAAGGAATAAATTGCAAATATTTTCACAAAGACGTTTCCTAAAGACACTTTTGGGTATCTCAGAGGGAAGTTAGGGGTGACTACCCCTCCTAATCATAACTAAGGTGCATTGGTTTGTATCAGTCCGATGCATTTCACAATCATATCTTATGATCTGGATTGATGAGTGGAGGATGCTACTTAGGGGGAGTAGTCAGAAAGAGTTAGAAAGTCAGTTTTGTGTTTTGTGGTGCAAATATGTGCCTTTTCCATTGATTCCAAAGGGGGAGAGATTCATGTGAAAAACTGTGTTGGGAGAGAGTGATTTCGGGGGGAGACAATAATATGAGAGAGTTGTTGATTTCTTTGTCATTGATTGTTTTTCACATCATATGTTTCCATCAATGCCAAAGAGGGATATTGTTGTAGATTGTTGGTAGTATACTACAAATATGTGCTTGAGAGATGTGTTGTCATTGATGTCAACATATTTCTCTGTCTGTGAGAGTGATGCAATGAAGTTTAGTGAGTTGTTTTGTTCAACATAATGATGATCAGAGTTTGCGGATTAAAGGGTTTGTAGAGGATTGTGTATAGATGATCTAGTGTGTTTTTTCAGAGGTCCACATGAAGATTTGAGTGAGTTATGGATAATTGTGTTGTGGCTAGTTTTTCTATTGTTCAGTAATGACAAAGTGTCAGTATTTTGATTTTCATTTCTCTACATTATAATATCTTGATCTGTAGATTTTAAGATATATTTGGAATGTTGATGTGTATACTCAATTCAAATGGTTCATGGTTGGAGCTCCACAAGTTATTTTTCATGGTTGACAGTCATTATAGTTAGTGTTCTTGAAGTTCGGTATGAAGATGATGTGATTTTAGTAATTTGTGTTGATGTGGATGTTGCACTGGTAATTCATGATGCTTGTGAATGTTTATGGATCGTGTGCCTTTTGTATTGGTAGTTTGCTTTGATCATTGTGTGCGTAATTGATGATTTTCTTTGGTGTGTTAGTGTTCTTTATATTTGGGGCTGACCAGATGCTTGTAGCATGTTGCAGAAGTTCGGGGCATAATTATTGGAGGTGTTTCATGTTCGAGGCATGTGATATGGGTATGTGCTATGTCTTAGCTAACATTGTTTGGTCCGCATGTGATATTGTAGTGTGTGTGGTTATATTTTTTTAATTAGGTGGCGTGTGTTGAGCCAACCTTGATGATCTTCACAAGGTTGATGTCATGTATGAATAAATATAATATCTTTGTATTTGAGTGTGTAAGGATGAGAATTAGAATGTATGTGAATTGAATATATACATCTTTCAGAGGTAGAGAAGAAGTGTGAAGAGAAAGTTTTTATGTGCTTAATAGGAACTGTAATAGGCATTAAGGAGATGCTATTTTCTAGTTCATGATCTCTTGGATGTGAGTGGAATCTGTTTGTAAGATAGTGAGTCTTCCATGGGTTGTGGCCCTTCTTATTTTTTAGCATTGAGCTCTAGTTAGTGTGTCTGAATGGATGTGCCCATTGTAATATTTCTATACTTCTAACAGAGTATCATCTTATTGTGGGTGTGTTCCCACCGTGGTTTTTCTCTTGACCGGATTTCCCATGTCAAAAATCTTCATGTTACGTGTGTTCTTGATGTGTTGCTGATTTATGTTTTCATGTTTAATTATCAAACCTAAGAACAATTTTAAATTGTGTAAGTTTTTGAGACAACTGATTCATCCCCCCTCTTAGTTGTCTGCCCGGAATCAGAGCTATTTCATGATTATTGACATGGTTTTTTTACCCATAGGGAAAAGGCCAATCAATTGTTGATCCACAAAAATTTTGGGGACAATTTATGGTTTATAGAGTACAAGATGCGTCTACAAAAAAGGCAACAAATGCTGGCATTGTATTGTCATTGATGTCAACTAGTAACTATGTCAACTGGTATGCAAAATGTTGTTAATGAGATTGGAGATTATTGGCATATTGATGTCAACCGGTAAGTTTGTCAACAGGTAAGCAAGCAAACCCAGTAAGTGCGGTCCGAGATAGCATGTTCTAACCGACAGAACAAGGAAGTGCGCGATATGAATGTTAACCGGTAGCATGTTCGGTCAGTGACTGAGTTTGAACCGACACAATCAAGTGAGTTGAATGCTGATAGATATTTCACGTGGACTCCGGGTGGTGAACATGTAGTGGTAGGTGACTGGTGTGTCGGCGAGGTAGTTGCTGACTAGGTCGGTATTAAATGTCAACTGTGAAAATCACGAATCGGTTGCAAAGGATTGCGGCTCAAAGCAGATCGAAGGGCAGCAATTTTATTCTTTGACATTATGATCAAAGCAGGATATCTAATCATCTTGTTGATCTGGAGAAAGAAACAACTAGATCATTTATTATAATTGACAAATTCAAGATTGGTGAATAGAGTCCAGTTTGCTAAATATAGTAAACATTTATAGGAAGAATAAAAATAGGAGAGAGATTTTTTCTAACCTATTGCAGGTTGTCAATTCAAGAAGATGAGATCCGATTTAATACGGATTGTGGTCGGTGAAGAAAACCCTAAGCGCGTGAAGTTTGATTTTTTTTTTTTGCAGGAAAGCATGTATATGAATATGCAGATCAAAGACTTAAAAAATGATATAGTATATTGGATGAGTGATGAGAAAGTGTGATTCTACCAGGTTGATTAGTTTGAGTGTTGATAGCAAAATCTTGAAGTGACTGAGTGTTAGTTGAAGAACTAGTAAGGAAGGTTTAACAGGAAATCGGTAAGGTTGGTTTAACAGGCAAGGTTTGAGGTAACTGGTAGATAGTTATAGAGTATGACAGTTCATCTAACCGATAGTGTTTGAACCGGTAAGATAGTAGTAGAGAGTGAAGGAGAGAAGAGTGAGTTTCAAAGAAGATCCAACAAGGCAAAAACTGAGTTGTAGAGGATTCAGACAGTAAGAACGGAGGACCGGTAGAGAAGAGAAGAAGTGTAATAGAAAATAGTTTAACCGACAAAGAGAATTGTTTGCAGGGGTTACAAAACTCATTTGTAACAATATTTTATGATTGTACTATTTTATATCTCATTATATTTCATTGAGTGGGTGCTCGGTGCAGGGGTTGGTGCTCCTTGAGTTGGTGTTCAGAATAGAATAGGGGTTGGTGCTCCTTTGGGTAGGTGCCCATAAATTTCTAGGGGTTGGTGCTCCTTTAGGTAGGTGCCCATAAATTTCTAGGGGTTGGTGCTCCTTGGGTTGGTGCCCTAAAAATTGTAAAATTGTTATTTCATTGTGAGGCTGGATTGGAGCAGTATATCTCCAGTAGAATTTCTCACCGAGGTTTTCCCATATTGGGTTTTCCTTGTATAACTGGTGTTATGTGATGTGGTCTTGTGTGTGGTTGCTTGTTAATGCTTTCATTATCCTACCGGTTGCACACATTGTTTAAAATTGTTTATAATCAATGATTCACCCCCCCTCTCAGTGATATCTTATGTTCTACAATTGGTATTAGAGCCAAGTTCCCTATTTGTCAAAGCTTTCTCTAGCTTGGGTAGATTCTAGTTTAAGAACACAATGGCAAGGAATGAATCCTCCTCCTCCAAAGCTCCAATATTTGATGGTACCAACTATGTCTTTTGGAGTAGAAGAATGGAAACCTATATGTCCTCCCTAGGTTTTGATGTTTGGTTGTTTGTGAAGAATGGATATAGCATCCCTAATGCTCCTCCTACAGATTTGGATGCTAAGAAGGAGTATGAAAATGATGCCAAGGCCAAGCATGCTATTCTCAGTGGTTCGTCTGATAATGAGTTTGTTAAGGATATGCACTACTCATCCGCTAAGGAAACTTGGGAGAAGTTGAAAAGATTGTTTGAAGGAGATGTCAAGGTCAAGGAGGCTAAACTACAAACACTAAGAGGTCATCTTGAAGGCTTGAAGATGAAATATGAAGAGAAGATTGTTGATAATCTTCAAAGAATTGATGAAATGATGAACACTATTAGAGGACTTGGAGAGGATATAGTTGATGAAGTCATTGTCAAAAATGTGCTTAGATCTCTCACATCTAAGTACGATACAAAGGTCTCTGCAATAGAAGAAGCCAAGGATCTGAAAACCTTTTCAAAGGATGATTTATTTGGATCCCTAACCACTTATGAGATGAGAACAATTGGTGAAGGAACTTCAAAGAAGGAGGTTGCTTTCAACTCCATCAAAAATGGTAAGGAAGAAATTACTCGTGGAGAATCTAGTAAAGACTCAGACATAGCGGTAGCAAACTTTGTAAGGAAGCTTAAAAGAGGATCTAGTAAGTACAAAGGAAAATTACCTCTCAAATGTTTTAACTGTGGTAAAATAGAACACTTTGCTTCAAAATTTCCCTATGGTGAGAATGATGGAGAGGAGCAAGAAAGTACTAGCAGACCTTTGGGTAAGGATAAAAAGAAGAAAGCCCACCAACAAGATAGAAGAAGCTACTAGAAGAAAAAAATCCTGTATACTTTTGAAGATGATGCCACGGATGAAGAAAGTGCCTCAGAAAATGATTGTTGTGAGGATGAAAGAGAAACCAATCTCTTTATGGCACTAGATGAACCAATTGATGAAGCTAATGAAGATGAAGATATTGAAGCTAAAGTGGACTTGGAAGGTGAGCTCATAAGTTCTCTTGAGGAGTTGAGTAAAATAAGAAGGGAAATAAAAAAGGTTAAGTGTGTTGCTGCAGAAGAACAAGATCATTTGAAGCAATCACTTGAGGAGACTAAGAAAACTATTTATGATCTAAAACTCTAGTTGGAAGAAGCTAAGAGGATAGGTGAAGTCACATCCTTCGATTTGATAAAGAAGGAGAAGGAGCATCAGAATTTGGAAGAAGAAATCGTAAGGCTCAGAAAGGATCTTGAAAAGAGAAAGAATGAATTGAAGATGAGAAGAAAATATGAGAGCAACATTAAAGCCTTGGACAAGATGTTGAGTAATCAGAAGCACTCAAAAGATACCAGAGGTATAGGTTTTGAAGAAGGACAAAGTTCCAACAAAAAAGACACATCAAGCAAGGAGATACAGTTTATCTCCTCAAGCGAAAGTAAAGAAAAATAGCTACCAAGAAAGAGACATATGCTGAAGCTACAAGAAATCAGCCTATGAACTGGAATGCTTAAACCTTGAACCGGAAGGCTCACTCTCTGTACTGGAATGTAGATCCTAAAGGAAAGCCCAAGGTTGATAATGAAGGGTTCACTAGAGTCTATGACATGAGAAGAAGACACCCGGTGAGACAAAGGTTTGTTAGTCTTGAGAGACAAGATTGGTATGTACCCAAATTCCGTGGTTACTGTTATCGGTGTAATAAGTTTGGTCACAGAATTGTTGATTGTAGTTTGATGTATAAGCCCCGTACTAGTTTTGAAAGTAGAAATTCATTTTCTACACTCTAGGAGACAAATGTTATTTATTATCATTGTAATGAGTTTGGTCATAAGAGTTATGATTGTAGGAGAAGTCAGTCGGTACCCTACAATAGTTTTTCAAGTTCATCTTTCAATGTCAATGTGAATGCTATCATTGTCAAAATGTTGGCCACATTGCAAAGCATTGCAAACTCAGGACATCTAAGCAAAAGAAATCAGTACTGAATCAGAGACCAGAAGCAAAACCAGAGGAGAAAATTGTAGTAGACAAGAAGAAGGAAGCCTACCCAGTTTGGGTTGAAAAGGATAAGAATAAGGCTAAATCAAGTCTAATTGTCCAGATTGCCCTGCATGCAGAAAGAAGAAATTTATGGGTAGTTGACAGTGGATGTTCCAATCACATGACAGTAGACAAAAAGAAGTTCATCAAGTTTGATGATTGGAATTGAGGTTCAGTGAGGTTTAGAGATAATTCTTCCATCAAGATAAAAGGCAAAGGTAATATGAACATAGATGGCAAATTAAAGCACATGATGGACTAAAGCATAATTTTCTAAGTGTGAGTCAGATGTGTGATAAAGGATACAAATTCACATTTAGCTCTACTAGTTGTCAGATAAGGAAGGAAAGTACCAGACAGATTGTTGTAGAAGTTAAAAGGACATATGAAAATGTGTACAATCTGAAGTAATGCTTTGATTCCCAATGCATGATGGGACAAGTAGATGAGAGATGGGTGTGGCATAGAAGATTAGGCCATATAAGATTAAAATGATTTGAATCAGTTAGTTTTAATTAGGGAGAAGAGTGGATTCCAATTGCCTAAGGCAACATTGGAATCCGCTCTTTAGGGTTGGTCCCTTTTTCCCTCGCACTCCACTCTTAGGGCTGGGCCCTTTTCCTTCACACGCCACCTCTAGGGTTGGGCCCTCTCTCAGACGCCAACTTCAAATAGGGCGAACCCTATCCTCATGCCACTTGATGTGGCTTTAGCGAAACATGCTAAAGTAATAAAGGTGAGCAAGAAAGGCTATGTGAGACATATACCACCGATCATCAAACTGACAAGAACCTTTTGTGATGAATGTCTAAGTGGTAACCTTCAAGACAAAAGAACAAAATACCTCAAGGCCCTTAGAACTTGTGCATATAGATCTGTGTGGTCCAACAAGAACAAGAGCTTTAGCTGGTGAGAGATACTTCATATTGTTCATTGATGATTTCTCAATAATGACATAGCTCACTTTTCTACATGACAAATCACAAGCATATGAGAGGTTCAAAATCTTTCAGAAGATGGTTGAGAGGGAAAGTGGATGCAAGCTAAAGAGTTTGAAATCAGATTGAGGTGGCGAGTTCACATCAAATGAGTTTGTAGACTACTGTGAGAAACATGGAATCAAAAGATAGTATTCAGCCCCAAGAACACCACAACAAAATGGTGTTGTAGAAAGGAAAAACGGGACTGTCAAAGAGATGGTGAGAACTATGTTGAATGAAGATAACATACCGGATATGTACTAGAAGGAAGCAGTTAATACTGTTGTATATACACTAAACCGGGTCCAACTGAGAACAAATAGCAGAATGACACCTTATGAACTGTGGTATGACTGGAAGCCATCAGTTAAATATTTCAAAGTTTTTGGAAGTAAATGATTCATCAAGGGAGATGAAGATAGTTTAGGTGGTTTTGATTCTAGGAGTGATGAAAGTATTTTCTTGGGTTACTCTACTCACAACAAAGCCTACAAATTCTACAATAAAAGACTAAGAAGAGTCATTGAAAGTGTGCATGTAAAAGTTGATGAAGATTTGCATAAAGGCAAACAAGCACAAGTAAATCAGTATGATGATTCATGTGATGAAGATGAAGTTCAGTCAGAAAGTGAGCCGGGAGAAGCACCCAACAAGACCCCTAACATATATATGTAAAAAAATCACTCGGAAGAGTAGATTATAGGAAATAAAAGTGACAGTGTATAGACAAGAAGAAGACTTTCCCAGAACAATGAACAAGTGAATTTTTGCCTCATGATTGAAATGGAACCCAAGACATTCAATGAGGCTACCAAAAGTGACAAATGGATGGATGCTATGGAAGAAGAGATGTAGCAAATTGAAAACAACAAGACTTGGGAATTAGTTCCTAGACCAGCAGATAAAAATGTCATTGGTACTAAATGGGTCTATTGGAATGAGAAGAATGAAGAAGGTAAGATTGTCATGCATAAAGCAAGGTTAGTGTGCAAAGGTTTTTCTCAACTAGAAGGAATTGATTTTGAAGAAACATTTGCACTGGTTGCAAGAATTGAGGTTATTAGAATGTTCTTAGCATTCTCTACCTTCAAAGGATACAAGGTATATCAGATAGATGTTAAATCTACTTTCTTGAATGGTAATTTGGAAGAAGAAGTCTACATAGAACAACCATAAGGTTTTCTGCTGCATGATGATGAAACTTTTGTATGCCAATTGAAAAAAGCATTTTATAGTTTAAAGCAGGCTCCAAGAGCATGGTATTCAAGGTTGGATAAGTATCTTAAGGAGCAAGGTTTCAAAAAGGGAAGTGAAAATAGTAATCTGTACATCAAAGCAGATGGAAATCACTTGATTATTGTTCTTGTATATGTGGATGATATAATATTTGGAGGCAACGAGGATATCTTGTGTAAAGAGTTTGCTGATCAGATGCAATCAGAGTTTGAGATGTCAATGCTTGGAGAATTGTCATATTTTCTTGGTTTGCAAATTTCACAGCAAGATAAAGGAATATTTATCTCTCAAACCAAGTATGCTAGAGATATGTTGAAGAAGTTTCAGATGGAAGACAACAAACTGGTAGGTACCCCCATGGTGATCGGATGCAAGTTGAGCATTGATGAGTCACTAGAAGTGGTTCAGAGCCGATATAGATCCATGATTGGTAGTCTGTTATAGCTTACTACCTCAAGACCGGATATAGTGCAGACAGTATGTATGGTGGCAAGATTTCAAGTTGCACCTAAACAGTCACATGAGAATGCAGTTAGAAGAATTCTCAAGTACCTACAAGGAAAACTTAATTATGGCTTATGGTATCCAAAGCAAGGAGACTTCACTTTACAGGCCTACACTGATGTTGATTGGGTAGGATGCATTGATGACCAGAAAAGCACAAGCGGTGGCGCATTCTTTTTAGGTGACCAATTAGTTTCATGGAACAACAAGAAGCAAGATTCAGTCTCCTTCTAATGCTAAGGCAAAATATATTGTTGCTGCTACATGTTGTTCTCAGGTGTTAGGGATGAAGCAGACCCTCAAGGACATTCAGATAGAAATATTTGACCCTATTTCAATTTGATGTGATAACTCAAGTGCAATCAACATTTCAAAGAATCCAGTTATGCACTCAACAACAAAGCACATTGCTATCAAATACCACTTTTTCAGAGACAAGGTTGCAGAGCAAGAAGTGATGGTACCATATGTTCCTACAAGTGAACAAGTTGCTGATATCTTTACAAGACACAAGTTAGGACTTTTCTCACCCGCTTTACGCACTTAAATGTGTATGGAGATCTATGGTTCAGGGGGGGTTCACAACCATACATTTTTTACTCTTGGACCATATGTTGCATATAGGGGGAGATCAGATGTTTGTGTGGTAGTACTAGCTGGTTTGAAGCTTTGGGAAGTTGTCTATTCAACTTGTCTATCTACAAATGTTGCAATTGGCCTACCAGGAGAAAGTGTAGAGTGGTCTGGCCTATTGGTAATTGGTGTCTAAGCCCTTTGTCATTATTGTCAAAGGGGGAGAAAGTACACAGTTAGAGATAGTGCATGTTGTGATCTAGGATTGTGGAGAAAGGGCCTGGATTGTGAATAGTGAATAATATTTGTGTTGACATCAATGTGAAAGGGGGAGATTGTTGGAATTGTTTTGTCATCGATGTCAACCGGTAAGTATGTCAACCGATATGCAAGATGTTATTACCGGCATTGGAGATTGTTGGAATGTTGATGTCAACCGGTATGGGATATCAATCGGTAAGTCTGTCAATCAGTAAACAAGCAAACCCGGTAAGTGTGGTCCGAGATAGCATGTTATAACCGACTAAACAAAGAAGTGCATGATATGAAGGTTAACCAGTTAGTGTATACCGATATCATGTTCAGTCAGTGACTAATTTTGAACTAACACAATCAAGTGAGCTGGATCGATACAGACATGTCAAGTGGACTCCAAGTGGAAAACATACAGTGGTAGGTGAATGGTACGTCGACGAGGTAGTTGTCGACCAGGTCAGTATTAAATGTCGACTACAAAAATCATGGATCGGTTGTAGAGGAATGCGGCTCAAAGTAGATCAAAGGGCAAATATTTTATTCTTTGACATTATGATCGAAGCAGGATATCTAATCATCTTGTTGATCTGGAGAAAGAAATAGCCAGATCATTTATTATGATCGACAAAATTAAGACTGATGAACAGAGTCCAGTTTGCTAAATATAGTAAATGTTTATAGGAAGAATAAAAATAGGACAGAGCTTTTTGCTGACCTATTGCAGGTTGTCGATTCAAGAAAATCTGATTTGATATGAATTGTGGTTGATGAAGAAAACCCTAAGTGCGTGAAGTTTGAGTTTTGTTTTGGCAGGAAAGCATGTATATGAATATGTAGATCAAAGACTTAAAAAATGAGATAGTATGTCGTATGAGTGATGAGAAAGTCTAATTCTGTGAGGTTCATCAGTCTAAGTGTTGATAGCAAAATCTTGAAGTGTCTGAGTGTTAGTTGAAGAACCGGTAAGGAAGGTTTAACTGGCAAGGTTTAAGGTAACCGGTAGACAGTTACATAGTGTAACAGTTCATCTAACCGCCAGTGTCTGAACCAGTAATATAGTAGTAGAGAGTGAAGGAGAACAAAGTGAGTTTCAGAGAAGATTCGGCAAGGAAGAAATTGAGTTGTAGAGAATTCAGATAGTAAGAATAGAGGATCGGTATAGAAGAGAAGTAGTGTGACAAAAAAGAGTTTAACTGTCAGAGAGAATTGTTTGCAAGGGTTACAAAAGTCATTTGTAACAAGAGTTTATCATTGTATTGTTTTATATCTCATTGTATTTCATTGAGTGGGTGCTCGGTGCAGGGGTTGGTGCTCCATTGGGGAGGTGCCCATAAATTTCTAGGGGTTGGTTCTCCTTGAGTTGGTGCTCAGAATAGAATAGGGGTTGGTGCTCCTTTGGGTAGGTGCCCATAAATTGCTAGGGGTTGGTTCTCCTTGGGTTGGTGCCCTAAAGATTGTAAAGTTGTTATTTTATTATGAGGCTGGATTGGAGTAGTAGATCTCTAGCAACATTTCTCACCGAGGTTTTTCCCACATTGGGTTTTCCTTGTATGTGCTCTTGTGTGTGGTTGCTTACTAATGCTTTCATTATCCTACCGGTTGCACACATTGTTTAAAATTATTTATAATCACTTATTCACCCCCCCTCTCAGTGATATCTTGTGTTCTACTGGGTGCTCGGTGCAGGGGTTGGTTCTCCTTGAGTTTGTGCTCAAAATATAACAGGGGTTGGTGCTCCTTGAGTTGGTGCTTATAATAGAATAGGGGTTGGTGCGTTGTTTCTCCTCTCCAAAATTCTCACCATGGGGACAATTTGAAGCAAAGTGTCCTATTTTACCACAGTTAAAACATTTGAGAAGTAATTTTCCTTTGTAATTACCGGATCCTCTTTTAAGCTTCCTTACAACTAATTTGAATGTCAACACTCCCTTCTTTTCTAGGGATACGTTTGAAAATTTGACAAAAAGAAACAATGAATTAGAGGAAAAGGTCAAGGAATTGATAAAAAAGTTGAATGCATCTTCACAAATAGGCCTCCTCCTAGCTGCAAAACATAAAGTAACAAAGCTAAGGACATATATAGGCATAGAGAAGGAAAAGGGAGTTGAGGTAGAGAGGCAGCTTATCAAGTCTCAAGAAGAGAATGTAAAGCTCATCAAGAAGCTAAAAGCTTGCAGATTCAAAATGACCCAAGATTTTATTAAAGCCATGTTTCAGTAATTATTACCTCACCTAAAAATATTATGGAAAAGACATCAAGACATTGTGGGTGCTATGAAGAAACAAAGGAGGGTTGAGTTTAGATTGAAGAGTGTTAAAAATAAGTTCAAAAGGAAACAAGAAGTGTTTCAACTTCTTGAACAACATTATATTGGGACAGAGGTAAAAGAATAAGTGATAGTCATGATTGATGAAACTAAGATTGTGTTGAATGAGGTGGAAGTGTTGTTAGGGGAACACCATAACTATCATGTGCATTTGGAAAAAGCAATAGGAAGGTTTAACAAATAGCAAGGTGTACAACCACTTGCATTTGTAAATGACAATGGAGAGGATAAGACCAAGCATGAATGGAAAAAATGAAGCTGAGAAACTCCTCCTATTTGATGTTATAGAAAAAGTGTTCAACAATGCAAACAAGCTTGAGGAGAGTTTGTTGAATGAGTTTGAAGAGTTGACACAATTGGAGTTCAATGTTAGGATTGTGAATAGACAAAATGAAACTTTAGCCAATCAAAAATATGAAGCTCATCTTAGGGCTTGTGAGGAATTATTTCAAGAGGACAAGTAGTAGCCTAAACATTGCCATATGATAGGAGGGATAGTCAATGTCTAGTTGCATATCAATTGATAAAATAAGGGCCTTTCCAGATTCATGTTGATCACATGTGCCTTATGTTGAGTGAACATAGATTGAATGTAATTTGGACATTGATCTTTCGGTCACATGATATTTTGATTCCTTGGTATTCATGTTGGGTTGGTTTTCAGTTGCTATTAGTTTTTGATGAATACTAAGAGGGGGGGGTGAATTAGTATGCCAAAAATCTCTGCACCAAAACACTTACACAATCTAAAGATAAACCGGTAAAGCAGTCTAACAGTCAAACTGGTTACCACATATGCAAACCAAAATGCAAATAAAACATTCACCCACAAAAGCAATACAACCATAACACAAGATGTTTGATGTGGAAACCCAACTGGAAAAAAACCACAGTGAGATGGAACTCACAAGTCACTATCTGCAGAATAGAAACCAGACCGGTTAAGGTCTTACAATGTTCTTCACTAGAACAGATCCTGTTAGGAATCTCAATCTCTGTTAGGAGATAAGTCTGATTAAAGACTACCTTGTTAGAAGATTTTAGATTCACATGTGTGAACCACCTTGTTAGAGGATTTTACAAAGGCTTTGAGGCCTACCCGGTTAAGGGCTACAAACTTGTCAAAGATGTGAGTAATCAACAAGTGTTTGATCTATCTAATAGCACAAACTGCTTGGTTAGATCCAGTATAGCTCACAGCTAATGCATTCCAGCATTACTTCAGTCTTCTCTTTCTCTCTCTTAGTTACAACTTGATCTTCTTAGATAAGATCGCTCTCAACTTCCACCTTAAACCCTAGCTCAACATTCACCCTTTTCGCAACTACTACAACAACATAAAAACCTTAGACATGATGTCCTTTTAAAGGAATATGATTTCATGTTGGTCCAATAGGATTACATTATAATTTCCTAGGTTCAATGAATCTAGATATACTCAATAACACGATACAAGAATCACCGTCAATGTGTCGGCACCATCAAACAATCGGTGGATTGGTAACTCATCACAGAATGTCGGTTGGTAACTCATCACAGAGTATTACCGGTTCATACAAAATACCAGTTGTTGGTTTGACAAAAATGAAGACTGGTAAGAATGTGTTGTGCCGCTTTGCTTCCTTGTACCGCTTGTGATCTGTGAACCGCTTGGGGTTGACATGCCGCTTCAGACCGGGAAACACATTCTGCAAAATCACCACTAGTCTAGAGACTAGTATACAACATACTGGTTGAGACAAAATACTGGTTGAGCATGAGCTCATACATATAAAGGGGATCTTAATACAAGTGTGTGTCCATCAATGACAATCACAGCATAAACCACAAAAATGCCAACAATCTCCCCCTTTGGCATTGATGGCAACACTTAGGAAAATAAAATTTTGACATCTAAGTGTTTTACAACAAAAAAAAACTTGCCATTAACAAAATTGCTCCCCCTAAGCATATACACTATCCCTTAATCAACAGAGTGTATAGAAATTTTGCATTCAGAGTATAATCATCAGAGCATATAGCATATATAAATAGATACGTCTCCCTCTGATATACTTCTCCCCTTGATTTATCAAAATTTTAAAACCATATACTTCTCCCCCTTTGCCAACAATGACAAAGTACCGCTGAAAAACCTGTTTCCATATATATATATATATATAAGAGTTTATGACAATAATGAATAATACTTGTGAAAAACCGCTTTGTAGTCCTACAAAAATTATTTCATGGAAAGAGACTAGGACTCAAGTAGGGAGGTTGCCACTTCCTTCTCTGTCTACATTTGTGATACCTGTTCCTCCATGGCATCTATTGTGCTCAGTTCTTGTGTGGCTGTCAATGCATCTAGGCTCAAATAGCATTTCTGGAGAATTTGCAGTCGTGGAAGTAATACCTGTTGAAGCTCTTGTAAATCCCTAGACCTTGTGCTGATCTCTTGCTCTATCTTGGCTGACTGGATCTGGAACCGGTGAACGGTTTGCCCATATGTTGCAAAGGAGTCGTAAGGAGTCTTGAATGTGCTTAAGTAGGACTGTAAGTCCGTTTGAAGCTGTTGCTTCTTGACTAGCACATCATCACAGAATAGATGAGGTTGACAAATTTTGCTGAGTAGCAAGTTTCCCTCATCCAAGGCACTCCTTATGTCCTTTTGATCCTTTAGCAGTTCAGTCCTAAGCTCATTTAATTTCTTCACTAGAGCAACATTAAGAGCCTTTTGGTGCTCTTTCTTTACATTGGCCTCTGCTGCTTCTTCTAGACTCTGCACCTGATCATCCACTACAGTACACAGAAGTTTAAGTTGTGCTAGTGATGAATCAGTGTCAGGAAGATTAGTACCAGGGATTAAACCGGTAAGAGTGTCTATAGCTACCTGAATGATGTCCTATTCCTTTTTCCTTGGAATGATCTCAAGGCGCTCTTGAGCAACCTTGATGCTCTGCATAAGCTCCAACTCACCTGTAGATTGGAGATTGATAGGACTAGAGATATCAACCGGTGAGGGTTGACTTCTGGTTGCCTTCAGAGTCTCCACCTGAGAGCTTTTTGCCGCTTCTCGTTCCTTGGCTTCTTTAGCTTTCTTCTTTTCCGCTTCTCTTCCTTGTCTTCTTTTTCCTTTTTCTTCTCCTCTGCTCTCCTCTTTTGCTCTTCCTTGTCTTCTTCTTTCCTCTTCTTCATCTCTTTCTCTTTCTTTTTCTTCTTTTCTTCCTCTTCCTTTTGCTTCTTCTCTTCCTCTTCCATCTTCCTCTTTTCTTCTTCTTCCTTCTTCTTCTTTTCTTCCTTGTCCTCTTCTTCTTTCTTCTTCCTTTCTTCTTCTTGCTTCTTCTTCTCTTCATCTTTTCTTTTCTCCTCTTCCTCTTTTCTCTTCTCTTCCTCTTTTTTCTATTTCTCATCTTCATCCCTCTTCTTTTTCTCTTCCTGTTCTTTTGCTGCTTGTTGAGTGTCCACAGCTTGTTCACCACCCTGATCCGCCTATTGCCCCTATTAAGTTCCCTCAGAAGGTATGTCCTGAGTGACATCTTCTATATCCAGGGCATCGACATCTATGGTGTTGATTGGTTCCTCCACCAGGTTTCCTTCCTCATCAAAAACCTCATCCGGTTTGGAAATAACCGGTTCCTTTTCCGCTTGGAGGTTGGCCATTCGAGCTTTGTGAGAGCTGATAGCATGGGCCATGTGTTGATGTGCATCCTTTTCTACATCATCAACTCTCCCCTCCAACAACTAGAGTCTTCTTCTCCTTGTGAAGAAGAGACCTTTATTTTGATCTAATAAATCAAATAATTCTGAATTTGAGAGTTCGGGGAAGTACTTTCAAAAAATTTCTCCCTAATTTCTTGTTCCTTTTCAATGGCAATGCCCCATTTGTTATCCAATGCTTTAAACAAAGAATCCGGTGTCTGAGATTTGATCTCTGATGGTGACCGGTCATTTTTACATAAATAAAGAATGATTTCCTGCAGTACTTCATCTTTTTCTTCACTATTGAATTCATCATAATAATCTATTAAATCATGAAGTCACTTTCTCCTAATATTCTTTACTGTTCTTTGACAATGTGTCAAAGGTTTGTAAGAGGAGATATCTATATTTACCAGTGCGGATGTTGCCGGTTCATTCTTCTTCATCTTCTTGGTTTGTCTAGCCTTCTTTGGTTGTTCATCAGACTCAGTTTCTTCGTAGTCCAGTTCATTTGCCTTAGTCTTCCTCTTTCTTTCAAAGAATTTTGCCAGTTTTACCTCTGGTTTCTTCTTTGCCGGTGACCACTTGGTCACTCTTGGAGTCGCAGTGGTAGCCAGTGCCGATGCTGCAGGCACTGCCTTAGCTTTCTTAGCTGCGGGTTCTTTTGCCTTCTTCACCGATGGTTCTTCAACCGGTGCAATCCTCTCCAAGTAGGTTCCGGTTCTCTTAGCCTTTGGATCAAGAGGCAAGGCAATAAGGGTTGAAGTATACCCTTCCAGCACGTCAAACATGACCTCATGGCCCATAGGCTCCACTTCCTCCATTCTAGGCTCAACAGCCTCCATTAGAAATTTGTCCGCCTGAATAGTGAAACAGATGTCATCTTCATACTTCTTCACTATGTCACCTGAGATTTGTACCCTCTGACTCATCTTTCTTTTGAACTCATCAAAGTATTTGTTCAGTATCTTAGGGTAGCTGGTTCCAATGGCTTACACACTTTCCTTTATCTGCTTGGTTACTGGTTGGTCAGGGGACCACTGGACATCTCCTACACCCGGAAAGTAGCCTTGGAAATAGAAAAACAACCCTACTAGTAGTTGTCCAAACTTAAATCTCAGTGAATTGTCCTTTTTAATTGCCTTAAGATTTAACAGGAGTTGCCTCTGCATACCTGTGCATAAGTCAAATGATTTATCCTCTATAATCATCCGGTAAGCAGCATTTACCGCTACAGCAGATACAAAATTAATCCTGCTGGCTGAGAATGTTATGTAGCCTATCACCATGCAGGCGTATTTTACCAGTTCATCCTTGATAGGATTAACTGTCATACCTCATGAATCACTTGTCGAACCGGTGAGCTTGGTCATTTCCATTTTGTTTACCGTTCTCAGGGCTGGCACTTCCCCTGTGTTGCAGAAACCGGTGACTGCATGAATTGCCTTAGGCGTGATATCATGCATTCTTTCCAGGTACATCTTGTCACCATGGACTCTGCTCAAGATGATCCTGATGTGATCCTCTGTGAAGTCCTCCAAAAAATATACCACATTATGGAGTTTCTTCTTCTCTAAGATACTGAACTCCAGTTTGATCCTTTTGTCCTTTCCGCAAAATAGACCTAATTGAGTATGAATGGCTAAGGACCCTAGGTCTTCTATCTTGCAATCAATATAGTCTGAAATTCCTTCTTCGACTATGACTCCAGCTGGAACTTGTGACAAAGCATTATACTTGGACTTCCTCTGAATGAAACTTTCTGACTCAATGGATGTGCTTGAACTGGTATGAGATGCGGAAGCCATTGAAGAGTATTTCAAGAACACGAAAAATACCTTTCAAACACGAAATTAGGGCTTCCTGATTCTGCTTTACTTTGCTCTCTATCAGATGCCAAATCACTGCTTTGAGTTCTCCACTACTGCTTGCAAACTAGATTTGAATCTCTTTCAAAGCTATCCAACTTCTTGAAATCTAAGCTCAAATCACCTTTTCTTCACTCTGTACTTGAAAGCTTTTCTTCGCTCAAAAACAGATAGTGAGAAATGATTTGAGAAATGCATTTATACATGTCTCTCACCTACCATCATTAATGCTCCTATATTAGCGCGTAAACCCTAATTTGCCTTTTTACCGTTTCTGGTCTTCTGCCAAGCGATAGGTGTAGCATACCGGTTAAGGTCTTTTACCAGTGTTAACCAGGGGTTCAAAAGCATTTTTCCATTTGCTCCCCCTAAGCCTTTGAGGCTTAGTTTGTCGGTTCCGATATTTTCACACTAGGTGCAGAAACCGGTTCCTCCTCCGACAATATTGGTTTCTTCTTCCATGTTTTCTTCATGTCTCCTTGAACTTTTTCAACATCTATTTCTCCTTCATGAGTGACCGGTATATCATCTGATATACTTTTTCTGCTTCTGCAGAATCTTGCAATGTGACCCGGTTTGTTGCAGTGATAGCAAACAAGTCCAGGTGCTCTCCAAGGTCCATTGTACATGTTTCCATTCTTCCTTCTGCATGTTGCAGCAGTGTGACCATGACCATGATAGATCATACAATTTTCTCTCCATCCGGTTGCCGCTTGATGACCACCACTTCTTGACTGATAATTGAAGACATTAAACCGGTTGTGGTTCCGGTTCATAAAAGATTCAGGACTAGTTCCTTGGGTCCTCTGAGGATATCTTCCAGTGTTATCCATTACAGACCTGCATTCAAATGCTCTATGTCCAAAATTTTTGCATGCATAACAATGACCATTGAACTTATTGGATCTAGGTACATTGTTGATAAAATAAGGAAAATTATTGTAGGCTTTGCTCCTACATACATTGGCAGTGTGTCCTTCTTTAAGACAGTTAAAGCAAACAGGTTTGAATTTTTGCTTACCTTTTCCTTTGAGTGTCGGTTGCTTCTTTGATGCTTCAGCATTTGTTCCTGAGGATTCTCCTTCCTCATGTCCAAAAAAACCAAGACCATTGGTATTCTTTTCCGGTCTAGATGATTCAAGTTTTTACTCTAGCCTGACTGTACTTTTGCCAAACTTAGCAATTGTTTCCTTTGACTCAAAGAGTTCTTTGGAAATAGTAGTGTTTGTCTCCATAAGACTTGCATTTTCAGAGATAGAAATGTTTAGTTCACCTTGCATGTCTTCTTTTTCCATTCTACTCTCATGAAGGCGAGCAGTTAGTGCACTAATCTCATGTTTCAACTTGGAGATCTCACGATCTCTGTCTTTTACCAGATCTTCAGCTTTTCTCCGGTTCTCAAGCTCTTGACTAAACCGAATAGTCAGTCCTTCCAACTCCTTTCTCAAATTGGAGTTTGAATCATTTAGCTTATTCACTTCAGCAATCATAGCTTCCATGTTAGCTTCATCTTCAAAACTACTTTCAGATAGTTCCATCAGCCTCTCTGCATGTTCTCTTCTTTTTGCTTGAGATGCCTTGTATTTGACCATAAGATCATCATGGGCTTGCTCAGACTTAGTGAGCTATTGAGTAAGTTCCCTCAAGGTGTATTCCCCCATATCTCTTTCCAAGTGGTTAAACTTATAGAAAGGTAGGCTCTGATACCAATTGATGAATACTAAGAGGGGGGGTGAATTAGTATGCCAAAAATCTCTGCACCAAAACACTTACACAGTCTAAAGATAAACCGGTAAAGCAGTCTAACAGTCAAACCGGTTACCACATATGCAAACCAAAATGCAAATAAAACATTCACCCACAAAAGCAATACAACCATAACACAAGATGTTTGACGTGGAAACCCAACTAGAAAAAAACCCCGGTGAGATGGAACTCACAAGTCACTATCTGCAGAATAGAAACCAGACCGGTTAAGGTCTTACAATGTTCTTCACCAAAACAGATCTTGTTAGGAATCTCAATCTCTGTTAGGAGATAAGTCCGATTAAAGACTACCTTGTTAGAGGATTTTAGATTCACATGTGTGAACCACCTTGTTAGAGGATTTTACAAAGGCTTTGAGGCCTACCTGGTTAAGGGCTACAGACTTGTCAAAGATGTGAGTAATCAACAAGTGTTTGATCTATCTAATAGCACAAATTGCTTGGTTAGATCCAGTATAGCTCACAGCTAATGCATTCCAGCATTACTTCAGTCTTCTCTTTCTCTCTCTTAGTTACAACTCGATCTTCTCAAATAAGATCACTCTCAACTTCCACCTTAAATCCTAGCTCAACATTCACCCTTTTCGCAACTACTACAACAACATAAAAACCCTAGACATGATGTCCTTTTAAAGGAATCTGATTTCATGTCGGTCCAATAGGATTACATTATAATTTCCTAGGTTCAATGAATCTAGATATACTCAATAACACAATACAAGAATCACCGTCAATGTGTCGGCACCATCAAACAATCGGTGGATTGGTAACTCATCATAGAATGCTAGTTGGTAACTCATCACAGAGTATTACCGGTTCATACAAAATACCGGTTGCTGGTTTGACAAAAATGAAGACTGGTAAGAATGTGTTGTGCCACTTTGCTTCCTCATACTGCTTGTGATCTGTGAACCGCTTAGGGTCGACATGCTGCTTCAGACCGGGAAACACATTCTGCAAAATCACCACTAGTGTAGAGACTAGTATACAACATACCGGTTGAGCATGAGCTCATACATATAAAGGGGATCTTAATACAAGTGTGTGTCCATCAATGACAATCACAACATAAACCACAAAAATGCCAACAGTTTCTCCTTCTCTACTTATATGCTTATTACATCATTGCTAGTCACGTAATTTTCAATCAACAAATTTTGTCCTTAAGGAAAGTGGTTATCAAGATGGTGTGACACATCAACACTTTTAATCAACAATATCATGAAATGTTTGTATGAGAGATAAAGTGGTTAACTTCATCTCTTCCTCTAAGAATGCAGTTACTTTTTGAACGTGTAAAGATGCCTAGGCATATTCTATCCTAGAGGAGTTGGATTTTGACATGTGTATATTTAGCCCGAATCTTACATTTGCTCCTTCATTCTCTATAAGAAGGAATTAGAGGCCATTTGTAAGGGTTCTGAAAAAATTTCTTTGGCAAGTATATTGTATAGGTGCTAATATTTTTGGATTTTAGAGGAAGATTGCAGAATATTTGTTGTCTTACAGAGAATTGTATACACAATCAAATTTGAAAGCTATGAATATATTCAGCTCGAAATTGTCTCCTATTTTGTGTATCTTCTTTGTATGAATTGATATATCTAGGATATATTAATTTGTCTTTGCAATTACTTTTTCATGTGTTTTATGAATTTCAGGTTTCTATCATCTTACTTTTGGCAATGAGGGTTTTGAATTACCTCTGAATTCACTATAGAGGGTGTCCCCAAATTCGACTTTGTTGTAGAGGATCTAGCCGACTTCAAATTCATTGCAAAAAACTCTGAATTCCTTGTTCACCTTTTCAGAAGTCTCCAAGTTGTCTCCAAACATGCTTAATCACCCATGCAAGTAGCTACTATACTTATATGCCAAAACATTTTTTTTTAGGTACATGCACCAGATAGAGTAAGTGCTATAATACGTGTCCATGAGAATAAAAAATGTCAACAACAATTCAATTTCATTCCCATGCCAACAATTATACAATTTACAAGTTGTGTGACTTAGAGATATAGAGAAGTTATGTAAACCACTAGATAAATAACATTTAGAAGAAATACTAAACAATTTATTAAGATTAGACTTCAAAACCCCAATTAAATCATTTACACATAGAAAACATCCACATTCACTCTTGATGGGTTTGTTTATTGGGATATAGGTTTCATCCACTGTTCTAAGAAAATGTTTCCACTATTTTTCAAAGGTTTCCATAGTTCTTCAAGGGTTTGTTTATTTTAGTCAATATTCTTCAAATTTCAATGGCTATTTTAAAGAAGAGTTGTGACTGTCTTTTAGAGTTCACTATCCTTGAAGGATCATGACTATTAATAGTGATATATAGAAATAATAGTGACTGTTCAAAGCTAAAAATAGTGATATACACTATATTGACATTGGCAATAAAGGAAAAGACAATGATCAAATAGTGGCCAAGAATTTTTTCAAAGAACAGTGATATGAAATGGATAAGCATCAATTTCTAATGTACAAATGGTGATAATTTTTAATGCAAATAAGACTCAAGAATAGAGGTTTTAACTCAAAGATAACGAGTTCACGAGAAAGAAAGGGCAAAATCACTTAGAAAATAGCAGCAGTGTTCTCATGGAAGTAGCAGATCTAGGTAATAGAACAATCAGTTCAAGGCAGAGGACAGCGAGATCATGCAAGGAAGGCATGGAGATAGATGGAAAAAGAAAGAGTAAAGGCAAAAAGATAAGAATCTAATCAATGAACAACAGTTTCAAGTTGAGAACAACAGATTGGTGTTTAAGAGTAGAGTTTTAATTTCGAATTCATAAGAGTTGAGACAATAGCTATTAAATCTTTGAAAATTTGAAATTACCTCCATAAATTTTTTTATGCCTTATCAAAAAATCTAGAGAAATGCATACCACATAAAGAACATTGAGTATGCTCTTTGTAACATTGAATGAAATGTAACTAACGAGTGGTGCATATGTCCCTAATACAATAAAAATCCCTTCAACAATGTGTTAACAACAAAGCAATAGTCTGATGTATTAGGTATATAGGTTTGGAATGGAAACCCTACCTCTTCTTAGAAACTATGTTGATTCTGATCTCCACTCTTATTCCCAAGGAAATATCTTCTCTAACATCTCGTGATCTGCTATTTCTCCATGCGTTCACATTCACGTTGTTCACTCCCTAAAAACATTGCTCTTTCTCAATAAAGTGTGTGCCTATTCTAGCAGATATTTGACATGGAAATCAAAAGAAAACTTAAAATCTTTTTCCCTCCAACATGAAAGATAAAAGTATTGACTTTGTCAATGTGTGGAATGTGCTCATTTGAAGCCCCTTTTTTAATTTTTACTGTGTTGTTTATAAATTTTAACGAAAATTATTCGACAATTAAGTTTATTAGACTTCCAAAAGTATTGATAGGAATTGTCTTATAAATATTTGTGATTCATTCCTCATTTGAACCCCCAATTAAAAAAAATTTAATGTGTTATTTACAAATTTTAACGAAAACTATTAGACAATTAAGTCAATTAGACCTCCAAAAATATTGATAGGAATTGTCTTGTAAATACTTGTGATTTTGAATTAGAGGTTTTATTGTCTTAACTTTATCCCCTTCTTAGATTTTATCAATACATTTCTGCAAACAAAAACATACACATTATATTGAGATATAAAACATTCAATAACACATATAAACACTCTATAAATATTTATAAGAAACTAGAAAATGATGATAGGATTAATTATCATTTATTTAGTCATTTTTATTTTTGTGACTAATAGTATAGAAGAGTAATAGTCATTTACTTAGTAATTTTTATTTGTGTGACTAATTATTAGTTGTGTTTTTTACCCGATGATCGAATTGGTCATTTATTTAGTCATTTATAGTTGTGTTGCAAAAAAATAGTAGAATTTAGTCATTTTTAGTTGTCATGACTAAAATTTTTAGTCACCTAGTCATTTATTTGCCAAATTCTACCAGTGACACCTAGGACTCCACAACATAATGGAGTTGTTGAAAAAAAAAAGATGACTATTTTTGAAATGTCTAGAATTATGTTGAAAGGTGCCAACGTGCCTACTGTGTGTTGTAAAGAAGCTATGCATACTGTTATATGCATTCTTAATAGGGTACAAGCAAGAGTGAATCACAGAAAGACACCTTATGAACTATGGCATGGGAGATCACATATAGTCAAATAGTTTAGGATCTTTGGAAGCAAGCGCCACATCAAAAGAGACGAAAAGGATTTAGGAAAGTTTGTTGCAAGGTCTAACAAAGGAATATTTTTGGGATACTCTACAAAAAGAAAGGCATGTTGGTGCTACAACAAGAGGTTGAAGAAATTTTGAAAAGTACAAATTTCAATGTGAAGAATAAAATCAAGTTACATGAGATTGAGATATAAGACACTTCTACTATTGTGGAAGAGATGATTGTTCTGAAAGATGAAGAAGAATTAAATACAGAAAAGGAACCCAAAAAAAGCATCTAAGACACCTACAAAGTATGAGTAGATGAATCATTCATAAGATCAAATTGGAGATAAAGATAAACGAGTTTAGACTAGAAGAAGACTTGTTGAGGCTAGTGTACAAGCAAATTTATCGTTTCTTAATTATCTAAGGTGGAGCCAAAGAATTTTGTAGAAGCTAGGAAAGATGATTGATGGATGAAGGCAATGGAAGAAGAGTTGAATTAGATAAACAAAAATCACACATGGGAATTGGTAGCTAGACCAATTGACAAGAATGTGATAGGGACAAAGTGGGTGTTCTAGAACAAGATGAAAGAAGATGGAGAAGTCACGAAAAACAAGGAAAAATTGGTATGTAAAGGTTATTCACAAGTTAAAGGTATATATTTTGAGGAGAATTTCACTCTAGTAGCTAGGATAGAAGCTATAAGAATATTTTTTTCATTTGTTTCTTAAAATAATTTTAAGGTATATCAAATGGAAATTAAGTCGACATTCTTGAATGGAGACCTTAAAGAAGAGGTTTACATTGAACAACTAGATGAGTTTCAATTGTCAAAAGAATAGGATATGGTCTGCAAACTCACGAAGGCACTTTATGGACTCAAGCAAGCTCTTAGAGCTTGGTATGAAAGGTTGGACATATATTTGTTGCAGCAAAGCTTCAAGAAAGGTACTGCATATAGTAATTTTTATTTCAAAGTTGAAAGTGAGAAACAATTAATATTGGTTGTATATGTTGATGATATCATTTTTTTTGGAGATGGAGATGTTTGCAAGAATTTTGTAGAAGAAATGCAGAAGGAATTTGAGATGTCAATGATTGGTGAGTTGTCAATTTTCCTTGGTCTTCAAGTAACACTTTCAGAAGATGGTATTTTCATTTCTTAGGTCAAGTACACCAAAGAGATGTTGACGAAGTTTGGTATGGAGAATTGTAAGCCAGTTGGAACCCCTATGGTTACTAGTTGTCATTTAATAAAGAATGATGAATCTTAAAAAGTAGATTAGAAGGTTTACAAATCTATACTTGGTGGATTGTTATATTTGACTGTCTCAATACTAGATATCATGCATGTTGTTTGTTTGGTTGCCAAAAATCAAGCTAATTCAAAGCAATCTCATGATTCAAGATATTTATATATTTGAAATGGACTCCAAATTTTGGTTTGTGGTATAAAAAGAATGATTATTTCTCTTTTAAAGCTTGCATAGATGTTGAATAGGCCAAATGTGCTGATGACAAAAGAAGTACAAGTGGTGGTGCATTTTTTCTTGGGAAACAAATTGGTCTCTTGGTTGATCAAGAAGCAAGATTCAATGTCATTATCTACAACCAAAGTAGAGTATATTGCAGCAACATCATGTTGTACTCAAGTTATGTGGATGAAGAAAACTCTTAGAGATATCAAGGTTATGTATGATGAGGAAAATCCTATTATGTGTGATAATATAAGTGCAATTAACATTTGAAAGAATTCAGTGATGCATTTGAGGACTAAACACATGTCTATTTATTATCATTTATGAAGAGAGAAAGTTGTAGAGAAGGAAGACAGATTGGAAAATGTGCCTACAAAGGATCAAATTTCAGATATTTTCACCAAGGCACTATTAAAGGAACTTTTGAGTATCTCTAGCTAGGGTTTATTGCCCTTCCTACTTCAAATTAGATGCAGAAGAGTGGTGTATTTTTTCAAGGGGGTATTCAAAGTGTATCTTTTGTCTCCTAGATTGGTGTGGTGGTTTCTCTCAAGGAGAGCAATGAAGGTTGTGGTTTCCTAGTTGTAGGAAAATATGTGTTAAAAAGAGATATCTCTAACAAGGGGAGTGTTCTAGATATCAGAGATATACCTAAAGGGAGATACTATTTGAAAAAGTGGTTTGAAGTGTTGTGCCTTTTGTCTTTGATGACAAAAGGGGAGAGAGTTGAAGTTGGAGAGTATATTGCTAATTGGTAGTACAAGTGTTGCCATCAATGACAAAGGGCGAGATGGTTAGAGTTGGAGAATCTATTGCTAATTGGTAGCACAAGTGTTGCCATGAATGAAAAAGAGGGAGCTTGTTGGAAACATGAGTTCATGTTGTCATTGATGTAAAACTTCTTGTCATGGAATATTGTTGGTGTTGTCATTAATGTCACACTTATGTGTATTGATGACAAAGGGGAAGAGAAAGTTGTAGATGTTTAGCTGAGTTTTTAGTACAGTTGTGGTCATTATTGTCAATCTAATTATTGCTTGTTATGTATGGTCCAGAAATGAGTGTTTAGATGTTATGATGTCTGGTGGTGATGTTGATTGAGTATGTGGTGTTTTTGGAAGGTGGTAGTAAATAAAATTTAAATGTGTAGGAAAGAGTATTTAAAGTCTTCAAGGGAGAATGCTCTGCATTCCTCTAGCTTTGCAGTTGATGTCCTACAGTTTTGTATTTAATGTGTATGCTTTGTAGATGTTTCACTATTACGTTTTTGTGTTCTTAGTTATTCAAATGTTGAAGTTGTTTATTGCAGTCTGTTGATAGTGAGGTCAACTACCAAGACTGGCCTGAATAATGTTCCACAATGTTGGTTCAAATGTTGCAACATTGAAGACATGTTCATATTGCTCATGTAGCGTTCAAGTTCAAAATGCAAGTATTGGTTTTCTACCCAAGTAAAGATGTGTTGATATGTGGTTTGGCGTTATCTATTTTATTTATCTCTAGTCGGCTCAATTGGATCTATTTGGATCATATTATTTTGGTCTATATATGCATTGGAGGTTGAGTTAAAGTGTTGTTATGTGTCTTATTGTGGTGTGTGAAGATCCACATTGAGTTATTTGTATTGGATAATATATTTGGGGTGACTTGTTAATGTGCTTGGTTGTTTATCTACACATTATCTTTAATGTTGACTTTGGATGATGCATTGGTGAGTGCGGCTCATTGGAATCAACTTAGAAAGACATGTGATGTATTTGGGTCCCCTTTATCTCCTAGAGTGCATCACAATTATCACAATTTCTCATGGTGGTCAATTTTGTGTAATTTATGTTCACTTTGCTTGTGGTTGACCTAGTTGAGTGAAATGGTGAAGAAGTTGATATAAATTGATGTGTAGATGTGTGAATTGCAGTGTGGATTGATTGAGGATGATATAGAAGTATATGTATGGAACAAAAAGTGTGAAAATTAGTTTGTGATGTGTTTATGATAAGGAGATTCAATTCAATTCAATTCAATTCATCTTTTCTTTGTGTCTGTCAAAAGATAGTGAGTCCTTTTGGCAGCTTGTGTAGATCTACATCTTGCCCTAGTATTGTGCATCACAATACTGCAAGTCTTTTGTATCTTGCCCTAGAGTAGTGAGCTTCAATCTACAAGTCCATTGTATCTTGCCCTAAGGTTGTGTGCCTTATCTTGCAAGTTCAAATCAACATTAGTGAGAGCTACCTTGAGCTTGAGCCTAAAACTTTGTAGTCATTTATTTATATCGTGAGTGTGATTCTCACCATGGTTTTTTCTCACATTGGGTTTTCCACATAAAATTCTGGTATTCATGCATTTGGTAGTTTTTGTTTCATCTTGAATTGGTGTTTAGTTGGGTAATGATAATTGGCAAGTACTTGTGATTAAATAAGTTTAAGGAGTTGGTCAAGACTAATTCACCCCCCTCCTATGAGTCTTGTGGTGTGTTCAACATGCAATCCCTCTTGCAAACTGATTAAGTGAGAAAAAGAGAGAGATCGATTGGAAGTAGGAGGAGGAGCAGAAAAGTCACCAAGAAGACTAGTTAGAATGCATTGCAACTAATGAAATGCAATACACAAATGCCATCTAGGTAGTAGAGAGTATAGGAGAGGAAGGGAATGAAAAACTTTTACTTTACTAAGACATAGAAAAGGGAAAAGTGTGTAAGAGGAAGAAAAAAAATAGAGAAGTATCAGTTGAGTGATACGACTAGATGAATAATATGACTTGGGTTGCATTGGAAAGAGAACAAGATTAGGGACTGTGAGAGGGCACTGAAGAAACATAGGTTGTGAGATACCAAAAATAGTGAGGAAACTCCACTATAGGACAAAGGAAAGAACTAAGTAAAGGTGTGAAGGAAGATGGGTTGTGTAGTATGAGGGTAGGAAGAGTGCAAAAGTATTAATAAAGACCAACCAAAGATAGAAGCACTACATTGGAGAATAAAGTCCCAGAACTCAAATAGACTATGTTCATATTATGTAGAACTAATGATGTATAATTAATAAATTTTACAGAGAGAGGGAGTCCATAGTTCAAAACCACAAATGTAATAAGGCATTTGTAGTTTGAATGGAATAAATTTTATTTCTCTGTTACTAAATAGAGAATCTTTGTTTTAGTGTTGTTAAAATTTGATTTTGTAGGTTGAACTCATTGCTTGTTGCATTGATGGTATCAAACCAGGCTGAGTTTGAGTGTGTAGGAAGATTCATTGGAGGGAGGCAATTTGCACCAAGATTGAGTTTGTGGGTATTGTGAAAATTGTATGCAAGAGGAGCCCCATGTGGTAGGGGTTGAGGAAGAGTTAGAAGTGGAGGTATAAAACCTCCTAATGTTTTTCATGGTCAAGATTTCAGAGCCATGAGAAGGAGAGTTGAAGCATTACAATAAGAAATTAGAAGAGGTTTTGTTAGAAGGAGAGAACTTGGCAGTGAAGAGGATGAAACCACAGAAAATGCATATGATATAATTGGTGAAGAAGATGTAGCAACAACAATAGTTGTGAATGATCCTTTGGTGAGGGTATTGTCAAGAGTGAGAAAGAAAACAAAAAATGATGTTCCATAAGAAGGAAGAATAGTGCAGGAATATACAAAAGAGTTTCATAAGATTTTGACCTAGATTGCTCATTCATAGACTACCAAAGAGAAGGTAGCCCATTACATTAATGGGTTGAAGCCAAGTGTGTTGGCATTATGGATGAATTGATTATGTGTTGCATTGATGTTTTGTCATTGATGTCAACACTAGTTGTTATGGTTTGTTACCGGTAGACAGGTTTTGGTTACCGGTAGAAGATCTAGTGTTACCGGCAGAAGAGACTATCTGTTGGACACTTCCGGCATGTTTGGATAAATGAAGTATGTTTGATTTTATGTGTTACATGCTTCTGAAGCATGTTTTGGTCAGTTGGTATTGATTTGGTAATAGGATGCTATCATACACTCTTGTAAACCCATACCGACATTGGTTTAAGGTTTAACCAGTAGAGCTTTCACTGAGAAATCTTGACAGGATGCATAAGTTGTGTTGGTGCGGTTTCTAGATGGAATTCAGGATGCTGAATATGTTCTTTGATTGTGCCTCAATTGATTGAAGACATTGCTTTGGCATGGTGGACCCAGATTAGGTCTAGTGCCTATCTAGGTTATGGATTGGTATCATGTTAACATGTTCTCTACACGTTACCGGGATGATTTACGATTTGGTTTGGTTATTGTTGTTTTGGTCTTAAGCCGACATGGCATATCATTGTAATATGGATATATGTAATGATCTTATTGTAATATCTTTTAGGTGGCCGACCTAATTAGTTTAGGTCTTAGGGTTGGTATAAATGATGTAAGATCTCATTATAGATCAAGCATCGTGGTCATGGAATGTAACATCATATGCGAAGGATATTTGGTCGATCATAGGTGATCAAATTGGGATTAAGGAAGAGGTCAAAGGCCTCTGATATTGAGCTTAATGGGGACTATAATCAGGCATGGTAGATGCTATCTCTAGAAGTTCATTAGTCTAGATTGTTGTCCATTTATATTGAGGTGGTTATAACCTCTTTGTAGTTAGTGAGACTTTTTTGTAATGAGCAGTACGCTCTAGGAAGTGTGCCTTCCTGCATGTGTAGGCCCCTCTTTGTATCACATACTTTTTGGCAGAAGTATCATCTGACTGTCAGTAGGCTTCCCACTATAGTTTTTCCCTTTCTGGGTTTTCCACGTACAAATCATGGTGTTATGTGGTATGGTTGCATTGTGTTGATTATCTGTTTTATTGCTTACCGGTATCTGTTTCTACTATTCTGGTACTTAATGTTTATGTGATCTAGTTAAAGGTTATTAAGTGGATTATTTGATATAATATGTCAACAACTAATTCACCCCCGCCCCCCCTCTCAGTTGTTCACCGGTTATCCTAACAAAGTATACAAGAAGAGATGGATTTGGTGAGAGTTTACACAATGGAAGATGCACAATAGTTTGCCTTGAAGATTGAAAAAAAAAATGAAAAAGGGGTTTGGGAACAAGCAAAAGGAAGAGGACAAGATGAAAAGAAAGGGAAGATCATATGGAGATTGGGATGAGGATTCAAATCAGAAAAATTAAAAAAATGAAGACCAAGGCAACAACAAAAATTAGAGATATGATGATTTATGTGGTTCTAGAGATCAAAATTCAAGAGGTAGAGGAAAATCAGGTAGAGGATTTGGAAGAGGAACCTATTTTAAGTATGGAGAAGAGGGTCACAAAGCATATGACTATTGGAATCCAAGAACACTAGAAGGGGGGGGGGGGTGAATCAATGTTCTGCTGGTTAGAGTGATTTTAACCTTATTAACAAATCCACTTATTAACCGGTATGCATAAAAGAAAGTAACAACAAGTAATATCAATGCAACCACATGAATCAAAACCATAACATAGATATTTATATGTGGAAAACCTCAAAGAGGAAAATCCACAGTGGGATTGGTGACCCACAATATCTATCCACTGGCCAAATAAATAAATATTACACGAGGGGCCTACACATGCAGGAAGGCACATTATTCATCACAAAAGGATCCTCACTGACTACAGATCCAAATACCAGACTACAAACAAAAATTGAACTCAGAATGTGCATCTGCTATGCTGGATGAGTTCTAGTTAAAGCACTATCTATACCGGTTACACTGTAACCTCCCTTATCGATATCTTAGATCGCTTCCTAATCCTCTAGACCAATAATCAAGACTGATTGTAGATCTTTACATTCGCATTCTATCGGTCAAGATAACATCACAAAACTTTCACATCACTTATCTGTTATATCTCCCATATATCCACATCATACAAAATGACCTAACCCAGACTGACTTATATACCCATTTACATGAATAAACACAAATGCCTTATGTTGGCTTACAAACATATCACAAAAGATAAGACACTTGTCGGTCCCAATAAAATATAAACATAAAACAATATGACTGTTTTTGCCTCCACGCTTGCCGGATCAATCACCTATGTCGGCCTTAGAATACCGGTTCCAAGTTTGTTGGTTCCCTGAATGCCGGTGTAGTGAACGTCCATTACCTTGATTTCCAGATCTCCCATGAAGTGTGTTTCCATCAATGACAACACTTATAACCCGGATGAGTGTCAATTGCCAACAATCTCCCCCTTTGGCATTGATGGCAATACTCATGTGAAAAATGAATCATTGAAGTGTTATACCGGTTCCCATCCAAAAACTGATCTCCCAAAACTGATCTTAGGAGACTACTCCCCCTGAGCTATACATTACTTCTTATGTACCTAGACATTTTTCACATCCACTTCTCCCCCTTTGACAACACTGCCAAAGCCCGGGGCAAAAAGAATAAGAAATGAAATTTTGTACAAACCAAAATGTGATTTCCGGATCTAGATATACTTGAAAATATTTGAAAAAGCACCCTTCAAAAATTCCAAATAAGTATCCCAGTTGGATTTCAAAGTTCCCAAAATAGATACAAACCCATTCAGAATGTAAGCGTGCAATTATTCCTCTGTTAGGGTTGTCGGTGTGGGCAAGCTCATATGTTCCATACATTCCCGCTTATGAAGTAACAAAGTATTTATCCAGGGACTTACCAAAACTCTCAACTCTTTGGCCCACCGAATTAACTTGTCTTTTACCTTCTCCAGGGCTGAAATTTCAGACTCAAAAAGAAAAATCTGACCATCAACCGTGTTGGTCAATGATTCAGTACCATCAAAACTAAATACAAGTTGTTCCAACTTGTCCTTATCCTCCTTAACCTTTTTATCCAGGTTTGTTGTTAGTTTTGTTGTGTTAGTGCAAGACTGGTATATTCGACAAAGAGCCTCATCAATCCTTTTCATCTCATCTGTTAGCTTAACCTTGTTGGATGTGATCATGTTATCACAGGTGACCTTCCTAGTTGCATTATACCTTCCACTGACTATCGGTTTGATACTTGTTAAAGAGTTTTATACTCTTTGGAAATGTGCTTAGTCAAACCTTTCAACTTACCAGATGGACTAGCTACCTGATCAATCTTGCATTCTGATGCAAGCTACTGCAAAATAGGATCAGCTTGCTCAATAACCTGCTTATCTTCTAACCCTTCTTTCCTTAATTTCTGAGTTGCAACAAACATCAATTCAAAACTTCTCAGTTGCTCAATTTTCTTATTTCCAAGATGACCAAAGTCATCTTGACTGGATGAGTCAAGTGCCAACAATGAGGGACCAACAACTGGTGAAGGTGCCAGTACCCGGACCTTAGTTTGATCAACTTGACCTTTTGTCTTCTGATCTACTTTATCCTTTACCTCCTCATCACCGGTGGCTTCACCACTTGGTGCAGTTATTTCCAATGCCTCAACCTTATGAACTTCAACTATATTGACATCAATTATCAGAGGATTATCTACTAGTTTATTGATCTCAACATCTTGTACAAGTGTAATTACCGAAGGAATGCCCTCAGATGTTTTTCCTTCCAAAACCAATGGATCTCTACCTAGTATACCTTTACCTTTAGCATCAACCGGGATGTCTAGAATCTTAGACTTAGGCTGAATATCCGGTAATGTAAAGAAACCTGGTTTATCCACAAAGAATTTAACCCAAGCCTCATGAGTTTCCTTCACAATTTCATTTACTCTTTCCACCATAAGACTTATATGCCCATGTGTACTACGGAAAATTGTTTTATTAGCAAACTCTAGACACTACTACATCTCTTCATCAGTTATAGCACCACAAACAGTTAGAAATTCCTAAATCTTAATGTGCTTATCCTCCTTAATAGTCGATTACCTCCTAGCATCTAACTTATCATACAAATTTGTCGGTATTTGAGTCTCAATTTCAATTAATGCTTTCTTATATATGTCTAAATATAACAAAAGTGATTCCTCAATCTCCTTTTGTTCCTTATCATCCATATCACCATAATAGTGGTGTATGTTACTCAGAATACCATCTTTTGTGATCTAATCAATCAATTCAACAACAAAAAGAGAAGCGAAAACCTTTACACTTTTACCAGATTCAAGAGCAATATCTAAATCTGATCTCTTCTTCTTACCGGGGGTGGGAGCAGACTCCTTGGCCGGTTTCCTTTTCCCAGTAGGCTTCCTCTCCTTCAAAATTTTCTTCTAAGCTACCGAAGGAGTGACAGTGGATTTCTGTAGCTTCCCTTTCTCGGGCTTCTTCCTCTGAATCTTCATATAGATCTTAGGAATCTTCGAGATTTCTTCCTCAGACTCAGAACCAGATTCAACAGGAGCAATAAATGTTTCTAGTTTATTCCTCTTAGATAAACCCTTACTGATTCCTACTAACGGAGAAGCCTGAACAACTGTCGGAGGAGATGTCTCTGCCAAACCAATGATTTATTTGATTTCAGAGGACATCTTTTGGACAACCTGTCCAACTTTCTTGATTTGCCCTTCCCTTTTCTTCTTGTCGAAACCAATCTTCACCTCAGATTCCTTCTGCTTAGGTGTTCCAAATGTTTTCTTCTTCTCATCAACCGGGGCATCTATAAGCATCTTGGCATAAAGGTCCAAGATCTATGCATCAACCTCATAGCCCATCTCAGTAACCTAGATAGTCCTAGGCTGCATTGCCTCCATCAAAATTTCATCCTTTTTCACCATGAAGCATATGTCGGTAGAGTATTTATCAACAATATGCTTAGGGATCCTTTCCCCCTTCATAACTTTTTGAAATTCTTTGAAATAACCCCACAAAATGGAGTCTCTGTCCTGTCCCAAGTTTCTCAATGCATCCTTGATCTGTTTACCTACTAGTATATCAAAGGCCCATTGCCTCTTACCCGATCCTGATATCTCATTCAAAAAGAAAAGCATCAAATAGACAATGAGATTTCCATACTAGAATGTACCTTTCTTATTTCCCTTAATCTTTCCCAAATTAGAATCAACTCATCACACATCCACTGACAAAGACCATATTTCTCATTTTCTTTCACCATCTTGTGTGCACAGAAAATACAGGATCTAGAAACAGAGTTCAACCGATTTGATTGAGTTACCTTGTATCCAATTACCATGCTTGAAAATTGAACAACTTTATCTTTGATAGTGCTAATCTGCATCGATCGATTATCAGAGGTGGCACCGGTTAGCTTGTTCACCTCATTGTTCAGAATCTTCATCCTACTTGATGTCTGTCTGACCTAGGGTAAGTCAGTGATAGCACAAATCGCCTCCTTGGTGATTTTATAGGGCTATTCAAGCCGCATGAACTCGTCATGAACTCGGCTCATCACATACCTAGTGATACAGGAGTACCAGTCTAGTTCTTACCGGTTGGGCAGTTTTTAGTGGAATTGCTTGAGAGCATGGAATTTCTTCATGTTTGAGTGTTTAGCATTATGGTTTTGGGTTTATTCCCTTGTGTTCGTGTTCTTTATCATGTTCGAGTTTCATAGCATTTGTCTTTGTTTCCAGTGAGATGTGGATTCTGGTATTGTCCTAGTTGATGTGTTCTTACCAGTTAGCTTGGTTGTATGTTGAGATAAGATGATTTCAGATTGCAGCTGATCTCCGTGACTTGCAGATCATTGGAGATTTTTCTTTTGGCCTCGGCCGGTATTCCTAGAGGTTTGTGCATCGTTTTATGATTTGGAGATTGTTCTTAGTGATTTGAGCTGACATATTACCGTTGCACGTTTCATCAACTGGTTGGTCTTTGGGCCGACTTGATTTAGTTGTAATTATTTGCAAATGGTATAAATAGAAGCTTGTGAATCATTTAAGGGGGGGAAGTTAGAATATTGAAGATAAAGCTTTGAGATTGTGCGAAGATGTAGAACCAACGCGATTCTGATCTGGTAGGACTGAGGCTAGAAGGCTGAGGTCTGGATTAGGATAAAACTGACAGACTGTTACCAGAAGCTGATTTGATATGTGGACGATCTGTGGATCTTGTAATTGCATTGTAAGAATTGTTTGTATCCTGGACAATAATCCAGCATGTGGCATGTATAATTCTCCAGATTGTAATAAGATTCATTCACATTGTTTACCGGTTATGTGTTCTGTGTTGTTATCGGTTGTTCATCCCACTATCTCTGGCACCTAGTTACCAGTTACCGATATTCTTTGCATGGATTATGTGTTAAGTTGCAAGGTTGGGCTATCCTTCATTGGATATCCCTGCCTTGACTGCATCAATACCGAATCATCTCATCCTCGAACTTGAGCATCTCCAGAATGTCGGTGAAACCCTGATCCTTCAGATTTTGAAATTCTAGTTTAATCAATCCATCCGTGTTCAGCAAAGTAGACAGATACATTGATTTAATCTTTGATGAACCCATATCCTCTAGAGTGCAATGAATATATGCTCTCACATCTTCCACATAAATAACTCTATCAGGAACCCTAGAAAATGCGCCGATAGAGTCATCGACCTTTGCAATTTGAGGGTATTGTTTGAATTATGGATGTAGACAATCCTTAATATCCACCACAACAGGGACATCCACATCAGCCAGAGCGAGAGAAAATATAGAAGCCATTCCGATTTCAAAAAAAATAGCATCAAAACAGAGAAAATACCTCACAACCAAAGTTAGTGAAAACCTTTGATAAATCCACAGAGATACTGGAAATCGATATAAAATGCTTTTAATTGCCTTGATCACCTTAAACTCGCTCTGCTTCTCTCTGAGTGTTGTGTGATCAGAAATGAAGCAACTTATCCCTTTTAATCTATGAAACACTAATTTCCCATTGATATTAATGCATGTCGGCATATGATACCGGATACAAAATCCATTATCTTAGCGTCGGTGAATCTCCAAACTGTCTTCACCAAGATCTGAAACAAGCTTTCAGACCTCTATCAGGGGCAATGCCGGATCTGTCATTAATTTTCCTCCCCCTAAGGCTAAAGCCTTAGTTATCGGATAAGTTTCCTATCGATGCAAGAACATTCTACTCCGTCGGTTGAGTAACCAAAGAATTTACCTCTGTCGATTGATCTTGAGACTTCCTAATCTATTGTTTAGCATAACCCTGCCAAATCTCATCAACCTTTTGCTTTCCTTTCTCATTTGATGTGTCATCCCCTTCCGGTGTATTCTTTCTTGTACAATATTTGGCAATATTCCCTATTTTGTTGCATGCATAGCAAGTAACATTGTTCTTCTGAATTTCCTTGTTGAGTCCTTGACCATTCTTCAACCTACATTGATTAGCCATATGTCCAAAATTTCCACATGCATGACATCTCACATTCATTCTACAATCTTTTGTCCTATGACCAAACTTATTACACTTTGAACACTGACCAGGAACAACATTATTATTTTGATTTGCTATATTTCTACATTCACTTGCTCTATGACCAAACTTATTACAAACAAAGCGTCTACCATTAAATTTATGTGCATTGGGTTGCCTTACTAGTGAATTCTAATTCTATTTGTCTGGTGGATTCCCTTGATTTAAAGTATTGGAGCTTTCTCCATGCTCAAATCCAAGACCTCTAGTGTCTCCAGTGTCTCTTTGATCCTTTAATAATTCATCAAGCCTTGCAGAACTTACCCTGAACTTTTCTTTGTATTCATTTGTAGAATTTGGATCACTTCTTAGGATTGACATCATTCTTTCCAACTCTTGCTCATTATTCTATGATTGCACCCACTCAGTTCTCAACACATCATTCTCATGTTCCAACCTAATGCATTCCTCAGATCTATCTTTCAGTGACATAGCAATATTTTCCTCATTCTTCTTCCGATATTCAATCTCCTTGGACATCCTCATAGTCATGGCTTGCATCTCATTCTTCATGACACCATTCTCCTAACTCAACTTCTAACATAATTCCTTAAGGGCATTCTTCTCTTCATCATCTAGATTTTGTAAAAGTTCCTTCCTTTTAGCTTGAGCAGATGATAACCTCTCCTACAGGGTAAGACTGAATTCCTTTGCAGAATTCAACTCATCTTGTAGCTTCAAGTTCTTTAACCTTTCAACATCATAGTCCTCAAGTGCTACTCCAAGTTCCTTCTATAGACTCATCTTCATGGATTCCAGATTCAAGATCTTCCTCAAGCTGATAGACTTATTCTGAGGCACAAGGCTCCGATACCAATTGTTGGAATCCAAGAACACTAAGACGGGGGGGGTGAATTAGTGTTCTATTGGCTAGAGTAATTTGAACCTTATTATCAAATCCACTTATTAACTGATATGCATAAAATAAAGTAACAACAAGTTGAAGATGGGAAAAGCAAGCAAGGTGGATTTGGATGGTTAGCATGCAAATCGAAAACACTAAAACATAAGAACATGAAGCATAAATCAAATCACATAGAAAACATGAAGACAAATGCTTTTTACATTGCAAAACATTTAGCTTCTCCCTCGGATGGAGCTTGGATGAAGTTGAAGTGCACCCAAGTGCCTCCAACATGATGTCAATTTTCTCTTAGATTGCTTGATGTGATTGGCTCTCCAACATTGTGCACAAATGGATATGATGGATTTGATGGATGAGATGGATAGTATGGCTAAGTGTGAATGAAGGATAACTTTGGCATGATGAGGGTGCAAAGATGGTTTTCTAGGCACAAACTAACAACATGAAGTTGCTAAAATTGGAGATGAAATGTGAGAGGATGGAGTCCTCAATTTGTAGGGAGAGAGGAGGAGAAATGAAGGACTAGGATTGATTCAAGATGGAAGGTTAGGATTCCTTGTGAGCCCACACAAGGCCCAAGAGGAGGTGTGGAGACCAAGAGATATGTCTTAAAGGCATTTCTTGTCTCCACACTCCTCAAGGTACATTGGGAATACTTCCCAATGTGCCTTGAGAAGAGAAAGGGATGGGACATTTCTTGAGGAATGGAAAGGAAGAATTAAAAATTCTTCAAAAAGGATGCTCATGGGGATTGGAGTAATAAGGAGGAATTAAAAATTCCTTGGAAGATGAGATGCCTAGAGGAATGCGAGATTTTAAATCAAAATCTCACATTCACCTAGGAAAAGGGCATTTAAGGAGAGTGGTTGGATGGAAGGGACAAAGAGTTGACTTTGTGGCTAATCATGATGATTAGCCACTAGCAACTCATTAGGAGAGGGATTAGAAGAAAGATTGGGTGGGATTAGGATAGATAAGATTTGTAGGAGGATTTGACTAGGAGAGAGAATGAGTGGAGGGAATTAAAAATTAGAAGAATAATGTTAAGTGAGCTTAGGGAGTTTCTAGAAGAATTTATTAGGTTAATGATGGATTAGGAAAAGGTGATTTGTAGGAATCACTTAGGTTAATTAATTAATTGAAATTAATTAGTTAAGAGGAGGAATATGAGAAGATTTAATATTGGGGATTTTTAGAAGAATAAAAGGGGATTAATAAATCAATCACAGACTATAGTGACAATATTAATTATAATTAATTAATATTGAGGAGAATTAAAAAATTGACATAATTAATAAATTAATTATGTCAGGAGTTTAAAAATAATTAAAATAATTATTTTTAAATGTCTACATTTTGCCCCTCTTTTACGCAATGACAAATTTGGCGATGGGTAGAAGATAGAAGAAGGAGAAATAGATGACCCAGCGTAAAGTGTGGGAGGTGTATGCCCCCTTGAGAATTTTGTCAAAGAAAATTGACGAAAAAAAATTCTCAAAATAAATAAAGAAGAAAGAATTTTAGTGGAGATAAGTGAAAAAAGAAATAGGAAGTAGGTGTGGAAAATCTAGAAGAAAGAGTAGAAGATGCGAGACCACGGAGGAAATGGGCCCTCGAGGGGGGCCATATAAGCCACAAAGGGCCCAATGAGGAGTCATTGTTACACACAAGCCTTGGAGCCACTTAAAGCGTAGAAGGAGAGAAGGAAGGATGGATTGCATTCCTACACGTGATCATCGCGCCGAGAGGATCCGATGGTATGATAGACCCACTAGCTATGGACCACCGGTATGTAGGACCATTCCCCCTTTTGAAATTTTTAGGGTAGGGCTAGAATTAGGGCTAAATTTAGGGTGTAGACTTGGCGAGGTGCACGCGCTGATCATTGTTTTAGCGCGCACGCCAATGGGTTAGCACGAGCGCTAGCGAATAGCGTGGGTGCTCGTTGGGAGGAAGTGGGTAGAATAGGTTTTTTGGGGGAGGGGGATTGATTAGCATGGGCGCTCACACTTCGACGCGGGTGCTCAAGGGTTTACACAAGTGCGAGTGTTGGTGCATGAGCGCTCGCTTTAATGGAGGTTGCAGGGAGGGTTGGGGAGGGTAAGCTTTATCTGTTAGTGCGAGTGCCTGCAGATTGGCGCGAGTGCTGGACAAATCAATGCATGTGCTTTGGAGGGGGAGGGTTAGGTTTAGGTTTAGAATTTTTGGGATAGGGTGAGGGTATGGTTGGTTCCGGAGGGTAGAATAGGACTTTTGGACATGGAAATAATGAATTGGTTTGGTGGATGCAGACAGAGATGGGTCCATTGGCTTTGAGGGAGAATTGGTCCGCTACTATGAGTTTATTTTGGGAGTTGGGGCGTGATGAGTTGGAGGTGCTAGCTACTCTAGGATTGCACTATGTGGGCAGGTGGCTGAGGATACGGGCTCATACTGCGATGATGATAGCTTTAGTTGAGAAGTGGGACAGTCGATATAACACCTTCCATCTTCCTATTGGCGAGGTGACAGAGACCCTTTTGGAGGATCCTAAAGATCCCTATTCGTGGTGTCATCCCAAAGTACCACTTGGATGCAGCGGATTTTTATCTTCAGGAGGTTTGTGAGTATGAGACCCCACCGATCTTGGATAGGAGTAGGATGCACTTGGGTAGGGCGATGGGTATTCGGTGGATTCCTCGCATGGTAATGGTGATTTGTGGATTCTTGAGCAAGCGGATTATACTTGATCTAGGTGAGCATGGATTTCCTGTTGGATGGAGCAAGTGCCTTTATTTCATGGTTCATGATGGCGTGCCGTATGTGTGGGGAGCTGCGATGTTAGCTCAGTTATATCATGATATGCATCTGGTGGTGTATAGGGAGGATGCTAGTTTGTCGACATGAGTGATACTTCTCCACATCTGGGCTTGGGAGTACATTGCGGTTACTCGACCACTGGGTGTACAGGATAGGCGGGCTCGATAGCCATATGTGGATAGGTATAGGGGGTTGTTGCACTATACTCAGATAGGGTCTGTATGGTTTTGGCAGCAGATTCTGGATGAGCTTATGAAGTTTACATAGCGGCCATTTTTGGGGTGTGAGTGATGGAGGGGTGACTGGCAGCTACACTGGGCTGGGGTGGAGATGTGGATGTTTGGGAGATTAGTGTACATTATGGAGTATTATGCACCATACAGGGTGGCAAAATCACTCAGATAGGTTCAGGATATAGTGGGGGACATCCCAGTGTATCCTCGGATTACACGGGAGGTGAGATATTGGGGCCCGACGGTGAGTCCATTGGAGGGTAGGACTAGTTTTCAGACAGTGTCTCATTTGGTCTGGGATGAGCGGATGGGAGCAGGTGAGGATCCAGGGATGACAGGAGGATACCAGAGCTGGTGGGAGGAGCACTTGCCAGTACGTCTTACCATTCCTAGGGTTTTAGAGGATGATGAGCTACAGTCGGTCGTAGACCAGGTAGTTGGTGGTGAGGATGATGGTCCAGGGGAGAGAGTTGTGGTTGGTGGAGGGTGTGGTGCTGGTGGTCAGTAGAGGAGAGTGAGGGTGTTATGGATGAAGGAGAGGGAGAGGGAGAGGGAGCACTAGTAGGAGAGGTCGTGGGTGGCAGGGGAGAGGATGTTGTACCTATGGATGTTCCTGAGGCACAGGTGGAGGAGAGGGGAGGGATATCACAGGCTGATTTTGATAGAGTGCAGCAGGAGTGAAATACTACTCGGGCGAGAATCCATTCTATTGAGGATGAGCTATAGATAGAGAGAGTTTGTAGGTAGATTCTAGAGGTAGAGGTGGAGTGGCTGACGCAGGAGATAGCAGACTTGATGGAGAGCCTCCATAGAGCGAGGACAAAGGTGGATGCTCTGAGGTAGGAGAGGGAGGAGTTTGAGCGAATGTTAGAGGAGGCACAGACAGGGACAATAGCGGCCCTTCAGGATGTTATCTATCAACAAGATGATGATCTAAAGGGGCTACGAGGTAGAGTACAGAGGGAAGAGGCAGATGTGATACGCCTGTGGGGGGAGAGGGATGCAACCCGCCAGGTGTTGGTTTCTGTAGGGCTTGGGCAGATATACGTTGATATTATGCAGCAGTGAGATAGGATGGAGAGGGCAGTTCGGGAAGCAGGGTACTATAGGGGATTATATCACGGAGCAGTACCTGCGGCACAACGAGAAGCTTCGTACAATGAGAGTGTGTGATCTCACAGGACATAGAGTCAGTGGCCCACACAGAGCCAGCAAACAGGTGGATCAGTGGGTTTTAGGCCACCAAGAGGAGGGGAGGTAGGAGGTTCAGGTGGAGGAGGTACAATAGAGGGGGTGGGGAGACAGGAGGGGAGAGCTAGCTCCATTTTGGCTTATGTATCATATTTTAACCCTTCGGGGTGATCATTGTATTATGACAGACATGTTCATCCCTTTTGAGCATATATATATATATATATATATATAACTTTGTGATGATTGATGGTGTGTGTTCTTTATTATGATGGATTCTCTTTATTTTCTTGTGATGTGATGTATGGATGTAATTATGGATATGATGTGCTGACCTATTTGTGATGCAGTGTGGATGTTTATATATGTATGCCTATGATATGTGCTTGACACGTTTTGGATGCAGGATGAGTGATCATGCTTTTTGATGTGTATATCTGTTGCGTATGCAATTTATGATGGATATGTAGGTGTAAATGATTTATGATGCAATCTATATGAGGAATGAATGTAATGTCATGATATGTAAATGATGTGATCTAAATGAATGAGTAATGTAATGTAATCTACGTGGATGAATTAATGTCATTTATTTATAAATGATGTATGTGATGAAATCTAAGTGCAACCTATGTGATAAATGTTTGTGAAAAATGACAATCTAAATGAGTAGTGTAATGAAATGAAATGCAATCTATATGAATAATGTAGCCTACATGGATAAAGTGAAAGAATAATGCAAAGAGGGAATATGCCCATAATAACACAATGATCTTAGCTAGAAAATAGAACAATATGGAATAGATGGGGAATGGGGTAAATTGAGGACTCCATGGGGTTATTAGGTTAGGACTTTATGGAATGCTGGCGAAAGTTGTGCACAAAAATGTGGAGAGCCAACCTAGTTTGATATTGCCCTGGGTGACTTGCACCACTGATTATAGGAATCAGGATACCATGAGAAACCCAAGGCGTGGACTGACTCATAGTCAAATGAGAATTCCTTACACACAACTATGTAAGTGTTGAGAAACACTAATACAAAGTTATGGGTACGTGCAAGGAAACCCTCAAACACACTAATACCTCTTGTACATGAGAGGGTAAGTGTTGATAAACACTAGTACCAAGTCGCCGGTTTATACAAGAGAGATTCAAAATATACCATCTTGTGAAAATATGCCCCAGTATGCACCTATTGTAAACATACCTAGATATGGAAAATCCGGGCAGTCATAAATAGATGCAGTTGTAGGGCAAAAGTTGCAATTCTAAACGAAAAATCCAAGAAAACAAGTCATTCACTCATGACCAATGATACCTCTTGCCAAGAGTAGGATTAGGATGGAGGATTAAGTTGCCAGACCAGGGAAGGATTCATCCCTAGGGAAAAGGATAAAGCAGGTGGACTTTTTGGATTGGGCAAGTGATCATATGACCTTGAAGATTAAGTTGTGGACTTAGGATTGTTCTGAAGACTTCATGAATCTCACACAGAGGCACACAAGCTCAGTTGATGGGATATTCCTTATTCATGATTTAGGCGAAGACTCATCATCATACGCATGATTTGTTCAGAGGTGGAAGGGAAGGAATGTTGGGATGGGTGGATTGGATGGGAGGGTGATTGGAGCACTGATCTGATAGACAATGGATCCGATTTATTTACCTTGGCACCTGCATGGAGGTTTTCACCAAGGTACTTGTCCATAGCGCCACAAAGTGGTTTTCAGTGATGGACGAATTGGTTTTTTTTTTGGGGGTGTCACAGGGTGCCTGTTTGCTAGGTTTTCACCAGAGTGATGATTTTTTTAGGATATTTTTCTTATTTTTATGTATTTTTTCATGATTTTTTATTTTTTTATTTTTTGACAATTTAAGACCTTCTAAGGACTAGGCATAGAATCTTTTGAGGTGTATGATATTTATTGGATCATCCAAAGTATCTCCTTCAGGAGTAGCCAACTGATAAGCTCTTGATCCATATTTTGTTGTGATTACATATGGTCCAAGCCAATTAGGCTCGAACTTACCTTTCTTTTCTCTTTCTTGAAGGTCTTTTTGATTCTCCATGAGGACAAGATCACCAATTTGGAATTCTCAAGTTCTGACTTTCTTGTGATAACTCATGCATAGACGGTTCTGATATACCTGAAGATGGTTCAAGGCCTTGAGGCATCTTTCATCTAACAATTCTATCTCTTGTAGGCAGGCAATTTTGTATTCTTCATCTGGTAGGATATTTTGCAGTGATACCCTTAGAGAGAGGATCTTGATCTCAAGGGGGAGTATAGCTTCGGAGCCAAAGACAAGGGAATAAGGGGTGGTGCCTGTGGGTGTGCGGATGGAGGTGTGGTAGGCCCACAAAGAAGGATGGAGTTGGAGGTGCCAATCACAACCAGCTTTATTGACTGTCTTTTTGAGGATTTTGATTAGGGTTTTAATAGAAGCCTCAACTTGACCATTGCCTTGGGGGTAATGTGGGGTGGAGAAGCGATGTTGGATGTTGAATTTCTGGCAGAGTTCTTTGACGTCTTGGTTTTTAAATTGTCTGCCATTATCTATAATGATAACTTTTGGAATGCCATATCGACAGATCAAGTAGTTTAGGATGAATTTGGATATCCGCTTTCTAGTGGTAAAAGTAAGAGGGATAGCCTCTACCCACTTGGTGAAGTACTCGGTGGCGGTGATAATGAATTTATGCTCATTGGAGGATGATGGGTGGATTTTCCCAATGAGATCGAGCCCCCACTGTGCGAAGGGCCAGGGTGTAATGAACGGCTGCAATTCTTGTGATGGCGCATGAATCTTGTCGCAATGTTGTTGGCAAGGGATGCATTTTTTCACATAGTTATATGCATCTACGTCCATTTTAGGCCAACAATATCTTGTTCTCAAAATTTTTTTAGCCAAGGTGAGCCCACTTGAGTGTGCCCCACATATGCCTTCGTGTACTTCACATAATGCCCATTCCGCCTCTTGTTTATCTAAACACCTTAGGAGGGAACCATCAAAATGCCTTCTGAATAGGGTGTCTCCAAGGATAGTGTAACGAGCACATCGGCGAATGAAGGTATGTTGTTGGGTTTTGGTAAGGTGTGGGGGAATGGCGTTGTCTTTTAGGAAAGCGAAGGTTTCTTGGTACCAGGGGGACTTAGGACAAATGAGAACACACACCATTTCAGACTCTGATAGATCATATGTCGGTATAAATAGTTTCTCGACCAAGAACTCACACTTCTGACTATGTATTGGCATTTGAAGGAGGGAACCAATGGTGGCCATTGCATCTGCAGCCCTATTGTTTGTTCACGAGACTTGATCAAACTTGATTGTTGTGAAGTGTTACTTAAGATCTTCAACCATGCTACGATAGGGAAGGAGTTTGTCATCTTTTGTTTGGTATTCGTCATTGACTTGTTTTATGACAAGTTGGGAATCACCACAGACTTGTAATTCCCTTATCTTCCACAGGATAGCCAAGCGTAATCCTGTAATGAGTGCCTCATATTTTGCGATGTTGTTGGTACATGCAAAAGCTATTTTGTATGACTTTGGGATCTCCTTGAGGTGTGATCAGTAGTATTCCTGCCCCCGATCCATTTTGGGTGCAAGATCCATCAAAGTACAATTGCCATGTGGAGGATGTGGTGGTAGTCATAATGAATTCATCCAGTAATTTTGTGAGAATAGGATGGTCACCTGGAAGTGGAGCGTCAACCAACTGGTCTGCGATGACTTGTCCCTTAATTGATTTTATGTCTACATATTCAATGTCAAACTCACTTAAGAGCATGACCCATTTAGCGGTTCTGCCAGTGAGGGCAGCTTTTGACAAGAGATATTTAAGCGGGTCAATCTTAGCAATTAATTTTGTTTTGTTGTTCAACATATAGTGTCAGAGTTTCTGTGTGCTAAACACCAATGTCAAGCATGCTCTTTCAATGGGGATATAATTGAGTTCATACCCTACTAGTGTTCGACTGATGTATTAAATGGCATGTTCCTTCCCTTGATCATCTGTTTGTGCCAACAATGCCCCCATTGCCACTGCGGTAGCACATATGTAAAAATAAGAGGTTTTCCAGGAGTAGGAGGCATAAGCACTGGAGGTGATGCCAGATATTCTTTTATTTTTTCAAAGGCCTTTTGACACAAGCAGTCCCATTTTTGTGTCTTTGTGCAATAGGTGTGCAAATGGATGGCACTTATCTGCCAGTTGTGAAATAAAATGTCTAACAAATTGGAGTTTTCCCTGGAGGTTGCGCAACTATCTGAGAGTTTTCGGTGGAGGCATTTCCATGATGGCTTTTACCTTTGCAGGATCGACCTTGATGCCTCTGCGAGAAATAATGAAAACTAGTAGTTTTCCTGATGTGACCCCAAAAACACACTTCTTAGGATTTAGGTGCAATTTGTATTTTTCCAATCTTTCAAAGATCTGCTTTAATATAGGGATGTGTTCCTATCTCATCTTTGATTTGCCTAGCAGATCATCCACATAGTCCTCAATAATTTTATGCAAGAGGTCATGAAAAATCGTCGTCATGGCACATTGATATGTGGCTCCAGCATTTTTTAGGCCAAAAAGTATGACCTGGTAACAGAAAGTCCCCCATGGTGTTGTGAATGCAGTTTTATGTTGATCTTCGTCTGCAATCCTGATTTGATTATATCCAGAGAATCCATCCATAAGTGATAGCATCTCATGCCTTGATGTAAGGTCCACAATCATATCTATGTTGGGAAGCGAGAAATCATCTTTAGGACAAGCCTTATTTAGATCTCGGAAATCAATACAGATGCGGATGCCCTCGGTGGGTTTGCCGACAGGTACAATGTTGGAGACCCATTCAGCGTAGTCTATTGGTTTGATGAATTCTGCGTCCAACATTTTTTGGAGTTCTACCTTGACCAGGAGTGCAATATGCAGATGCATTTTGCGCAACTTCTGTTTCACAGGTTTTGCGTCTGGGCGGACAGCGAGATTATGAATCACCAAGTCAGGATCTAAACCTGGCATATCGGCATAGGACCATGCAAAATTTATTTTTACCTCTGTAAGGAAATTGATGAAGTCTTGTTTCTCTTTTTCTATGAGGGACTTGGCAATGAGCACATTTTTTATAATGTCTTCGGTGCCCATGTTGATACTGTCTGTTTCTTCTATCAGCAAATTTGATCTGTCTTGAGGAAGGTAGCCAATGGTAGGGAGGTCAAGTCCCTCATCGTCAAGTGCCTTTTCCAAGTTTTCACTTTCGGATGTGCCCTTTGTTTTTATTTTTTGCTCATCCAAAGGTTCCTCAGAGAGGTTTTCACTTAGGGAATCATGTTTTTTGCTTTGATTATCTTTTTTGTGGCTAAGGCCATTGACCTAACTACCAAAGTATCCCTTTTCATGTAGTTGAATACCGTCTATTCGGTTGCAGTCTTCCAAATTTTGCATAGTCAGGAGAGTAATGAGAGCATTATCATTGGTGCAGATATCTAAAGTGGGTTTGTCTTGTTGGCCCCAGTCTATGAGTTCAAGATGGACAAGATGTAGCTCATGTGAAATGGGAGAGGTTATGGGGGCGATGGCATTGACATGAGTATTAAAGAAGATATAGTTTTCATATTCATAACGAATTTCATGGAACTCATCTTCGTCATAGCTTTCGATATCCAAGGAAGGACTTGAAGGGGCACCAGCGATATAATCTTAGGCACCGGGGTGTACCCCAAGCCTCTGTTGTACTTGTAGGAGATAGAATTCATGGGTGTTTTTCTTCCTTTCCCCTCTGGTCCCAAGCCGTGTCCTTTGTAACCCATTTTTTCAACTATAGCTGATGCTTTTGGATACATTTTTTTAGATATTTTTGTTGGAACTTCATCTTCTTCTCGGTACAACCATGAAGAGACATCTATGTCGAGTCTCTCCTCATCAAGCGGGCCCCATTGCTGGAAGGTGGTATCTTTGCATTGTATGACCAGCTTCTGATCTTTTTTGAGCTCTTTTGGTTTGCCAAATGACTTAGGAGATAGGGGGAGGTTGTCTATTAATAAGACATCCTCCAATTTGTATTCTCCACATCCATTATCCAAGATATTGATTTGTGTGTCTAGCTGGGATGAGGTGGAGGCAGCATTTGATGTGTCAGATGGAGGAGTTGGTGAGGGTGTATTTAGTGGGCAATGATATGGATGTTTCCCCTCTAAGAGCTTGCAATATTGAAAAGGTTGTGGATCACCTTTGATAGTGATCTCTCTTCCATTGAAGGGGAATTTGATGCATTGGTAAAAGTGGAGGGTATGGCTTGCAAGGAGTGAATCCATGGCTGACCGAGGAGGATGTTGTAGGAGAGATCAAGATCTAGTACTTGGCAAGGGGTTTCAATTGTGATAGGGCCCACTTGAAGAGGTAAGGTGATCATGCCCTTTGAAACTCTTTCCGCATAATCATGTGCCTTTATTGTGATCCTTCCTGATGTGTCTACCAGGTCCTTAGAAAGTCCTGATTGTTTTATTAACTTGTATGTACACAGATTGAGTCTGGATCCACCGTCTATCAGGATATGTTTGACCTTGTGCCTCTAGATAAGGGCTTCGATGTGCAAAGGTTTATTATGGTCTTCATCTATAGGAGCATCATTGGAAGTGAATACAAGATGTTGTTGGGCAGCAAGGTTTCCAATGAGAGCTTGGAATTGGGTAGCATTGATATTGATGCCCTCCTAAATGGCACAAGGTTAGTTTATGATCAAACAACACAAAACACACAAGATGTTAGAGTTAATCAATCAAAAACTAAAACATGAAGGCATTCCAAAGGAGACACTAAAAACACATGCTAATGAATCTAACTAAAGAAGTAAGACAATGAGATATCTCCAACTATCTCTTAACATGATATTAGCTCTTTCTCCCTTGTTCCTCTCCTCTCCAAGTTCCAAAATAGTGTAGCTCTCAGCAGCTTTTTGCACTATGGATGCTTATGGAGGATTGAGATTGTAGAATAGCTCCAAACATGAAATGAAAAGCTATTTTAATGCTAAAATGATATATTTTAACCAAAAGACAAAAGATTAGATTGTTTATGCTAAAATGCTCTCTAAAATGGCTATAGTCTAAATGCATACAAGTTTTCAGGATCTGGATTATGAAGGAATGGGCTCTATTTATAGGAAAAATGGAGCAATGGATGGCCAGGATTGAAAGGTTTAATCAAGGGTCAAGGTTGAAAGTTGGGGATCCATGTGCACAATTTGCACCAATGACATGGTGACAAGTGTCAACACAGGATTGGGTTGAGAGAAGAGGTTGGAGGCATTAAAGGCCTGAGAAGACCTCATGGTTATCTAAAGGCTAAGGGTCAAGCCTAAATTAGGATTACCCACTGGATTAGGAGTTAATCCAAGGATAAACCTTTGTGCAAATGATTAAGAGATAATCATGGTCAAAGTATTAAATGCTTGATGAGACCTTTGTGGTTGGATAGAGGTTGAGTCAAACAAATGTTTTAACCATGTGGGAGGGTTGAATTAACCATTAATGGTTATTGGAGACTTTGGGGAATTAAGTGGTTGAAAGTTGGAAGCCTTTAATGGTTTTCAAAGACTTTGGGGTCTTTGAGAAGTGACTCCATTTTGCTTAGGAATGTGACAATAATTAGGGGATGGATTAGGCTAATTAGGAAGGGGTTAGAAGAATCTAGAAGGGGATTAGATTTTGCAAGTGGATTTGGTGGGTGAGGGAAAATAGGATTTTATTAAAATAAAAATTCATTTATTTCAATAATGTGTGCAAGTTGCATTTGTAGGAAAATGCAAGTGGGGGGGGAGGATAATGATTTAAATAAATGTTTTATTTAATTTATTTAAAAGAGGAATAGGGGATTTTATTAAATAAATTGATTTATTTATTTAATTGATTGGAATTGGATTTAATGAATTAATTAAAATAAATTGAATAATTTATTTAATTAATAGAAGAATGTTTGGGGATGAATTAATTAAATATTAATTTAATTAACTAATGGCTAGTGGATTTTTAATCAAATAAATACGAAATATTCATTTAATTAAAATGGACAGATTTATGTGACTACATTTGCCCCTCTTTGAGACGGTGCAGTTTATCGCATCGTTTCAAAGAAAGAAAAATTGGTGTGAAGAAATGCCCCATAAAATGTAAATTTAATGGGTTCGCGTCGTTTCAAAGAAAGAAAAATTGGTGTGAAGAAATGCCCCATAAAATGTAAATTTAATGGGTGGTATGCCCCCTCGAGAGATGGGCCGAATTTTGTTTGAAAAATCGGGCGATCTCTCGAAAAAGAATGAAAAGTGGAGGGGAGGTAGAATAGAAGAAATTAGAACTAATGATGAAAGAATGGGAGAAAATGGAGTGAATATGAAGAAACAACAAGCCAGCGAGTACCCTGAGGTCATGCAAGAGATACATAGCAGATGTAGTGTGGGGTTTGTATTGATGCTATACAATTGATCAAAATTGGTTGGACAATCTGGTGCAATCGGTTTAATTGCCCCGGTCAAGTCAAAGCGTGACAGTTGATGTCAGTTGGTCGCTTGGACATGATAAAGTCTGAGTAAGTGAATCAAAGTGACCTGATGGTGACTTAGACAATTGATGTAATTGCCCGATGAAGTCAAGGTATATGAAGCAAAATACTCGTTGAGACGTAGACAATTGATGTAATTGTCCATCGGATTGTGTTTGATTGGTTGATCAATTGATAGTATGTGCGTGTGATGGATGGTTGTGGGGAATCATGGCAGCCCCGTTGAGACTAGGTCATTGTGATAAATGCCTGATGTAGTCTAGGATTACCATAATCGATTACCTGTTGAGACCTGAAGATACTTGATCAGAGTATCTGTTGATAGTCTAGGTGTGTGTGAGTCGATGTACCTGTGTAGATAGAGTAACTGGCTTAATTTTGTGGATGAGTGAGGATGGGAAGCAATGAAGGGATTAGGATGATGTTGATGATCAAGATAGGGAGGGTGAGGGGGGATTCGATGTTAGATAGAAGATATGGAGGACTAGGACCGAGTCCTATGGAAGAAGAGGAGTAAAATAGAGTATGCATTATTATGACTATGTATGCATGATATGCAGCTATTATGAATGTATGGATGGGTGGAATGCAACGAAATGCAATATATACAGATGAGATGAGATGACGATCCATAGTGCTCTATTTTCATCATTGAGCTTTAAAATGTTGGAAGAGAATACAAGCATCTTGACACAATAATTCAAGATGACCTGAGTATTTCTTTCATGGATTTTAATATAGCAAGTTAATACAAACGACTTGATATAAGGGTCAAGTCGACCAGAGTATTGCTTGCGGAACAGACAAGGATTATCTCCTTTCGTGCATGACTTGGATCGTCCTCCTTGATCTTAGACTGATCAGATCCTGAGACAAGCTCATACCGTACTAAGAAAATAAAACCTTTATCCAATTTGGAGGAAGAGGAACCAAAGGATGAGCATTGTACCTGCAACCAAACAGCATATTTACATAAAGAATAAAGAATAAGGATCCTTGGTAATGGTTCATGTCCATATGGTCGAGGTATACGCTGTAGTCAGCAAGCCGTAGTGATCTATGACTGCATTTTGGCATAAGATCACGTAGCTTAGTGAACTTCCCACGTAGACACCATTAGTACATGCCCCAGAACTTCATCGGAAATAATGCGCAAACGCTACAAAACAATGCTGAAAGAGTCCGATACAGATAAACAAACAATTATACTCACAAATCAACCAAGTATTTGATAGCTTAACATAATTTTCTTGTCAAAGAAAACGTCATCTTGTCTTTGTTTTGGTAAGGAAGGATGCATCCTTGTTTAAAGACAGGTTTGGATTTGTTGATGTTGATTGTGTTGGGTTGATTGGTAAATGGTCAGTGTGTGAGTAGTTGTCAATGTTTATTTTGTATCTGATCGGATAAATATGTACAAGGTGTTGCCATGTTTTTGTGGGATTTTTGATGGTTTTTCCGATGTTTTTTGGATTTTTGTGAGACATTTTTTTGAATGTTTTTGGTATTTTGATGATTGCTTGAATGAAGAACTTAATGAATCATAAGACAATGTAGAATCCACTTCCATCACGAGGGTAAGGGTAGTGCCCCCAGTTTGTAGACCGGACTATGAAAAGGTGGGATGCTAGACGCGTGGAGTACTTTCTTAATTGTAGATCAAATAACAAGCCATAGTTTGGATGGATGGATGTGTGTGTGCATGAATGTGATCGCAACGAGCCTGAAAGATACTGGAGCCATTGTTTTTACGAGTGGCGCCTGTTTGCCAGGTTTTCACCACCGTATTTACCCAAGGTGCCACCGGAGTGTTTGTTCACCATTTGGATGCATGATTTTTCTTTACTTTTTTGAATGTTTTTGTATTTTCTTCAGGACATTTTCTGAATGTTTTTGATATTTTATTGATATGTAGGGGAGCCTGATGCTCTGTATACGTTAGGTATAAAACCGTTTGAGGTGCATGCTATTGATTGGATCTGCGAGCGGTTCTCCTTCTGATGTAGCCAACTGATATGCCCCGGACCCGAACACAGCAGTGACAACATATGGGCCCAGCCAGTTTGATTCAAACTTACCCTGATGTTCTCTGTTTGGTTGGTTGCAAGGATTCTCTCGTAGAACAAGATCACCTACCTCAAATGTACGAGGTCTAACTCGGTGATTGTAGCTTCTGCTCATGCGCTGCTGATAGGCTTTGAGGTGATTGTATGCAGCTTGTCGTTTCTCATCAAGTAACTCTAAGTCCTGAAGACGGGATACTCTGTAAGTTTCATCATCGATGAGATTATGCAAGGAAACTCGTAATGATGGTATCTCGACCTCAATAGGCAAGATAGCTTCTGCACCATAGACCAATGAATAAGGAGTTGCACCTGTAGGGGTTCGAATGCTAGTTCGATATGCCCATAGCGCTGGATTTAGTTGAACATGCCAATCACGGCCGACATCATTGACTGTCTTCTTTACGATCCTTAGTATGTTTTTATTGGATGCTTCAGCCTGACCATTGCCTTGTGGGTAATAGGGAGTGGAAAAGCGTTGTTGGATATGAAATTTCTCACAAAGCTCACGGACATCTTGATTTTTGAAAGGAAGACCGTTATCTGTGATGATGGACATGGGCACACCATACCGGTAGATGATGTAGTTGAGGATGAATGAGGCGATCTGCTTGCCGGTGACTTGGGTAAGTGGAACAGCTTCGATCCACTTGGTGAAATATTCGGTAGCGGTAATAATGAATTTATGGCCATTGGATGAAGATGGATGAATCTTACCCACAAGGTCAAGGCCCCATTGACAAAAAGGCCATGGTGTTGTGATTGGTTGCAGTTCCTGTGCTGGTGCATGTATCAGGTCACCGTGAACTTGACATTTCTTGCATTTCCTGACAAAGTAGTAGGAATCCTTTTCCATAGATGGCCAATAATATCCAGCTCGCAGGAGTTTCTTGGCGAGTGATGGACCACTTGAGTGAGTCCCGCAAATTCCTTCATGTACCTCTTCCAAAGCCTTTGTTATCTCATCTTGTTCCAGACATCGAAGGAGAGTACCATCAAGACTACGGCGGTATAGGGTTTCGGCAATAATGGTATATCGAGCAGTTTGGCGAATGAAGGTTTTACGTTGGTTATTTGATTGGTTGGGAGGAAGGGTGTGATCGCGGAGATAGGTGTAGAAATCACCGTACCATGGGGATTCGGAACCTACAAGGCGACATATCATTTCGGATTCGGGGATATCATAAGCGGGAATCCAAAGCTGTTCTACCAAGAACTCGTAGCGTGTTGAATTCTGTGGAAGATCTAGTAGAGATGCGATGGTAGCCATGGCGTCAGCAGCTCGATTCTGATCTCTTGGTATCTGCTCAAAAGTGATAGTAGTAAATGATGTCTTTAGAGTGTCCACCATTTGCTTATATGGCATGAGTTTATCATCTTTGGTCTGATACTCATCTGTTGCTTGTCGAATGATTAGTTGGGAATCGCCATATACTTGCAATTCTTTTAATTTCCATTGTATGGCTAATCTGAGTCCTGTGATCAAGGCCTCATACTCTGCTATGTTGTTTGTGCATGGAAATGTGAGCCTGTAAGACTTCGGGATGCTATCACCTTGAGGTGTGATAAACAGAATGCCTGCCCCCGAGCCGTGCCTAGTGTATGAACCATCAAAATATAGTTTCCATGGTTGTGCTTCTGTGATCATGAATATCTCTTCATCTGGAAAATTGGAAATGAGGGGATGATCGCCTATGAGTGGTGCATCGGCCAACTGATCTGCAATAACTTGACCTTTGATAGCTTTACGGTCCACGTACTTGATGTCAAATTCACTTAGAATCATCACCCATTTGGCCAAGCGACCTGTCAATGCTGCTTTGTTAAGTAAATACTTGAGTGGATCAATCTTTGCGATAAGTTGCACCTTGTGTGTTAACAGATAGTGCCTCAGTTTAGTGGCTGCCAAGATTACTGCTAAGCAAGCTCGCTCAATAGGTGTATAATTGAGTTCATAGCCAACCAGTGTACGAGAGATGTAGTATACAGCACACTCTTTGCCTTCTGCATTATGTTGTGCCAGTAGTACACCCAATGTTGTACTTGTTGCTGAGATATAAAGTAACAACGGTCTACTTGGATTTGGTGGCAACAGCAATGGTGGATTTATGAGATAGTCTTTAAGCGCCTGAAATGCTTGCTAGCATCTGTCATCCCACTGAAAGCGGATGTTCTTGTGTAGCAGGTGTGTGAATGGGTGACACTTATCAGCCAATTGTGCAATGAATCTGCGGATAGATTGAAGCCGTCCTTGTAGTGTTCTTAGCTGACTGATATTCTTTGGAGGTGGCATGTCCATGATTGCTTTAACCTTTGCTGGATCGACCTCAATACCTTTGCTTGAGACAATGTATCCTAGAAGTTTCCCGGAGGTCACTCCGAAGACACATTTCTTTGGGTTGAGTCGAACATGATATTGTTCCAGTCTATCAAAGATTTGATCTAAGATGTGGAGATGTCCTTCTCTAGTGAGTGATTTTGCTAGTAAGTCATCCACATAATCTTCCATCATGGTATGCATCATGTCATGGAAGATGGTGGTCATTGCTCTCTGATAGGTCGCTCCTGCATTCTTTAGACCAAAAGGCATTACATTCCAGCAGTATGTGCCCCATGGACATGTGAAGGCTGTCTTATGTTGATCTTCGGGTGCGATCTTTATCTGATTGTATCCTGAAAAGCCATCCATGAGTGAAAGCATGGCATGTCCTGCTGTGAAATCTACTATGATGTCGATATTTGGTAGAGGGAAGTCATCCTTAGGACATGCTTTATTCAGATCTCTGAAGTCAGTACAAATGCGGATGCCCCCTTTTGGTTTGCCGACTGGCACAATGTTGGAGATCCATTCTGCATAATCAATTGGTCTAATGAAACCAACATCCAGGAGTTTCTTGAGTTCTGTTTTGACTAGCACTGCAATTTGAGGATGCATCTTACGAAGCTTCTGCTTGACAGGTTTGGCTCCTTTTGCTACTGTGAGATGATGCATGACTAAATCAGGATCAAGCCCAGGCATGTCTGCATATGACCATGCGAAGTTGATCTGACGTTGTTGGAAGAACTCTATGAATTGAGGCTGTTCCTCTGGAGTGAGAAGAGATGCCAGATGTATGATATGAGGGTTTTTAGGAGTCCCCTCATTGTATTCTTGGGTCTCCTCAATGAGGATCGTTGATCATTCCTGTTGTGTACTAGCAGGGAGAATGTCAAACCCTTCATCCTCAGGCGCCTCAGAGAGGTTTTCACCGTTGGATACGCTCTTTCTTTTTACTTTTGTCGGATCAAACAACGCCACAGTGTGGTTTTCACTGGAAGATCCATGTTTTATTGTTATATTTTTGCTGCTGAAGGGTTTGGCATCCGCCCCGAAGTATGCTGCGCTATTAAGTTCAATGGCGAATCCAGCTTTGTGATCCCCGCTTGGTAGATTATCCCTTAATTCCAAAAAGTCAATGATAGCCTCATCGTTTTGGAAGAGGTCAAGACATGGGGGATTTGGTTGGTTCCATTCGATGAGTTCAGGGTGGATAATGGGCATTACTTCATCGATTAAGTTAAGTGCGGGAGATGTATCAGTGAGGGTTAAGACAGTGTGATGAAGGTCGTTGATGGTACTTTCCCTATCAGAATCAGGCGTAGGATGAGACGTAGGGTCTGTGGAAGATGTTTCCAGCTCAGGTACCCAAGTGGTCTTTATCTGTGCTTCTCCGTAAACAGGGATGTCTTTGTGGGGTGGAGGTGGTGATGTGTCTTCCTCATCTGAAGTGTTAAGTTGCACTGAATCGAATTCCCACTCATGTGAGTCGGTCTCTGAATCACTTTCCAGCATCCGATTGCTATACCATACTGGGATGTCGCTGGAGTTGAATACTGCAGGCGTAACTGGTTTATGTACCTTTGAGGTGATCGGTGCTGCAGGAACCGTGATGGGGATAAAAGAATTTATCACTGGAAGTATTGGTAGTGTTGATTTAGTGGCTTCTGTTGGAACGGCTGGTGCCATAGATGCTACTGTAGGTTTCCATACAGTTGTTGCTACAAATGGTGTTGCTGATGGGATTACTGGTTCATTTGGTGGGATGATTGGCATTGTAGATGGTTGTGGTAGGTTTGTGAGCCTCGATGGGGCAGTGGGGATAGTGTTTGATGGTGCTTTGATTATGAAAGGTGTCCTCTTTGCAGTAGGTGGGCAAAATGGTTTGCTGGGTTTTCCTTTGAATTTGAGTTTAGGAAGGATCTCTTTTTCAAAGCCTAGGCCTGTATTACCTTTGGGCTTGAACTCTGGCTGTAGCGGTTCATGTCGTCCTTGTTTGCAGGATCCCAAAGCACTTTGACCATCATACCCCATTCTTTGCATAATGAGGAGGCCTTTGCCATACTGTTCTGTAGGAAGCGTAACTCACGGTTTATCAGTGGTAACGGGGTCTTTATAGATCCAGTCTGCTAGGTCCTCATCTTGTGTTTCTTCCTCTTGACTCTTTCCAAGGATGAAAGGCGTTAAGGCACATGCAGGCATGATTAGTGGTTGCTGGAGTAACTGCTGTGGTTTACCATGTGTTCTAGGAGAAGTGGGCATTTGTCCCACACAAAAGAGTTGACTCAAGTTGTATTCTCCAGGACCTTCCTCTGCTACTTTCATTTTAAGCTTTTCTTGCTTGGGTATAGGGGTGTTTGAACTGGCAAGAGAGGCGGGATTTACATATGATGTGGAGGAAATGGCTTCCCTATTATTAGGAACAGTAATCTCTGGTTGATGGCTAATATTATGGCAAAATGCAAAAGGATTTGTATCGCCCAGGATTGTGATCTCTGCACCATTATGTGGGAACTTGATACATTGATGGTAGGTAGATGGAACAGCTTGCATGGCATGTATCCAAGGTCTCCCTAATAATAGATTATATGGCAGAGGAAGGTCCAGAACCTGACAGATGATGTGCTTTACCACAGGGCCCACTCGGATTGGTAGTACCACAGCTCCTTTGGATGAACGCTCTGCATCATCATAGGCCTTGATGGTGATCTTCTTGCGAGGATCCATTGATTCTATTGCATATCCCAATGCTGTGACCAATTGTAGTGTGCAAATGTTTAGGCCTGCTCCATTATCGATCAAGACTCGCTTGATCCTGTGTTGGTTGACAAAGCCTTCAATGTGGAGTGAGGCGTTATGAGGTTGTTGGAAAGAAGAGTTGTCACTTTCAGAAAAAGTGAGACAAGGTGATGACTTTAGATTTCCAACCATGGCTTGAAATTGGTCCGTGTTCAGGTTTGCAGGGACTGACGCCTCTTGGAGTGCTTGATCCAAGATAGTTTTATGAGATGGTGACAGGCGCAATAGCTCTAAAATGGATATGAGCGCAGGTGTTTTATCTAATTGTTCCACAAGATTATATTGCTTTGGGATGGAGGTGGTGCCTTGTGGAGCTGCCTTTATGGTGACTTTGCCACGACGTGTAACAACATTGCAATTTGGGGTGGGATTTTTGAAAGTGATAGTTGCAATTTGTTCACTGGCATCATACAGGTGATTGACAGTGTAATTATATGCAGCTTGCGTATAATCAGTGGTATCAGGACCTCGTCTGGAAGTGGAAGGGCCCCTTTGATCTTGCGATGGAAGTGGATTCTTGAACATCAGATGATCATTATTGGTTGTTTTTGGATCATGTCCTTCAATCTCAATTTCTCCTCGATCAATAAGATCTTGAATGAGATCTTTCAATCGGTGACAATTACTTGTCTTGTGTCCTCTTCCTTGATGGAACTCACAGTGTTCAGTATCTCTCCACCATGCTGGTTTAACTTGCGGCTCATAATTGGATAGCTTAGGTAGAGTGATCAAATTTTGAGAGAGGAGTTGTCGCAATACTGTTTCAATGGGTTCCCCTAAGGGAGTGTATGTGCGTTTTTGTTTTTGTGGACGAGGTCTTGGTTCATCATGAGATGTGATGCGACCTTGATTAAGAGGAACATTTGTGTTATTTTGAGGTGGAGGATTTTGTCCTACAAACCGAACCACAGGTTGTGCATTTTGGACAGTTCGACCATCCACAACTCCATCGTTGACGATATTCTTATTCTTATTCCAGAAGTTTGGTTTATCACTATTGAAGCGCGGGCGAGGACCATCTTTGGGTTCATTAAAGATTTTGATGAGTCCTTTTTTGATGAGTGCCCTTTCACATTTTATACCTTTGGTGATCATATCGTTAAAAGAGTCTGTGTCTTTGACATCCAGGTGAAATTCCATTTCTTCGTTTAAGTTGGAAATGAAAATTTCCACTAGTTCTCGTTCAGGTAACTGAAGAGAACGTCTGCTAGACATTTGGCGCCATCGTTGCAGGAATACTGAGAATAATTCACCTGGTTTTTGTTTGGTGTTGCATAGATCAGCCATGGTGATGTCGCGTTCAATATTATAAGAGTAATGAGACAGGAACTTCTGGATGAGTTCCTCAAATGTTCTTATGCCACCTGGTAGTCGGGAAAACCATGATGTGGTTGTTCCTCCCAAGCTTTGGGGAAAAAGGCGCATTAGGTATGTGTCCTCATAAGCTACTTCAAGACAAGCAGAATGAAATTCTCGGACATGATCACGGGGATCCCCCTTTCCTCTATATTTTTCAAATTTGGGTGTTTCAAACCCGCGTGGAAAGGGTGGCATATAAAGATTCCTATCAAACGGATAGGGACAGATGTCGTTGAGTGAGAATTCATTGGTTTTAACACCACTATGAAGTTGTTGGGTGAGATTCTCAACTTGTTGCCGCAACATCTCCATTTCGTTTGGAGGAGGAGGTGGTGGGTTACCTCGAGGAATGTTATATCTGATGTGATTTCTACCCCTTTCCTCCTCATGGCGACTTTGTGTAGGATCTTCATATAGGACACTAATGTCTGGCATACCATATTGTTGTTCGGACATCTTTTTCTTTTGAGATCGAGTTGTGACCATACAAGAATAACCTTAGAAAAGATTGGAGGACGAAATCTTTGATGAGAGGACTTAGCGAGACTTTTGGATTTTTGGATTTGTCTTTGATGAAAAGGGACTTTTCTTATTGGTAGGGTCTTTGGATTAGAGCTCGGATTTGATTAGGATTGACACCTTAGTCCTTGGATGAGGATCTTAGGTGGTAGGTGAAACCATGAGCGAGGTAATGACCAAGTTGGGTAGAATTTAGACCTTGGAATGATGATTAAAAAGCCTTTCTTCCACTAAGGGTTGACTAATGACCCTAAGCAAAGAAAAGGCGTAAGTTAAGAGTCTTGATTGACTCAAAGGATAAGGCAAAGGTACTTAGAGAGGATTTTTCTTCAAGCACAAAATCCAAGTGATTTAAGGATGAGGTCTAAATGGAACTTCACAAGGCATGCAACCTTGATGTGAGGTTAAATTGGATTAAAGGATGATTTGATTTGGATTTTAAGAATTGATTTGATAATTGAAGGTGATTGGTTTCGTGATTGATTGATGTGCTTAAGTCCTTAGGAAAAGATTGAGGATGATTGATTGAAGAGGGATGATAGTGATGATTAGAAAAAATTTGGTGACTAGGCTATCCTTGACATGAACATGACTCAATAGATGATTGGTTCGGATGGAAAGTTGTATGAAGGGACACGACCACCCTGATTTTGACGATAGTTGGTGTTGAAAGAAAAACCCAAACCTTGATGGAGGGCATGGACTCTTAGTTCATCACTAGCATCAAACCCATTGCTATGACCATGGACGTAATCGTGGTAATGATGCAAGAATGTCCTATGTTTAAGCAAGAGTTTGCGGTTTGTATACCAAAATTTCCGACGCCTAATGAGTTGTGCTTGTGTGAGCTTCTTTTTCTTGATAGGTCGGTGGATTGACTTCTTAGGATGATTATACAACTTAGGTTTATGAAACATGAAATGGACGGAGTTTTGACGCAATTTGGACTTTGTGTGGATAGTGACTTGGATGATTGTTTGCTTTTGGACAAATGTTTTTTGCAAAGTGTTTGAGGATAATGATGTGTTTTTAGTCTACTCTTGGCAAGCAAGTATCAAGCAAAGAAAACACGATGATCAAATGAATTTTAGCTCAAAGACACTCATGCTCATGTACAACATTTTTAAGGCTGGCAAGGACAATAGTCATTGGATCCCAATCGGTTTCCCAACTACGCTTACCCAGAGTGGACACTTAGATGCTTGACCCCACTGGCTCCCATCCACAACACTAACTTCTCCGGGGCAGCCAAGCATCAATTCCCATGAAAACTCCTCATGGCGAACTTTGTGTCTCTACTAAGGGCCGTAAAAATATGGGCGGCTTCGAAGGTCCGACCTCCTGCACCAATGACTAGAAGGTTTTTGGCCACTATGCACAAGGTGTTTAATATGTTTTCTTATTAGGAGGTACCCTTCGCAGTTGCGCAAGCACAATTGAGGCCTATAGCCCAATGAAGCACCAAGAACTTAGTAGTCATGCAAGTGTGATTGAGATCTCTAGGATCCTACTAAGCACCCAATGTGACAGTGAACTCTCATATAGCCCCAACCATTGACCCTTTCATCATCAATGGCCTATTTATTATAGTGAGTTGGGAACCCCAGGTCCGGGTATACTCACTTGGGTCGTTCCCCTCTTACCTTCTTAAAGAGCAAGTTGGGAGGGCAGGCCCGCTAAAGGTAAGCATGCAACAAATATGAAAAACTTGGAGGGTCTGGATTTCTGATCATCTAGGAGCATGTGCACAAAGATGGTGGTCAGAAAAGTGGACACCACCCAAAAAAAACTTGGAAAAATAGGTAGAGCGTACGCGGTTTTAAAATTTAAAATTCTCGCATACACGCTTAGGTTTGTTCTTCTCGAGCCTAGAAAAGGTAGCGCATACGCGCTGCTTTTAGGAAAATGAGCGTGTACGCGCTATGCCTAGGAAAATGAGCGCGTACGCGCTGCTTATAGGAAAATGAGCGCATACGCACTAATAATCCAAATAAAACCACGTATGTGGTGCCTTGTAAAAAAAGTTTTTAAAAAAAAATTGGGTTTCATTTACCCGTAAATCACGTTTTTAACTTCGTTTTTTTCCTATTTTCTCACCTAAACCGTGAATGGGGTGCTAAATTTGTCCTCCAGGCTATGGATCAAGGTTAGTTTTTGATTATTTTTGTCTTTCTTTCCGGTTTATGCAATTTGTTTTACATTTTGAATTTAATTTCATTAATTTTGATTAGGTTTTTTCATTTTTTGTTTCAAAAACCAGATTCTTCTAATCCAGAACAAGAACAACCAAATGCACCTCCTGAAAACCCACAAGAACAACCAAATGCACCTCCTGAAAACACACAAGAACAACCCCCAATTCCTCCTTTTGACCGCATAGCCGAAACACAGGAATAATTAATTAATCAGTTAGGACAAAATACGTCTAAAATCAATAGACTGATTGTAAAATTGAAAACTTCTGAACTTGACCATCATCAATCCCTCACCACTAGCCTATAAACATTAGCGAGTGGTACCATAGTTGTTTCCACATAAATTACCAAATGGGGAAGCTTTAGGGATAGGTGTCGTCAATTCTATGCCAATGGGCTATCATACGATGGAGTAAAAAACAAAAATATTTCTAAACAACAAATATGTGCGCTTTTTGTTGATCCCAAAATTGGTCAGTCATTACCTCTTAATGCAAAGAGGTTTCCCATACATTGGTGTACCAATGCACAGATGAAGAATCTTTTTTGGCAGAGGTGGTGGATGGTCTTTGATGATCCACCTTGTAATAATTATGAGGTGCCATTATATTTTTTGAGAAAAATATATTGTGAGTTTGTGCTCAATGTGTAGCCAAACTATTTTGACATGAGAGAGTTTCATGGTAGAGGTAGTGGCTCTGCCCAAGATAGACCTGGAGCCCATAGGCGATTGGCCACGGAGAGTTGCCGCCCCCTAGCACCCAAACCTAAGGTGCATCAGGTTGTCCCATTAGAGTTGAAAGAGTCGATGGAGCTAAAGACTCTTTAGGCGGCCACAACATTGACTGGTGCCATCATCCAGCATGGGACATCGTTAGCACACCCTATTGTATTGGATGATGAGCCGTTAGAGGGGAGGGCCCATCGAGCATATGTGTGTCAGTTGCTCAGGGATAGATGATGTAGTCGGTGCAGAGGGATACTCATATCATCTGTGCACGATTTGCGGTTGTAGATGTCAGGCTCACACAGTTGAGGATGTCGTGCTGACAGATGAGTTGATGGACATGGTGTTTGCCCATGAGCCACAGACACAGGTGTGTTGATTTGAATTCATAACATTTTATTTATCAGTCACTTTAAATTTGTAATTACATAAATGAATTTTCATTTATACATCGATTTAAATTGAGATAAATAATATGCATTTCAGGATGCAGCAGCGGTATCCCATACACCTCCCCCAGTTACCATAGTTGCAACTTCGATGCCTGAGGTATAAATTTTGTAACATGTTAAAATAGAATAGTACACTTTGAATTCAAAAAAATACAAGATATACTAACTATCTTTAATGCTTGGTCCAATTTCTGGTTTGTAGGTGTTGACAGGGGACGACATGTCCCAGATTGATGACATCACACTCTCAGCAATCGATTTTGGCCTACAAGGCTATACGGTATCATATTTTGTACAACTTTTTTTATGTATTGTTTTGATGGAATATGAAAGTCATTTAATTTTAGATTTTTAAAATTATGTTTAATTTATTATCTGTACTAATATCTCATGTTAATTTTGTGTTTCTAGGGTACCCCCTCCATGTCTAGGGTTCGTCTTAAGAAAAAGAATTCCTCAAAGATGCCAAAATGTGTGAAGAAGGTAATTGAACACATTTTTAGTTGTACAATTATTTGAAAATGTTGAAATCAAGTATTAGTTGGGGTTTGTAGATTGATTAGTGTTTTTTGTCTATTTTATATGTACAGTGGCCATTGAGCTTTGTGGATATGTTGAATGCACCTGATTCGCCTGCGGATCAAGAGAGGGCGGAGGTATGTATCTCTACTTTATTTTCTTGATTTCATGATTATATGCACGCATACATGTGAACTTGTGATATATTATAATCTTATAATTTTTTCATACAGGAAATATCCATACATATTTCGTCAATGGCGAACCCTCCTCCTTGCACTGGAGAAGCATCTCAGGATCCGGTACACTTTTGTTTGATATGTAAAATTAATTGTTTTCAACCTTCAATACTTATCATTATATTAATTGTATTTAATCTTTGTACATTTTTTGTATAGGTAATAGTGACAGTTTCTACATCAATGGTGAGCCATCCTCAGTCCATTGGAGAAGCATCTCAGGCACATGTACGTCATTGTTCTCTATATTATAGCTTTTAAGTGTTTTTGATATATTTATGTTAGTACATTGTATTAATTGTACATTTAATATACAATAGACTCCTTCGCGGTACGACCATAACATGGATCCATTTAAGTATGTCTTCAAGAAAACTCCTAAGAGTGATGAGGAGAGGAGAGCGAAGACATTAGCCCCTGGATCAGCCAATGAGGTAATCTACATTTCAATTGGAAAGGAATTAAAGTTAAATGCATAGTTATGTTGTTAATTGTGAACTATTTTCTACAAAAGAATTCTAACTTGGCTTTTGAATTATGGTTTTGCAGCCATCTACAGAGCCGCGTACTGCGCCGAAGAGGCTTGATTTTGATGAACCACCACAAGTTTAGGATCATATAGTGTTAGTTTTGGTCATAGAATGACCAATACATGTAGATATATTCTACATTTTTATTGTATATTGATTTGGACATGGCATATGCCACATTTTTGTAATACTTGTATTGACTTGGCAGACATGCCTTTTTTTATATATATAAATATCGATATTCGATCCAATAAATGTGTAATGAGTTCATTATTTTGTATTCATTGTATTTTGTGGTTGTCCTTTTATAAATTTAAATGAATATTTGCATATGTAATCAACAATATGAATATAAACAACAAAAATATATGATATAAAGCATTGCAATCATGGAATATGATTTGATAACATTTCTAAAATGTTGAATTAGCCCTACAAAACTCCTTGTATTCAGTTCATTATTGTGTATTCGTTGTATTTGGTGGCTGCCATTTTATAAATTTAAATGAATATTTGCATATGTAATTAAAAATATGAATATAAACAACAAAAATCGACAATATGAATATAAACAACAATGTTTTTGGTGCGAGAGCACCCTCATGCTAACAATGGTCAAATTTTGTACGTGCTCTTGAGAGAGGTAGAGGGGGAGAGAGGGGGAGAGAGAGAGAGAGAGAGAGAGAGAGAGAGAGAGAGAGAAGAGGGGGGGTGGGAGAGAAGAAGGGGTATGGAGGAAGGGAGAGGGAGAGAGGGAGAGAAGAGGGGGGAAGGGAGAGAGAGGAGAGGGAAAGAGAGAGAGAGGGAGAGAGGGAGAGAGAGAGAGAGAGAGAGAGAGAGAGAGAGAGAGAGAGAGAAGAGGGGGGAAGGGAGGGAGAGGGGAGAGAGGGAGAGGAGAGGGGAGAGGGAGAGAGGGAGAGAATATGGGTGGAAGGGAGAGGTAGAGGGAGGGAGAGAGGGAGAGAAGAGGGGGGAGGGAAGGTAGAGAGAGAGAGAGAGAGAGAGAGAGAGAGAGAGAGAGAGAGAGAGAGAGAGAGAGAGAAGGGAAGGGAGAGAGGTAGAGAGAGAGAGAGAGAGAGAGAGAGAGAGAGAGAGAAGGGAGAGAGGTAGAGGGAGGGAGAGGGAGAGGGAGAGGGAGAGAGAGGGAGGGAGAGTAGGGGGGAGGGAAAGAGGAGGGGTCTTAAGGGGTCACAGGATACCATATGACCTCTTAGGAAACAATACAACCTCTAATGACACCTAAGGGGTCATATGGTGGGCTAATAAAATGATATATTAAATTTAAAGTTATGAATAGAACATCATACAACGAGACTCCAAGTGAACAAACAACGAGGCTTCACTAAAAAGCAAGTGTAAGAGCTTGACCTAACCCTAAGAGTATTGCCTAAGTTCTAAAACATATGATGCTATTAAATTTGCAAGGTTATAAGACTGATCTCGATTGTGACTATAGGAATTACACACTTGATTTCTTTCATGGGTATGTACCATTCCAAATTGTTTGACAAGTGATGATCATCATATACTACCATTGCCATGCATACAACAAACTTTGATTTCTTTAGGTGATAGGCGTTGTGTAACAACATGGGAACTCTTGCATACCCACCACTATCGTTCTACATGACATCATCTGTGTTACTCTCCCTCTTTCTCTTCCTACCTGTTGTTTTCTTCTGAAAAACATATTGCAGGTAGAGAGAGAGGGAGAGAGAGAGAGAGACGGGGGAGGGAAGGTAGAGAGAGGGAGAGAGGTAGAGGGAGGGAGAGGGAGAGAGAAGAGGGGGGGTGGAGAGAAGAAGGAGTATGGAGAAAGGGAGAGAGGGAGAGAGAGAGAGAGAGAGAGAGAGAGAGAGAGAGAGAGAGAGAGAGAGAGAGAGAGGAGAGAAGGTAGAGAGAGGGAGAGAGGTAGAGGGAGGGAGAGGGAGAGAGAGAGAGAGGGGGAGAGTAGGGGGAGGGAAAGAGGAGGGGTCTTAAGGGGTCACAGGATACCATATGACCTCTTAGGAAATAATGCGACCTCTAATGACACCTAAGGGGTCATATGGTGGGCTAATAAAATGATATATTAAATTTAAAGTTATGAATAGAACATCATACAACGAGACTTCAAGCGAACAAACAACGAGGCTTCACTAAAAATCAATTGTAAGAGATTGACCTAACCCTAAGAGTACTGCCTAAGTTCTAAAACATATGATGCTATTAAATTTGCAAGGTTATAAGACTGATCTCAATTGTGACTATAGGAATTTCACACTTGATTTCTTTCATGGGTATGTATTGTTCCAAGTTGTTTGACAAGTGATGATCATCATATACTACCACTGCCATGTATAAAATAAACTTTAATTTCTTTAGGTGACAGGCGTTGTGTAACAACATGGGAACTCTCGCATACCCACCACTATAATTCTATAGGACATCATCTGTGTTACTCTCCCTCTTTTCTCTTCCTACCTATTGTTTTCTTTTGAAAAACATATTGGAGGTACTCTGACTCATCATGTTGCTTTGTTGACACTATTTTCCACATCTGCTCTGCTCATTAAAAATACATTCGAGAAGAATATTGCTACAAGTTTCCTTGTTTGTCACGGTAATACACCTGTGGTTCAATTCCAAACCCTATTCCTCCTATTCAATATACACACAAAAATCCATCAGTCAATTTTTTAGGAGAGGATACATGATAAAAATCAAAGAGGAAGTTGTAGACAACAAATAAATTCACTTACTTCTATAGAAGTGCAGACACAGTTGTAGTGGGGTATGGAGGGAGAGAAGAAGAGAAAGAGGGAGAGAGAGAGAGACACCTTGTATGCGTTTGAGAGGGAGAGACGATACACTTACATGTGTATATATATGTTTAATATATTATATATATATACATATATTATATGTATATAAACATATTATATATATAATGTCATATTATACACATATTATATATTACATATATTATATGTATATACACATATTATACATAGAATATCATATTATACAATAGCGTGTACGCGTTGTTTATAGTAAAGGTAGCGCGTGCGTGCTGTTTATAGGGAAACAAGCATGTACGTGCTGCTTACACTATAAGTACCCCGTATGCGCTTTTTAAACCACAAGTACCCCATACGCGCTTTTGACTGTTTAGGCTTGGAAATAGGCCTGGATGACAAAGCTACGGATTAAAAGTTTGATTTCCCTCCATTTCTCTCATTTTTTATGTGTTTTATTTTATCAACTTGGTTTATCGACTTTGTCATCATCAGGTTTACACTTCATAAAGTGGGTATTTCTAAAATTGCCACCATATTTTCATCCATCTTCTGAGATTTCTAACCATATAATTTGTTTTCAATTTGAACAACAATAACATATTATTATTGAATTTCTTTTACTAGTGTCTTCATAGTTCTCACAGAACTAGGTGCACCATTTTTTGAATAAATTTTGATATACTTATCCAAAATTTAAAAAATTTATATATTATTGTAGTGCACTTGATTCTTTACAATTTTAAAAAAAAAAATTGTATTTTCGATTTGTTTAGTGCAACTTATGCTTCTCACACGAACATGTACCGAATTTTTAAGGATGTGCTCGGTTGGAAAAATCATAAAAAAAAAATACTCAACAAAAAATTACAAAAAAATACACATCTTCTAGTGCTCACTCTTAACTATCTTTCTGCCAAAGGATATGTCAAAATACTAAATCTAACTATGACTTTTTTAATGCGCACGTCAGACACTATGTTATGTTTTTCAGAAAAAAAAACAAGGTCAATTTTTTGTGCGTGAAGGATTTGACCCCCTTAATCTTATCCAATTTTGAAAAAGTTTAGTAGTTTGGAAACTAGATTCAAAGTAGTACAATATTTGTTCTTTGATTATCTTCATATCTTGAGTGGATGACTTTCAAATTTTGCCTCCAAGTTCAGGTTCACCTGATTTCAGAAAAAAAAGTGTCCACTTATACCCCCCTTTTTGACCACCATCTTTGTGCACTTACCCCTAGCTAGATGAGAGCATACTCTCCTACCTTTACGCTTTTCACAAAACACACAAGATAATGGTTCATTTGTCCTTTAATTAAATCTAGGTGCCTAGTTAAAAAAAAACATAATATTTGGTTGTAACTCCCAGGCAACTTGCAAAACAGTTCGGATTAGTAGTTTTTTGCATTTCTTAGGTGTTGGATGATCGAGAAAAGCTGCAACACTCAAAAAAAAGAAAATCAGTAGTCACTGGCCTGCACATACAGGGCACGCGCTGAAATGCAGTCAGTCGTATTGAAGCGCCTGCACAGGCGCCAAAACGCCTACGTATGCGCTGCAGATGACAAAAACCAAAGATAATAAGAAATTAAAGTAGACAAAATTGTGATTTTATACCTGTCTATCGTGCTGGTCTAGATCGGTCGCGCTGAAACGCCTGTGCTCGCGTTGAAATCTTGAAAACAAAGAAAAAGGGTTAGCGGTTTAAATTTTGAAATTCAAATTTCAAAAACAAATTTTTTTGTTGAGGGCAGGAATTTTTGAAAACGATCGCACTGGTTAATTTTCCCTCGCGCCGAAACGCATCCACCTGCGCTGATGCGCCTGCACATGCGTCGAACAGACAAAACAGAGAGTAATTTTTTTTTAAACAAAATAGAAAGCGGGATAATTTTTGAATGGTCACGCTGATGCGCTTGCACTCACACTGATGCGCCTGTGCACGCACCGAAAAGGTATGTCTGTCGCGCCGAACCCGAATCACTCGCGCTGATTTCCGGTCTCTCGCACTGTTCCGATACCTGCGACTTGCAAACTCACAAAAACTCAAAAAATATTAGTTTTTAGGGACGTGGGTCCCACTAGGTGTGTCAGAATGAAGATGGGAAAAGCAAGCAAGGTGGATTTGGATGGTTAGCATGCAAATCGAAAACACTAAAACATAAGAACATGAAGCATAAATCAAATCACATAGAAAACATGAAGACAAATGCTTTTTACCTTGCAAAACTTTTACTTTCTCCCTCGAATGGAGCTTGAATGAATTCGAAGTGCGCCCAAGTGCCTCCAACGTGATGTCGATTTGCTCCTAGATTGCTTGATGTGATTGGCTCTCCAACATTGTGCACAAATGGATATGATGGATTTGAGGGATGAGATGGATGAGATGGATAGTATGGCTAAGTTTGGATGAAGGATAACTTTGGCATGATGAGGGTGCAAAGATGGTTTTCTAGGCACAAACTAACAACATGAAGTTGCTAAAATTGGAGATGAAATGTGAGAGGATGGAGTCCTCAATTTATAGGGAGAGAGGAGGAGAAATGAAGGGCTAGGATTGACCCAAGATGGAGGGTTAGGATTCCTTGTGAGCCCACACAAGGCCCAAGAAGAGGTGTGGAGACCAAGAGATATGTCTTAAAAGGCATTTCTTATCTCCACACTCCTCAAGGTACATTGGGAAGACTTCCCAATGTGCCTTGAGAAGAGCAAGGGATGAGACATTTCTTGAGGAATGGAAAGGAAGAATTAAAAATTCTTCAAAAATGATGCTCATGGAGATTGGAGGAATAAGGAGGAATTAAAAATTCCTTGGAAGATGAGATGCCTGGAGGAATGTGAGATTTTGAAAATCTCACATTCACCTAGGAAAAGGGCATTTAAGGAGAGTTGTTGGATGGAAGGGACAAGGAGTTGGCTTTGTGGCTAATCATGATGATTAGCCACTAGAAACTCATTAGGAGATGGATTAGAGGAAAGATTAGGTGAGATTAGGGTAGATAAGATTTGTAGGAGGATTTGACTGTTAGAGTATTCGGGTATTTACTTGATTAATTAAACATTATTTGTTTAATTATTTAAGTTCCCTTTATCTCTTTTACACTTAAGCTAACTTTAGGTGCATATAATTAATTATTTTAATTAATTATTATGTGCAAACCTAGGTTTTCCCTTTTAGGGTTTCTTGACCTATTAAAGGTTGAGTTATTTCTTTTCATTGTATGAAGAAGGATTATTATTGACAATACATTTTTGGAGATTATTGAGCTCTCATCTTTTGGAGCATATTTTTCCTGTGTATTCTTTCCTTCTGTGATTTGCTTCATTGCTTCTCCTTGTAACAGACTTTTCAGCTTGTAGAGATTATTTAGGCTCCTATGGTGTTGTATTTTCTCAACTCCTATATGGTATCAGAGCTTCAGATCTACAACTACCTGTTCTTGTTTTGAGAATTTTGCTTTGGAAGCAGATCTGGGGTTTCAGGATTTTTTTATGTACCTAGGGTTTGAACTTTTTTTTTTGAGCACTTTGGGCCTAAATGGATCTCACCATCATGCTCAGAAGGCCCGAAAACCGTTATGGTCATATAAAATTTGACCTATTTTGGTTCCTGAGCCTTTGGAAGTATTTTTTCTCTAGATCCAGACCGTACGACCCTGGCACGCAGTTCGAGAAAAAAATTCAAATTTTTTTTTTGCCTTTTTACGGCATGCAGGCTAGATTTTGATTTTTTATTAAAAAAAATCTTTAAAAAAATTAAAAAAAAGGGCAGAGGCGAATAGTTTTTTTTTAATTTTTTTTTTTTTTCTGAGGTCTCGGTTTGTGGGTACCGCAGGGTACCGGACTAATAGGCCTGTCAGACCTGTCAATCTAGCCTCTGTGGCCCCTGTCGGCCCCCACCGGCCCTACGTTCCCCGGCGGTCGCCCAGCAGCCCCTTCGGCTGCCCTGCTCCGCCTGTGGTCCCCCACTCCCCGACTGCCACCTCTCGGCCCCTGCCGACCCCACGACCGCCACTTGCGGCCCTCGCCGCCCGACCCCCTATTGCCGGCCCTCCCCAGCCTCCCCTGCCGCTTGTCGATGCAGCTCCCCGGCCGCTGCTTGCAGCCCACCGCCGCCCAAGCGGCCCCACTCTGCCCGAACGCGCTGCCGTCGCGCCGCCCAGCGGCTCTGCTCCGCATGTGAGCGCCGCTCCGCCCGGGCTGCCACCGGAGCTCCTCTAGGCCACCGGAGAACCACCAGGCTGCCATCGGAGTGCCACTGGAGCGCCGCTCCCTGGCCACCTCTGCCCAAACAAGCCACCAAACTCCCTATTTTGGCTTTTTCAGGGGGGTTTGGTTTTTTGGCTCTATCTTGGGCATACGGAATCGTTTTTTCAAAAACGAATAGGCGTCGGAAAGCTAGTTCCGAGGCTGACCTCATGGTGTTGGTAATTTTTTCCAATTTTTCTATTTGATTGTTTTTTTTTTCTAGTCAAAGTGAGGTCTAGTTTTTGCACTCGGGGAGCCATAGAATGAGCATCCGACCTCCGTTTTTTAAAAAAATTATATTTTCAGAAAGCGTGTGTTGTGTACTTTTCATCCATCTAAGTTTTATTTCCAGATTCTTCTCCATGTATATTTTATTCAATTTTTTTCTTTTCAACACTCTGGTGGATATCGTGGTTGTTTCAGGTCCTGGGATCTCTTCTCTGAGTAGGATGTCTCTATTTTGGTTCACATTTCTATTTCCAGTCTTCTTATCATTGTAGCTTGTATTTATGCAAACACACTGAGATAAAGTGTCATCATGCATTGTTTACTTGGAATCTTACATATCTTGTGTCTTGTTGTACATGCACTATTGATCAAGTGCCATGAGGGGGTTGATGTTTGCCTTTTGTTTGCCATCTTCCTTTGTCTAGTGAGTGTTCCTTTCACGACATTCGCCTCATGATGATGTGTCTCAGCACCTTTGATGTTCTTGGTTCTTCGTCATACAGTTTTTTTTTGCTGTCCTTTTCAATGTTCCTGTCCCTCTCCCACTTCCGCATTATGGGGAGGTTTATCCTGTTGGTTCTACTGCTTCCATGGTTCAATTGATCAGCTCTTCAGGCTTTGGTTTCTCATGCCATCTGTATCTTTGATTTCAATTGTTTTTGCCTTGTTTGCCTCCTGATTTGAGTAGTGTCATTTGAGGGCACTCATGTAGATTACAATCTTCTCTACCTGGTCATGTTCTAGTTCAGTGGAGGTTCTTTAGATCAGTAGTTATTTTTCGATAGAGTTTGCAGGTTCTTCATGCTTCAGTGGTATTCTTTTCCATCTCTTTTTGGAGTAGAGTTTTGTTCCCATGTGGTTTTCTCTATTTCTGCAGTTCATAGAGATTTCATTGTATTTGGGTACCTGATCAGGCCTTGTTGCTGGGACCCATCTTTATTGCTTTTAGTAGCTGTTCTAGGTTTTAGCTTCTCCCTAAGTCTAGCTTAAGGAGGGGTGTTAGAGTATTCGGGTATTTACTTGATTAATTAAACATTATTTGTTTAATTATTTAAGTTCCCTTTATCACTTTTACACTTAAGCTAACTTTAGGTGCATATAATTAATTATTATGTGCAAACCTAGGTTTTCTCTTTTAGGGTTTCTTGACCTATTAAAGGTCAAGTTCTTTCTTTTCATTGTATGAAAAAGGATTATTATTGACAATACATTTTTGGAGATTATTGAGCTCTCATCTTTTGGAGCATATTTTTCCTGTGTATTCTTTCCTTCTGTGATTTGCTTCATTGCTTCTCCTTGTAACAGGTTTTTCAGCTTGCAGAGATTATTTGGGCTCCTGTGGTGTTGTATTTTCTCAACTCCTATATTGACTAGGAGAGAGAATGAGTGGAGGGAATTAAAAATTAGAAGAATAATGTTAAGTGAGCTTAGGGAGTTTCTAGAAGAATTTATAAGGTTAATGATAGATTAGGAAAAGGTGATTTGTAGGAATCACTTAGGTGAAAGTAATTAGTTAAGAGGAGGAATTTGAGAAGATTTAATATTGAGGATTTTTAGAAGAATAAAAGGGGACTGATTTATTAATAAATCAATCACAGACTATAGTGACAATATTAATTATAATTAATTAATATTGAGGAGAATTAAAAAATTGGCATAATTAATAAATTAATTATGTCAAGAATTTAAAAATAATTAAAATAATTATTTTTAAGTGTCTACACAAGTAATATCAATGCAACCACATGAATCAACACCATAACACATATATTTATACATGGAAAACCTCAAAGAGGAAAAACCACGGTGGGATTGGTGACCCACAATATCTATCCACTGGCCAAATGAATAAATATTACAAGAGGGGCCTGCACAGGCAGGAAGGCTTACTGCTTAGAGCATACTGCTCATCACAAAAGGAGCCTCTTTGACTATATATCCAAATACTGGACTACAAACAAAAATTGAACTCAGAATGTGCATCTACTATTCTGGATGAGTTCTGGTTAAAGCATTGTTTGTATTGGTTACACTATAACCCCCCTTACTGGTATCTTAGATCGCTTCCCTATCCTCTAGACCAATAATCAAGACCGATTGCAAATCTTTACATTCGCATTTTATCGATCAAGATAACATCACAAAACCTTTCGCATCACTTATCTGTTATATCTCCCATATATCCACAGCATACAAAATGAGCTAACTCAGATTGACTTGTATACCCATTTACATGAATAAACACAAATGCCTTATGTCGGCTTACAAACATATCACAAAAGATAAGACACATGTCGGCCCAAATAAAATATAAACATAAAACAATATGATCGTTGTCGCTTCCACGCTTGCCGGATCAATCACCTATGTCGGCCTTAGAATACCGGTTCCAAGTTTGTCGGTTCCCTGAATGTTGGTTCCCTGAATGCAGGTGTACGGAATGTCGGTTACCTTGATTGTTGGATCTCCCATGAAGTGTGTTGTCATCAATGACAACACTTATAACTCGGATGAGTGTCAATTGCCAATAATGACTACCCTTTTGTGGAGGAAATACCAAGAAGGAGATCGGAAAATCATAATAGAGCAACAAACATCAATGAAGAAGATGCATACTCATCACAATCCAAGAATGTTGAAAATGAAGAGGTGCTAGCCACCAAGATAATCATGTTGAATGAACCAATTCAAAGAAAGAACCTATTTAAGACAGGATGCAAGTGTCAAGAAAAGGTATGTAATGTTATCATATATGGTGGAAGCACTAATAATCTTGTTTTCGAAGAGATGGTGAATAAATTGCAACTGGAGAGGAGAAATGCATCCATATAAGATAGCTTGGATACAATATGACAAGAAATTTTTGGTTAGTGAACAAAGTTTGGTAAAAAATAATATTGAAAAGTATTATGATGAGATAATGTATGATATTATGCCTATGAATGCTTGTCATGTTTGTTAGGTAAGCTTTGGCAATTTGACATGAGAGCTGTGCATGATGAGTACGCTTATACATACCCATTGATGAAGAATGGAGTGAAACACAAGTTGAAGTCATTGCACAGAGTAATGGGAAAGGCATGCAACAATGCAAGGGCTTGTTTAGTAGATGACATAGATGTTATGAAGCAAGAACATGTTTGTTTTGTTAATACTAACCAAGAAGAAGTTGAGAATGATGATTTGTTGATGTGTATTGAAGCAGTTGATAGAGAATGGGAAGAGTTGATTTTAGGTGGAAGAAAGGTGTAGCAGAAACAATAGTATGTCTTTTAGAAGGCATTGAAACAATGAGAATTCATGAAGGAGACAAGGTGGAAGAAGACAAAAAGGTTAAAATAGTAAAAGGGGTGAATGAAGATATTTTTTTTATTGAAGGTGACGGTATGAATTCTATTCTAATTTTGATAGACTATGTTGTTGGGAAATCGAATTTGATACTTTGAACCTTATGAATGGTAGAAGTAGAGTAAGAATGCAAGGGAATGATGTTGTTAGGTTTCAAGAAGTGAAGAACAAGAAAATGCTAGTAGAGAAAGCAAAAATGTGGATACAAGACAAACACAGGGTCTACAAATCTTTCTGACTTTAACTCAAAAAACATTTTCTTTTACCATGGATTTTTGATGCAGGGGCATCCATGTGGAGAACTTTAACTTTGAAATTTCCATTTTTTTCTTCTTGTAGGCATTAGAGTGTGGGTCTTGTGTCTTTTGACCAATTCATTAAAGACTCCTGAAATGGTAGTAGTGAGGTGGAATGGATTTATGAGGAGTGGAGTCCTAAAATGGCTTAAAGACTATCAAATTTCAATTGGTTATGCGATTAATGATTTTTTGTTGCAGATTTTGAAGAGGCAAAGGTCTTAAAAGAGGTGTTTCTTTTCTTTTTGTTCAAAAATAGTAGAGGATGGTGGCTATAGAGAAAAAGGAGAAAGGAGTTGTGTAGTGAGGTGTGTTGCCCAAGACAAAGAAAGGAAGTGGGCGCAAAATCATGGAGAAGGGAATTGGATACCTCTTGCAAACTGACTAAGTGAGAAAAAGAGGGAGAGACTAATTGGAATTGGTTAAGAGGAGTAGAAAAATCACCAGGAAGATTAGTTCCAATGCATTGAAGCTTATGAAATGCAATACATAAATGTCATCCAAGTAGTAGAGGCGACAAGAGAGGAAGGGAATAATTGGAAACCTTCACTTTACTAAGATATAGAAAGGGGGAAAGTGTGTAAGAGGAACAAAATAAACAGAGAAGTGTCAGGTGAGTAATAATGGTAGAGGAAGAATATGACTTGGGCTACATAGGAGTTAGGAGGGTGAGGTGAAAAGGCAATGAAGCATTGGGAAGTGAATGAGATTGGGGGGTGCAAGAGGGCATTGAAGAAATAGAGGTCGTGAGATTACCAAAAATGGTGAGAAACTCCATTGTAGGACGGAGGAAAGAACTAAGTAAAGGTGCAAAGGAAGATAGGCTATGCAATATGAGAGTGAGGAAAAGTGTGAAAGTGTGAACAAAGAGCAACCAAAGGCAAAGGCACTGTGTTGGAGAAGAAAGTCTCAGTAGTCAGATAGGCTATGAAATTATGCAAAATTGATGATATGTAATTAAGAAATTTTACAAAGAGAGGGAGTCCATAGTTAAAAACCACAAAATAATAAGGCATTTGTAGTGAATGAAATAAATTTTATTTCTATATTGTGAAACAAAGATTCTCTATTTTAATGTTAAAATTTGGTTTTGTGAGTTAATGTCATTGTGTATTTCATTATAATGGATACCAAACTATTAAGATAAATATTAGCTTTATCCATGAACCAAAAGAATTAAAAAATATATTATAATTAACTAAAATTAATTTTAAAAATATATATTATAATTAAGTAGCATAATTTTATTTTATAAAAATAATAAAAATACATTCTTCTTTTCCCATGTAGAACCATACAAGACTAAGCAAATGACTCTTAGATGACATAGGGCACCATGTAAACTCCATAACGAAATAATGAAAATGAAATAAATATTGAGCTGGAGTCAACTCTAGTCTATGCCTTCAAAAGGTTTGGAGACCGCATGATGAATTAAATACAATGTTTTACTACGAACGAATCACGGGCCGTTATTTTATTAAAACGAATCACGGAGCCTTATCTGAGAGTTGAATACAGTATATGGAATGAGAATAAAAACGACAAGGTGTTTTTTAGGAAGATAAAAATTGCTACATTCATTCGAAGTGTTGTAATTGGTTCTTCACAATTTACATGCAATACCATCAAATGGATTTAGCTTATTGCCAATCTGAAAGTGGCCTTTCTATAAAAGCATAAGCCATACTCAAGAGAGAAAAAATTAATTTCTAATACTCATCAAAAACAGAAATTAATTTCTTTCTCAACTTATGGTAATCTTGATGATGCTTTTTTCTTAACTTATGGTTAAACTTGATGATGCCTTTTTTTCTCAACTTATGGTTAAACTTGGTGATGCTCTTTAGTGTGCTTTTTACAGTTGGTTGATTGTCTCATCTGAATATTCTAAGATTGTGTTTAATTATTATACACCACAATTTCTAGAGGGAACAAATCAGTAGTAATGCAATTACTTTGACAATCTGCAGTTCCAAGATGCACACGACCTGTTTGACAAAATGTCCCTACATGCTAAATGCTCATATTTTAGAGTGGAGTTGCATGACACTTAACGAAAATAAATACAAAATAACTTATGCATCTGCTGGTTTTACAAAAACTTCAATTGTTTCGCATTGTCTAGTGCGCTCCGATCTCTTTCTTCTCCTTGTAATTATTTTTGCCCGTAGTTGTAATGGGTTGAAGGGAAATTAAGAAAGCATGCGTTTGATTTAGTTTAATTGATGTAATCGAGCCACTGCCTTGGTAGAAACGAATAGGCACCTCCAGAGATGGATTTGGATAGTTAAACAAGGGAATTTTTTTCCCCTTGATGAGATTTTACTGTGTGATGCGCGAGAAGATTGTTTTGTGTGATGGGAAACCAATGGGCTGCATTCAACAGAGACGATGTGGGATCAGCAATGGCAGGTAGTAAGAACATTGCCAAGGTGTTGCTAAGTCCTCGGATCTCTGGTACAGTAAGTCCTAGAAACAGGTTTTTCAGTTCTTCCTCCAGGCGTTTGGTTGATGCGGATTCCATTGCTGCATTTGACTATTTTAGAGCAGGAATGGACAAGGCGTTAATCAATGCAGATGACTGTGTAACAACAATGAATGATTGTGGGGGTGGAGGATGTAGAAAAAGGCCTCTTAGGCTTCTGGAGATGTTTTTCTATGGTATGCTTATGAATTTTCTAGTTAGGAGTATAGTTATGGGGGTGAAGAAGCTCGCGGCTAGGAAATTCACGAGACAGCTCTTTGTGTTAATTCTTGTGGCACTAACCATTGGATTGCTGTTTGTAAAGTTAGGCTCTATTCTATGGGTTGGACACCAATCTGAACAGGTTTGTATTTTTAAATTTTTCTTTACTACCCATTTGGCAAATCTGGTTGGATATATTTGTGTTTCTAATGAGATTCTTGTCCGGATTGTCAAGCCTAGAATATGGCTCGGCTTACAAGATACTACTGTGGGTTTTCTAGCTTGGTCTGTTTGGATACAATCGCTTCATCATCATTACAATTGCTTTCCCCTAACACTAGACATCGTGTTGCCTATACTGCATCCTTATAAATATCGCTACATAGTGACTCGAGTGTCTAATTTTGAATGACAAAAAACTGGCGGCTACAATGAACATTGAAAACCTAATTAACCTGAAGAGTTGAAAAAAACAGCTGTGCATTATGTATTCCCATGCAAGTGATAAATACCATTGAAAGTGCACTTACTTTGATGGGCTGAGCCTGTATCCAAGTGCTGTACGTAATGAATTCCCTGCATCCTATTGTGATTTAGCCCCAACTTTCCATAGAGAGCAAGGCAGGTCACTGCAATTGCCGTCTGTACCCCATAGTCCAGCTTCTCACTCATCTGGTGGCTTCATTGTCCCCAAAAAAGCCCCGGGAAGTATCAAACATCTCAGGTAAGATATGTGGCAATGTATCTGGAGTGGAAATCTGTTGTTTCTGGCTAGCCGTATTCATAATAGTACTTTGGTAAGCTTTCAGGTTTTCATTCTCCAATCTTATCACCCTTCCCATTTTGTTGGCTTTTGAAAGTCATTGTTATCAACTGAAACTCTGATCGCAGCATTGATCAATGGACTTCCTTTTGTAAGCAAAACCTATATTTTCATAATCCATCATTTTCTTAACAAAATATTATATTATTATTTGGTATTATGTTTTATGCAAACTTAGACCCTGATCTATTAAATTACTCTGCAAAATGTTGGTATAAGTTCTATTATCCCTTGATATTTTATAAGCAGAAATAAACGTCCAGGAACCATCATTACCCTCTAAATCATAACATATCAAAACTCAATTTATGTTATTTTTTCTTGTGTGACAGTAGGCTAAATCAGGCCTTATCCAGGATTTCTGATTCCTTCTAATTTCTACCTTAAATATTAAAAATCGGATTCAGGGTTCAATCTCAATGGGTCTGGCTGATCTAAACGTTTTGATCAGACAGCATTTTTGCCAAGGCTGTATTTTTAAACTACACCAAGTCCTTGTTTCCCAGAAAATAAATTATGCTTGATGGCTTTTCAAGTATAACTGGTTATATTCTTTCTTGGCATTTGGTTGAAAGTAACTAGGAACGTTACTGGACCTACATCAGTTTGAAAAGAACGCTCTCCAGTTCTGGACATGTTACTACATGTGCATATATCCTCCAAGATACAGATTTACTTATTGCAGTGCCGCAATTTCAAGTTGGGTAACTGTTTTAAAGAACGCACCTTCTTACCATTACACCACAACCCTTTGGACTATAATTGCCTGCGTTCTTCAACCATACTGACTATATTATTCCTTGCAAAAGGCCACAATCATGTCGTGGCATACTGCCCTGTCACAGACAAGGGTTGTATTTCAATGAGACTGTAGCTTGCTTGATAAGTATGCTCTTGACATCTTGTCCTTCGATTTTCTATTTTCTATATTAAATTAACATCAGGATTAGGTTTCAGTCTCAGTAGGTTAAGCTTACCTAAACATTCGGATTCAAGCATAACTTATGCCAAATCAATCCTTACCTTTTATCTATGACAAGCAGGAGAGATGATAGAAAAATAACTAAGCCATGAATTAAAATATTCAGGCTACTTATTTTTCAAGTAACCTATATTATACTACTTAAACCAAGTCTCTATTTCTGATGGGATAAGTTATGCTTAATGTCATCGTAAGTATATCTGGCTATGTTATTCGTTCTTAAGTGCTGGTGTTATGTCAGGTACATGGTAAACTGCCCTAAACAGGGTTCATACTTGTTCAATTTGGTAATGTACTTGATAAGTTTGAAGTGTTATGAGTCCAATTTATTGGCTTTAGTTTTGTTATCTTTGCCTTTATTCCTCTTATTTCATTCATATGTAGTTTCGTTTTGAAAATATTCATAGATATTTTAAGCCTTAGGATTCTGATTCCGTACGACACCACATAGGTTCTGTCATGGAAGCTTTGCCTCCAGGAATTTGTGTTGTGAATTTTATATAGTCAGAATGAATAGTTGTTCTTGGGGTTAAAGTATGATTTTTTCTGCAATCACTTGAAACTACCAAAAGTTCAACATGATTGAGAAAGCTGTATATTAGTTAGATATGTAAATAAGATTTACAGCACAAGATCTAAAGGTACATATGATTTTATTTGTCCATTGAGAGGTTTAGTGAACTTATGGATTAAACTGTGAGTTTTTTTTTTCTCCATCCAAACATTTGCACCACAAACGCTGATGCAAAAGAAAGTTACAAAGTTTAGTCAAAAAGCTTACTAAGCAAGATCTAAAGGGCTAGGAAATAATTCTTTCACCACTCAAATTGGGATTAATATCAACTTCTCCTGACATGGCATGTGTTTTCTTATCATTCATTGCCCGTCTTCATCATACAATTAATGATAAAAGAAAATCACTCCGTTTAGCTACTTTGTTTTGTAGATTCTTCCACTCGGCACATTCCTGAGACCTCTTGGGGATGCTACTGTGAATAGAGTTTTGACAGAGGATTCTCAACATTTTTCAACTTCGTATGAATCTGCCCCCCTGCTTGAAGCCGTTGATTCTTCTGAAGCCTTGGATGTAAGTAACTTAACAAGAAAAGAACCAATGTCAATATGGAACATAAGTGAATTGCAATTCTTTTTACTACAAATAATTGACATTATATTTCATGTAAAATTTTAGTAAATATCAACGTTTGGATCCAGGATAATCATAAATGCAATGAACTCTGGTCTAAGCCAGATAACATGCACTTCTTCCAATGCATAGATCGTGCTCAACATTCAAAGCGTATGTTAACACTTCGAAAAGCCTCTCGAGTGGATGATAAACTAAATTTAAAATTTGTGAAGAGAGTCAATAAAGCATTTTTAATTGACTAAATTGAACTAAAATTTCATAACAGGCCCAGGAGAGAAGCACAATGGATATCTTGTTGTGAATGCTAATGGGGGGTTGAATCAGATGCGTACAGGGGTAAATATTTTTAGATGCAACAGGCATGATTTTTTTGGTCCTCACTTCTTTTGAATTGAATGTGGTGTGCCATCTTGTATAGTTTAAGTTACACTTCTCAACCTGCAGATCTGTGATATGGTTGCCATTGCAAGAATCATGAATGCTGTGCTTGTTATACCAAAGTTAGATCACAGTTCTTTCTGGGACGACCCAAGGTATTTATATATTTATTTTAATTTGTCTGTACCCTATAAATTCCAATAATACTGCACTTATTTTTGAGTTCTTAAAATGTTTCTTAATATTGGAAAGCTTTTGATGCTCCAGCGAGTTTAAGGACATATTTGATGTTCATCATTTCATCGACACATTGAAGGAGGATGTGCACATTGTTGATTTCTTACCAAAATCCCTCGAGAATGTTGAATCTCTGAAAAAGGCTCCCATTTCGTGGTCAAAGGTGAGCCAGCCTCTATGGTAAAAATCTTTGATTTATTCCATTGTGAATCTTGAATTTCCATATTGTATGCTTTTTTAATACATTGGAGATGTATGGCTGACCTTTCTGTAAGCTTTGTGATTTACAGGCCTCATTCTACAAGGATGAGATGCTTCCTCTGCTTAAACATCACAAAGTATTGTATTTTACACATACTGATGCTCGTCTTGCAAATAATGATCTCCCCAATTCAATTCAGAAGCTCCGTTGCCGTGCTAATTACCAGGCACTGAAGTTTGCTGAACCTATTCAGAGCCTATCCCGCACTCTTCTTGGTAGAATCCGGAGAAAGTCACCATTCATTGCCTTGCATCTAAGGTATCTAGAACAATTTGATTTAAGAGTATGTGTTTTTTGTCTTGCTGTTTTTGCAGCAAGTCAATAATATGTCTTTCAGCAGTAAAACTGTTTTGTACTGTGATTGTGAATCAAGGTATGAAAAAGACATGCTAGCATTTACAGGATGTGCACATGGATTGTCATCAAAGGAAGAAGAGGAACTCAGGCAAATGCGGATTGGCGTTGAGCACTGGAAAGAAAAGGAAATTGATGGGGAAGAAAGACGTCTGCAGGGAGGTTGTCCATTGACTCCTCATGAGACTGGCCTTTTTCTGAAGGCTTTAGGCTATCCCTCTTCAACTAAGATATACATAGTAGCAGGCAAACTTTATGGGAATGTCAGTGTGGAAACCCTGAAGAAGTATTTTCCAAACGTTTACACTCATTTAAGTTTGGCTACTGACGAAGAACTTGAGCCTCTTAAACGATACCAAAACAGATTAGCTGGTTTGGATTACATAATGGCTTTAGAAAGTGATGTATTTGTTTACACCTATGATGGAAATATGGCCAAAGCTGTTCAGGGACACAGGCGGTTTGAAGGATTTAGGAAGACAATCAGCCCTGACAGGTTTGCTGGAAAGAAATTCTAGCTTTATTTCAACTGCTGGCCACTTTTGACTTAAAATATCAAACTTTACTGTTTAATGTCCAAGTTTTCAACTAATGTCTTTACCTTTTTCTATTGCAGACGAAATCTGGTAAGGTTGATGGACGAGTATGAGTCGGGAAGTATTTCATGGGAGATCTTTCAGCATCAGGTCAAGGAAATTCATGCTCATAGAATAGGAGCTCCATATGGTCGAGAACCCGGAGAATATCCTAAAACGGAGGAGTATTTCTATGCAAATCCTTTCCCTGGTTGCATTTGTCAAAAAAAGCAATTGCCAAGGCGAGTGTTGAATGAAAATTTGGGAATACATTATGATTCAGCTTGAGACTGGCTTAGGCTTAGGTAATCTCATGCATGTTACATATCTTCTCCAGGAATTCCTCTTTACACTTCATAAGTTCTAACTCTTTAGTGTAGCTTGGAATTCCTTGAGATATAGGCTAAAAACTTATCATTCTTTCCTCAATTAAAAATAATGTGCAGGCTCTCTTACATTTTCACAGGCAAATGTTTTAGTCCTGTTGATTTTAGGGAAGCACGCTCGATGATGAAATGTATGATCTTTATAGTTTCAAAGATCCCACAAAGGGACAGCCCATGAAGGAAGCTTTTAATGTAGCGACATACAATATTTTTCACTGCTGCAGAAAAGAAGCTGTGCTGTAATTCATGTCTCTTCACCTGCCATTGTTCCTTTATTTGAATTGCATGGTTACGGGCATTTGTTTAGTTCACTGTAATTCATATTGACTCTATGAGTCATACATCAATTTGGACATTGAGGAGGCACTACCTACATTGCTCTATTTGCTTTTCACATTTGATAGTGAGGCCATTACCATTCAACCTGACCAGAACTGTAAATTGATGCCTGGTCAGCAGGATTAGCATTTGTCACTATTAGACAAAAAGATTAGGAAAAAATGAAATTATAGTATGTTTCCTTTCTCGAGGTTGAGTCCATTGTAGAAACTCCGGATACAAGCAACATTTGTACAGCTTACTTATATATTGGGTGAAATGAAGCTCACAACAAGATTTTCCTTCTTTGCTTTTTCTAACCTCGGTAATTCTAATCATCATTATTTGGTCCCAAAAGAAATGAATCACTGAGTTTTGAGTGACAAATATTATAATTGAGACATTTTCTGGAGTAGGCTGACTTCCTTCTAATCTAATATGAATTGCTGTTGTTTGGGGCAGAAAAGGAGAGAAATAACCGAATATAAAAAGGTGATGCGCCACAATAGATAAATCTTTCTACTTTTGTAGAACTGATAAAACTCAATATTTAATTAACCACAACATATGAAATGCAAAATGTAAGAAATTCAACATTACTAAATTAATTATCTACTCGGAAGAAGAACAGAAACTAAAGCCACAGCAATTTTATTGCATACTTCAAAAAGGTTACACAAGTGCACTTATTTGAGAAGGCTCAAATACTTGAAATTTCAATAGCTAAGGCAATACTTGAAAAGTGTTTCAGAGATTTGCTCTCATATTGAGCCGAATGCTGTTATTTATACAGAAAAGTTAAAGGTGGGCGACGAGCTTTATGTGTCTTTAGAGCCATCTCATATTAGAACAGTTATTAAAACTATAGTAAGCATGTGAAAACATGTAGTCTTTCAATCTCTAGTGAACCTGTTTTGCTTGAATTGTCTTTCCTATAGCTAACGCAAACCCTTGAATTTATATGCAACCACTTCTGTAATTATTTCTCCTTCTTTGTCTTCTACATGTAGCCATATTGTACTCAAATATTGACTATCCCATTTAAAATTTCTGTAAATCAAGTCTTAATCAGTTTACCACTAAGTCGAACCTGTCAGACGTTTTTGTACCTTCGACCTTTTGTCCCCAAGTGCCCACCATTCCGGAAAGTCCGCCGTATTCAAACTGATAGGATTTTTATGTCCCTCGCACGCTTCGCAAAAGCTTCTAATGCTCCTCGCATACCGCCTAAAACCCTAATTTCGCCATTATATAAAGCTCCACATCTCGCACAAACCTTTAGCTATATACTTGCCTCGTCGCCGTGCCTGACCTTGTTAAGTTCGAATTTCCAACAAGAAGAACGGTTACAGCTGATCGCCATTCATTCATTCACGGGCTCACAATTGTGACTTCAAAAGGATTTTGACTGGCTGAAAAATTTGTTTGCAATGATGAAATCCAGAGCCTACAAAAGCAGTGTTTCACCCTAGACTTATGCTCGCGGACTTCCATGGACCTACATATGCATCTCAGTAGATTTCGAATTTATTTCTCAAATGAAACATTACTTATGCTACAATACGAAACATAGCGTAATACTCAGCCATTCGAGCATGAGTAAAAATATTTGAAGCGGAAATGGAGGTGATTTCTCTTGCGCTTACACGGTAGAAATCTCAAATTTTTGATATTGCGGACACCTTAGTACTGTTTACACCCCTGACCTGAAGGCTCAACTGCTTTAAAGTGGAAACAGTGAAAATTTCTGTTCAGTTTGTTTTGCAGGGATTTTCATTGTTTGTACCCGCGGAGTCGACGGCCGCTACATGGCGAGATTTTCATGTTCCTGACAATCTCCAAAGACCGATCAATATAGTGAAGCGAAGTTTCATCGTCACTGAGTACCTCAAAGGGCTGTCGAACTCATTAATGGCGTTACTTTGGTTCTAGTTTGGCTCCGCAGAAGTTTATTGTGCTTTAAGGGCGGGATCCGGAGAAACCAGACACATTTGCACTTTGGGCTATGTGCTCTCAACTAAGAACTATATAGGAGGAGAAATAAAATGGAAAGAAAAACAATCATAATTTAAGAATTAGTTTGCATATGTTTGGATTGGATGTGAAATTAGGGGAAAAGTATTAGTAATTATTATAATTAATTTTGCATATTCATAGATCTTAAATGATATATTGGATTTTGACGATTTTTTGTTGTGGTCTTCGTATGCGATTTAACTGTTTATAGCTATTGTTTTAGTTTTTGGGTGGTAATGAAGCATGTAGGATTCATTATGTACGCAAGGGTCAAAAAGTACACATTTCATAGTGTCACCCGATACCTACTTAAAGATAAGCCAATAACTGTGCACTTAAAATTGTCAATACTTATGGACAATGCCCTAGTAGTCATGCACAAATGGGCCAATTATGGAGCAAAAAAGTTAAAAAGTGAGCATCTATTGTTACATGTGAAATTTATTAATAGACTTTTAGTTATCATTTTTTTGGTTTCTTTAAAGTTAATAATTGGGGGGTTGGGTGAACAAGGAGTGAATGATAATTGGAACATGGGCGGTAATTGGTGCTCTTCCCTTAGAGGATGAGTGATACTAATAGAAGAGTGGGCACATAAGATAATTGTACTTTAGAAATGGTGGAAACGGAATGACATTATGTCATGGAGTGTCCATATTACAAGATATTCAAATCAATTATATTGAAACTTTAAATGTGGGCTCCTTGAGTAACCTGTTTGAAAAAGAAAGGATAATGAAAGTTATAGATTACTTGATCAAGATCCATAGCAAATGATCTAATATACAAAAGGAAAGACGGATCAAGTAGAAGCAATGTTGGTTGCCTATTTATTTTGGCCTTTCATGCTTATTGGTGGGTCCCCTAGGCTATTTGGTCTCATGGACATTATTAAAAATAATAATTTATTCATTTCACCTTTGTGTAGCGTCCTAAAATTGCGACACTTGCAATTTCGACTGCATTTCGGTCTTCACGATGGCGACGCAACACGCAACCTGAATGGAGACCCCGAAACTTGATTATGACACTGAAAACTGCATTTTCTTGCACCCTGGCCTGAACCTCCTTTGCACCCTGTTGTCCCGGGAGGTGGGACCAGAGCGCCCAGCGCCCTGGTCCCCCAGGACCATGGCGCCCAGCGCCTTGGTCCCTGGGTCCTATTTTGGGCCCGGTCTCTTTTGGACTTCGGGTCTTTATGTTTGCAAATTGGAAAATTATCTTTCCTGGTCGGCCTAAGGTCGGAAAAATCAGTCTATCAGCCCTAATTGACAAGTATATAAACTACATTTTCCTCTTTCATTCGATATGATGATGGAAAGAGCGTGGAAACTATACTCAAGCATTCAAGCATTCAAGCATTCCTTCAAGCAATTGATCATTCTAAGTCTCCATTCAAGGCTAAGTGTTGCATTCAAGACAAGGATTCAACCATTGAAGAGGAGATCACTTACAACACATTACATGCTACAACATACAACATACAACAAACAACAACATCTATACCTTCGCACATAAGGATACAAACATCCTTACAACAAGGTATTAGTACTTGTTTTACATTACATTTACAGCATTTCTCATTTCTTGGTTAATTCCAAAACCGGGGTTTGACCTAAAGGCAAACCCCTAATCCCTAACCCCCCAATCGTCTTCGCTTTTCTGTGTGTAGGTTGCAGGTACGCGGCTGAAATTGAAGATCTGGAATCCTTGTGTAGAGACGAACAGATCCCCCTTCGTTTCGCGGATTTTTCGGAGGACCGTGGCGCCGGGCGCCATCGTCCCGACAACTTTTGCTCAAATTTGCAGGACAGCGCCGTATCGACATTTTACTGCTAATTCCAGGTCCGCAGCTTCATCCTATATCCCTATCTCAGTTTATAAGCGAATCTTTGTCACTTTCTATGCATTCCTAGCTTAATTCTTCTATCAACATTCTTTACAAAAGAGGGTAGCCTTGCTTTCTTAACCCTTGAAACGCATTCAGCATCCAATCTTGCATTTTGTGCGATTGGATCTTGTGGGTTTCAACCCCTCTTTTGAATGTAAAGTCTCTCCCTTAAGTGAAAACCATCAACCCTAGAGACTCTCCCTTCTCTCTCCTCGGAGTTGGAAGAGGGGAGAGCAACTAGGGTTCGATCGCGATTTTCCGCTTTACACTTTGAAAGCCCAACAATGTGTAACATTCAACCTTTGAAATCCCAACAATGTGTAACACAAACTTTTGGAGCAACCATTGTACCCACGAAGACCTCGAGGGGAAAATAACTTCCTTTCTTAATGGTGTTTAAGTACCTCAAAAGCCCCAATAAGTCATATTGGACAAAAAATTATGGTTCCATTCAACTTGAAATATTTTCTTAGAAGAGGTTTTAACCTTACTTGACTAAACAAGTTGTAAGCATTATGTTGTTAATTTTGGTGCTTTATTTCATCTCAAAGAATGTTGAATCTAATTTGAGAATTTATTGTTCAAATCAAAAGTCTTTAAGTTCCAAGATTTGTTTTGGATGATTTCTTATGTGAAGAAGACCTACTTAGTGACAATTTGTTGCATATAAGTTCAATCTCCTCCCATTTGGGATTAGATCTTCATTGCATTTGTTCTCCTTTTGGCTCATGACTTGCTAAGTGTAGTCAGGGATTTAATATCCAATCTTTCAAGTATTTTTTTGATATAGAGTACCCTTAGATCATATTTTGAAAGCTAGTATGCATATAGTCTCTTCTTCTTCACTCAAATGGTACCATTGGATAAATACAACCATTCAATTTATGGGCATGAAAGTGTTCGTGTCTTGGGTAAGGTAAAGGAGTTGAGGGAGAGAATTGTTGATGAATTAGACGTCAAAGTGAAGATTGATGCTTTGAATGCTTTGGAGGGTATCACACAAGACCTACTTGAGAATACATTGAGAGGTATACTTGATATTTTTAAATAATAGCTTTTCAAGGGAAGGTCATATCAAAAAAGGGAACATATGTTTATGTATTAGGGAAGGGGGTCAAATGGTGAGCCCCTACCTTCATATAGGTTTTTTAAGAGGAGGGAGCTTATGTAGATGATTCAATGGTTCTACCTTTAGCAAATTATAAAACTAACAATAACCATGATTATAGGTTAGAACTATTATGTAAGCAATTCAAGTTTGATAGTTGGCCTAAGTTTTCCACAATCCATGTTGTATATTTAAGATTGCTTCTAGATTTGCTATGTATTTATTTTTCTAATTAGGATTCTGAATCACACCCAATGATCTATCATCAAGGAGAGATAAGTGAAGGATTAGGATGTGAGCACAACCTTAAAAAGAAGCATGAGAAAGGAAGGAAGAATGAAGAACAAGGAACAAGACCTTTAAATATAATTATTTAAGAAAAGATAAATCCAAGTCACAAATTCTAAATAATATATAAAACAATACAAATATAAAAGCATGAAAGACCTATACATACATAAATGAACCAAAAGTATGAATGTAGAAGTGTAATGTGAGAATACTATTATATAGAATTAAAAATGAAAAAATAAATGACTCAACTATAGGTAGCCTATATTATATGTAATAAATATCCTAATTATATAAAAGAAATAATGTTAAAATGTTTTTCAAACAAAAATTGAAGATATTTGATAATCAAAGTGATTCATGGAGGAGACAAATAACTCTTACCTGTAAGTAATTTTGAAGATCTTGGATGCAACTTTCTCTTCCAATTTTACTCATTTGAGAGTCTTCAAAAGGAAAAGGAAGTTATATCAATAAAGAGAAATTTATATTTAATTAATTTATTTGATATAAAAAAATTCCATTCATCAAGTTTCATAAAGAAAACAAACAATATTATATCAATATAAATATTTTTATTTTTTTTGATAGGGAATAGGCTGAAGTCAATAAGATGTACATACCCTACCCCCTTTGTGCGATTTGAACTTGTGACCTCTATTTCAAGAGCACAAGTTCTCCACTAGATCAACTTAGGTTGTACAATATAAATAATATATTTATGTTGTTTGTAATTTTTTAAATATTTTAATATCACATTTTAATATATTTAAAGACTACAAATTATCAATATAATTATATTTAATATAGATTAATTTATTAAACTAGTCTATTTTTTAAATTTATGTAAGTAGAAATAATTCTTAAGCTTGATTTATCAATTTTTCAATTGAGCTTGAGATTGCTCAAAGAAAGGTCAAGGATGAAGCAAACAAGTAATTTTTGGAGTTCGAAAAGCAAAACAAGTACATTTAGTAGGAAATGGTCGAGGTCGTGAATTCAGATTCTAACAACTTGTTAATATTGAAAGATACAAAAAAAGCTATATAACTAATTAAACTCAAATTTCAGAATAACTTACTACATTGTAATGTTCTTTTAACAAGGCCTTTTTTTTTTATCAAAAAGCTTAAAGTCGCTTTATTATAAAATTTCATTATATTTTTCACAAATATATAGAAACTCTAACTAACTAAAAGTTGATTATTTTCTCTATAAATGAAATAATTTTGTAATTATACAAAACTTTTGACATTTTTCACAACTTTATGTAAGGAAAAGGAAAGAAGACATCATGTTTTTATGAAAAACAAGAATGACACCTACAAAATTTTTTCTCTTTCATCCTTACATATTTATATTATTAAGTCTAATATAAAACTTTTTTTCTTTGTTGTTATTTTACAATGTAGATAGTGTTAAATGGTCATAATTATGCATATTAATGATATGTGTAACTTATATTTTATATTTTTATTTAATGTCGGACATTCTTTTCCTTTCAACATTCTAAATAATTGTTTGTGTCATTTTATCTTGGATTTCTCTCAATTTTTTTATTTTTTTTCTTTATAGTTAATAACATTAAAAACTCGATGTCCAAATGGCGGGCCTTAACAAATTTCATTTCCAGGTGTTACACAGCTCGACGCTCACCCTCTCTTTGTTGAGGAATGTACTGCGGACATGGAGGAGGATAAGCAGGAGGCTAGAGACCTTTACAAGTTCCTGTCCAATGAATGAAACAGTGCCATGGATGCCATTGAGGTGTGCAAGGCACCCTTGTAGTTTGTTTTTTGTGCTTTCTTGTGTTGTTTCTGATTTATAAAAACTTGGTCTCTTTTTGCTGTTAGTTGTTGTTAATGTTGTTATAGTGATGTTTATGCACTGTGGTTTCGTTAATAATTATGCTATGTAAAGGATCAGTGCCCTTGTTCTCACTCCTTTATTAATCAAAAACATTAAAAACTCGAAAAACCTTATAATAAACAAATACCCGTTTCAAACATTAAAATTTTATTCACATATTCAATTATTATTACCTCAACCCACTATACAAATCAATAAAATAATATAATGACATAAAACATTAGTAACAAGCCACATGAGCCTATTTCACTTTATTCTTGTTTTGAATATGTGGATGTTTGTCGTTTAATTTTTCTAAGCTTACTGTGCTATGAGAAATATCTGTTTGTATAGTTTTCACGTGCAACTTTGTTTTGTCTCCTTTTAATGGAAAGTGGAAATGGTACGTGTCGAATAGTTAAGGTTGAGAGCTTTTATTCGGTGAACGATGTTTACGGCCCTACCAATCTTAGAAGGAAAATTAATGTTTTGAGCACTCTCACTACATTCTTTAGCTTTTTGGGACTTTTTGCTTTTGAAAGAATGTGAAACATAAAAGTCCACATTGACTGAGATCTACGTGGTTACATTTTTGTGTCTTTGTCAATATGTTCAATTGAGCTTCACATATCTTGGTTGGTTCTCGTTGGTTAAAAATGTATATCTTTTGTGCATATTTGGTTTTGTTTCTTATTAGATCCTCTCATAGCACGGAATTATATGGGAGGGGCCATCTTTATACAATGATCAATCAATGTCATATTTTTGTTTGATCATTTAAGGTTTAAGTAAAGAAAAGAGAAAATTAATTAAGTTTAAAGCATATGAAAAATATTTATTTGGGATTTAATTGGATTGAAGTTGGTTGTAACAGAGTATCTGAAAAAAATTGCAAATGACGAGGTAAGAGAATACACATCTCATGAGGTCTCTAGTAGTGGTTTGCAAGAGGTGTATAATACATTGCAGACTATACTTGCATAGGGGTCTCAAGGTACTTGTTTCTAGAAATCATCGTCTGTGTAGGAGATTGTAGCTATTGTCTGTAGGTCGAGAGGTATAGTTGGTGATATTGAAATGATTTATTTTGCATGTTGTTGAGAGTTAGACAATTGCAGCAGACTTTAGGGCATTGATTTGAGTAAAATAGTTTATTTTTCTCTACCATAGCACTAGATTTTGGTCTACAAGTGTTTTGGCAACTCTAGACACAAGAGAAGGCATCATTTTATTAAATGCCTAGACATGTAATTAGCATAAAATGTTTGTGTATGTAAAGAGATGTCGATGCATTGTGCAAGGTTTCAAAATGTAAAGGGGTGTACATAGATGTTTTGTGTTACTTCACCAAATGGAATGACACAAGTTATAAACAGTTTCGGTTGCAACAGTCTTGTGTTAATGTGTGAGTGATTTGAGGGTATGAGTCATGCGCAGTATAATCCTTGTTTTGGCATGTTTCTTTCAATGGCATTTGGTGTTTGCCATTTCCTTTTTCCTTCACAAGGCTTTAGTTTGCATTTCCTTCACATGGTGAATATTTTGATGTTGTCATTGTTTTAAATTTCTTTACATGGAATTTCCATCTTTGTTTGAGAATCATACATCTACAAGCCTTCATCCGTAACTTTCTTCAACTGCTTTTAGGGAAACTTTGTGAAATTATGGGAAATCGTAGTTGTGGTGTTTTGGATAAGTGATAAGGTTTCTTAGCTATAGTATGTTAGTATTCAAAGGCTTTTGTGGTGAGATCTAAGGTCCAACTTTAGCAATTTGTTAATTGTAGGGAAAGTTAGGGTTTATGTGCTTCTTGTCAAAACTCCTATCAGTTTCATCCAAATTTGAGGTTTTGCTAGACTAGTAAATAAATCTTTGCAAGGATAAGTGCAAATGTTTGCACTGTTTTAGCCTTCAGTTCTATGTTTTTTTAATTATTGTTGAAGACCACAAACATAATTTTGGAGATTAGAGTTATGATTCAAAGGTATAAATACTGACCACATAATAACATTAAAAGCTTCAAACAATGCAATATATATTCCTAGCTTATAGAGGATCAAACAATCCAACTGCTAAAAGGACAAAATTTCAACCTAAAGCGTATTTATTTGCTAAGATTTATTTTAAAATAGAATAAACAATCTTAAAAAGTCAAACGATACCAATAATGTCTTGATATACTTTTATATAACTTTTAGTATTAAGCAAATTGTGTAGCCCGGTTAAGGTTTATTTGTCAAGCACGTTGATTAAAATTTGATCAAACCTAAATGATAAATGTCTGAAGCTTTCTCCTTATTTAACTATCTATCAATGTGATGAATCATGTTAACCTCGGTATGTTCTCACAAGAATGGGATGCATATGTGGATAGCACTCAAGCTTTGATTTGTGGGTCCTCAAAATTTTATCATCAATAAAAGTGTGGTAAAGAGTCTCTCTATATAGCACGATTTATATGAAATAGTATACTAGTTGTGATCAAAATGGCAAATACCCTCATTTTTGCAAAATTAGCAACGGGGTTTCAGAGGTGATTCCTTTAATATGGGGTCAATTGAGAAGCTACAATTGGTTAGAGATGAGTACTCGAGGCAAATTTAGTAGGCATAATCTTCATATTCAACAATTGGGCTTTGACGAAGTGGCAAAGATGTCTACTTTCCACTTAGTAGGTGAAAACCAAACATAAGATTTGCATAGTAAGGTCAATTTAAACCACCCAAGAGACTATAGCAAGCAACTACATAGTGCATAGTGACACATTCCTCTAGGCATGCTGGCTTTGATTATAGCATGGAGATTAATAATTGAGCATTTATAAATCATTATTTTTTCTAATTTATTATCATAATAAGTGGAGATATTAAATGTTTAATCAATTTTATATTTGTTTTGGTGCCTCGATGCATTCATTGCTAACATGAAATGCAAATCTTCATATTAAATAGGAGGAAATTGTTGAATTATTTGTGAAACCTCAAAGTAGTATTTAGTCTCTTTTGATGTTATACTTGTTGTCTCTAGTAAATACTGAAAAGTGAGAAGTACTTAATGAAAATATCATTACTTTTTCACTCACTTCCTTAACTTAGAAGTCTTTTAAGATATAAAGATTCATTAGATTGCTAGTCTTTTAGCCATTAGTGTGATGGTCAGTTTACCAAATCATATTCCATTATTCTTAATAAAATGCTAGGATCATCTTAATGCTTGAAATGGTTTTGGTAAATTTTCTCATTGTATACATTCAGTTTTAGATAGCATTAGAAGAAGCTTTGGTTTTAGTAAATTACCTTTTTCTCAAAGTCGTTTCTTCTTTAGCTCTCTCTAAACCCCAATAATGGACATTTATGCTTATCTTTTTCTCCCACCTACTACTAACCCCCTTCCTCTACTAATTGATACTAACAAAGTACGGTTTAGCCACATGTGACTTCAACTAGATCTGGAATACACAATCTCACTACAAAGCTCATTGTGAATGATTTTCTTAGAACATAATGTTATTAGGGGTCATACCCTTATAACAATTATATAATGTTATAAAACCTTATATATTATATGCTTTATAAGCATATCCCATTTGAAATAGTTATATTCTAATAACTATTAGATTATTAATTATTTGTGAATTGGGGTTATTAACAAGATGTGACTAGTGAAGCCACCCTTCCTCCTATATTTAAGGAGATTCTCTCTCATTTGAGAGGTGTATAAATTTGGAGCTTTATAGTGAGTTGTATCACTATGCACAAGAGGTATTATTGGCCATGCGAAAGTATGTGGAGGATTATCCCCAAGTTCAAGTTTATTTTATGATAGGCTACATTTGTGAGTGTTTTAATAAAATGATGCTTTATAGGGTTTTTTATCTGAAAGGATTTTCCCCATTTATATCTTATGTAATGTGCATATTTATGCATGCATAATTATCATTTCATTTATTCTATATCTTGTTTATAATGATTAGTATCCTAAGATCCTAATTTCAAACATAGTATCGGAGCAAGTTAGGCTAGTACTAATCATTTTTATAGGTTATATTAGAAGACATATTAAACTTGATGGAAAATTTATTTATGTTGAATCAACAAATGTGCAAGGCCATTTGTGTAATGCATCTAGTTTGACTTCTCTATTTATTTATTAAAATCAATTTATCAAGGCCAAGTAAGGAAATTCTAACTATTTTTTTTATAGTGATATTTTCAAGAATGGTTCAAATTGGTTTTTTAAAATATGCACATAACATAGGATTGTGAGGGCCCGACATTTGATTATTAGGTGATAATCATAGATCATTGTTCCATTAAAAATATATCATAGAATATTTATATGTCTGTCATCTTCATATGACCAATTTTTTCATGTAAAATTAGCTTTTGAATGTATAAAAATAAATATGATCTAGTTATCATATTAAAAAAAATATCTCAAGAACTTACAAACATTAATTCAAAAAATAATAAATAGTAGTTTTAAATGAATTATAATGCAATACCTTTAATGAAGACTAATGAATTACATTGCTAACTAAGTACGTGTTATTTATATACAAACAAACTATATAATTATATGGTGTTGAAATGGCATACCAAGTATTAATAAGGGTATCTTAACCATCACAACATTATTCCCAAACAAAATAAATTACAATTACACACCAAACAAAGTATGCTTGAGAAAATGATCTAAGGTGTTCATATAATTACCTTCACATTTAAAAATAATCTGCAATGTAACATTTAGAAGAAGTCACTGTCATACCTCATCTTTATATTATAAAAGAAAATTAAAATTTATTTCAATATCGGGTGATCCCACAATACTGGGTTACACTTTCACCCATGAATGAAAAATTAAGTTGGCAAAAAAACTTTTAACAAGCTGTAGCGTCATAAATTGTACACCTTTATTAGTGTGTCTAATTTCACACTCTACTAGCACCTATTTTAGTATATCTCTTTCCTCTATACATTATGGGACCTCTATTGATTTAAATTAATATTATGGGTCTTATTCTACTTGTAAAGGGGAAAATTTGATTTGGCAAGCTGCAACATAGAAGGAGAAATCACCAAATCGATTTTCTTTTTAATGGAAAGATGGCCTTTACATTCAAAAGAGGGGAAAAATCCACTATATTCAATCACAAATCAGATAAGGACCGAATACTAAGTGGATTGATTGATTGATTAATGATGTGTTTTACCCTCTTTTGTAAGTTGAAATGCTGATTTAGGGTAAAGTGTTGGAATTGAAGACAAAATATGAGAAAATATTGAGCTACAGATGCAGGATTCAGTCGTGCACCTATATTTGAGAAATATGAGTTGATTTAGATCTACCTTGCAAAAATGCCCCGGAAAAGCAGGGACCATGGCATTGCCTCTTGGTCCTCCAAATTTTCCACACGTTGAAAAAGGTTTTTTTGTCTCTACAAATAAAGCTCAATCTGAGAAGAACATCTGTGCACATGTTTCTTCCACACAGAAAGAAGGGGAAATAGGTTGGGAATAAGGGCTTGCCTTCAATCAAACCCCAGTTTTGGAATTAACCATGAAATTGAGATAAATGTAATTAAAACGACTGAAAGGAAAGGATCTCCTTTTGAGGGAGATACTAAATTATGACTAAAAATAAAATGATTATACCTCCTTGTGAAGTTTTCTTGCCTCCACATGAAATTAGGGTTTCATGAAATAGGATGAAGATCTCCACTTCAATGCTTGAATCTTGACTCTCTTATTGCTCTAAGGCTTGAAGGAAGACTGAAAAATGCTCAATTGCTCTTGAATGCTTGATTGCTTGTGTGCTCGATGTGAAAACCTCTTTATATACCTACCTATTAGATTAATCAACTAATTTTTTGACATAAGTTGACATGGAGAAATAAATCCCACCCAAATTTGAAATGAGGAAAAGGGTTTAAAGAGGGCCCAAAATGAGGGGGACTAGGGCACTACGCCTTGGTGCTTCCCTATTTTGGGGCTAGCATCAAGTGCAAAACAAGTGCAAAGCTGAAAATTTTGGCATTTGTGATGTGAAAGAGCATAATCAGGTCTTCAATTAGTCCAAAGGGCACAAACACTAAGGTGAAGACCCAAATTCGGTCGAAAATTGCAAGGGGTACAATTTTAGGGCACTACACTACTTTATTACATTATTACACTCTTATTTGGACCCTTAATTCTAGGTGTGCCCCTTATCATTTTATCCTAATTTATCATTAATCTTACCCTAATTTCAATTCTCAAAACATATATCACATACATATGCATTATGGTTTGAGCCATCGAGCTGGATTTGACATTAGATTCCCATTATCTTTCATTCCCCGAAAGTCAGAAAAATATTGTCGAGACTAGAGAAAATCTCTACTACCCAGTCCTACACTTTTTCCCCTAAATTTTAGGAGGATAATTTGGCAGTCTTTTCTGATTCAAATCTCGCTCAATGTCAAAATATATCAATTCTAACTCATCTTAATTATGATTTTAATTATTAAATCCCTATATAATGCATCCTTCTCAATTCATTTTAATAATCTAATCTTATGCTAACATTATCATCAATTTAAGAGCAATTCTTCTTCCTCAAGAGTAGATCTGATTCAAGGAGCGGAAAATTACATCAAGGCATCTTTAGTTTATGTTTTATCTGTGATTTCATGATGGATTATATGTGATTTATCATGTTATTTCATCAACACGTGGAAGACTTATCCTAAGAGCATTGCATCACCTATTGAGGGTATAGTCATCTACATTCAAGCATTTCAAAAGGAAAGCTCTTCTAATTTAGTTACAGTTTAATTTCTATTTCAATTAAGGTTAATTAGTGCTAGTCCTCCATGCATGTGACTGCCTCAACCATCTAGACATACAACCAATGCCACTATGGCTATCATCAATCTCTTCAACAATGGGACAATACTTGTTAGATGTAGTAGTCATTGGATAAATATCTGACCTCTTGTCTCTTTAGGTGGAGCTCTCCCAACACAATATATCTGATCCCTCCTCATCTCTGCTCATGATCGAGGTGACTCATATCTTACAGTACTCCCTCTCCTTGGTAATTGTAGGATGTGGTATACATCATCTAACATCATTGTCATATTCTCGATAGGAAGGACGAATGTTAATGTATCAGGATCCCATCTCTCCATCAAGGCCATAAGCATTGACCCGTGAAATTTGATCATTGGAATGCAACATACCCACCATAGCCCAGCTACCTAGAGAAGTCTTTGATCCTCTAATGACATGTGAGGGATTTGACTATGCAGATGATTGTATATATGGCTCAACGTATGCTCCTATAAATATGGTAGCTTCGACAAGAATCAAACATCATGTATTAGCATACTCATCATCAAAATCTATCCTAACCCCATGAGTGCCACCTAGTGCCCCTTTTCTAGGACCATGGCGCCCCTAGGGGACCATGGAGCCCAAATGGGACCATGACACCCATTTTGGGTCACTTTTGGGTGGCCCATGTCAAAATTAAGATTTTGACAACTAACTACCAATCAAAACACAACAAAATCAACAAGGTGCAAATTGGTGGGCCTACCTTGTCTAGTGGGATGTCCTTAGGACCAACTGCCTTAGATTCTCCATCAAGGTAGGAACTTCGGGTCGTCGACGTGACATTTTCTACTCTGTGGGCTCCTCCTCTACACTACAAGACAAAAAGGTGAATAGGACAAAGAAATAGTGTTATTTTTATTATTTAAAAAGGTAATTCTTTTAAAAAACCCTAATTCTACTTTTATACTCAATCTTTCATATTTTGAGCTAGAGAGCTCCGATTCTCAACCCGTCAGTTGCATTGGAATCATGTTTTAGTTCTCTTTATTACCAAATGATTTTGCATCAGTTTTGATCTTGTATCAAATCTTGTTGTGTGCATTTGTCACCAATTTTCCTTCACAATTTGAAGTGGTAAACATGATACCTTGTTTCAACATACTAATTAGCAAGCCAAAAAAGTGGGGCATATAGCTAGCCTCAATTTTCATCATTCTTAGTAAGAATTTTAGGTGATTTTGTGGTTTTAACTAACAATATGGTTTTTTAGATTGTGGTTCCTAACATTGTACTACAGATAATGTTGGGGGCTTCGTTCGACATCTTATGGACATATCCTTTTTCCCACGAATGTTTACCTTTTTCTAATTTAGCTTGCATATGCACGTAGTCTCATGTGACCACTAAAGTGGGGGCTAAATGTAGCATCGTAAATTATACACCCTTAATTAGGTTGTCCAATCCATGCTTAGGTTAGCACCTGCCTTAGTGTGTCCCATTTCATTTTGCATTATATGAATTCTTTAGGCATTTAATTCTTAATCTAATTAAACCTAAGTACTCTCATCAATTTACACATCATAAAATTGGGCCCTTGATTCTAGGTGTGCCCCTTTTTATTTAAACAAGAGTTAATCCTAATCATACCCTAATCTCAATCTTCAAGATATATTTCACACATCTACACATCTTAATTTATGCCTCCATGTCGGATTTAGCATTACAATCACGATAGCTCGCATCCCTAGAAAATTGGAAAACAGTTGGTCGGACTAGGTAGTATACTATCGGGTTCCCCAAATTTTGAGAGCTTAATTTGGTAGTCTTACCTTATTCAAGTCCTGCATGGTGTCAAATTTCATCAATTCTAAGTCACCCTTTTATAAAATTTAAAATTAGGGTTTCATATATATGGTGTTTCTTTCCATCACTTGAGGATAATGATCTAGTAAATTGAAAGGAGATCCTTGTGAAGTAAAAGTGTTGTTGTTTTGTGAAGTTTCAAATCTATAACTGAAGAAGGAATGAGGGATTAGTCGGACCAAGCTCTTCATCCATCAATCAAGTCTTCAATCAACATTTTCATCAATTATGAAAGCTTTAGGAGATATTGAAGAATGATAAGGAAATCACTGGCTGTTGATTGGCTTGGATCTCTTCATTAGGATTTGGTATGATTTCATGTTGTTTTTATGTTTCTATGTTGAGTTTCAGATCTACATCACATTATTTTTTAAATTTGCATTATTGTCTTAGATTTGCATTACAATTGTGATTTAAAGCATTTTCACCACAAGCATTTAGGGTTTTCTTAAAAACACAAGGTAGAACTCTAGTTTACATTTAGCTCGTAGCGATTTTACAAACACAAAAGATTCAAGAGAAAACACACATTTTCAATTAGAATATCAACTATTTGTGGAGGTGGAAATCACCAAAACAAGGGGTTTGATTAAGGAAAAACCCTATATAGCCATACATACACCATTTTTTAGATTGCAGGTGTAGTTATAGGTTTCCATCAAAGCAGACAATTTTTGGGAAGTCTCAGTTAATGGGTATAGGTTCTTTGTCAAAAATTGGTCCTAAATTTCAGGGACCAGAGTGTCCCATGCCCTAGTCCTCCAGGACCAGGGTGCACGGGGGCTTCACTTAGTGAACCTGAGTTATATCATGTGCGTTCATTGCATACTAAAGAATCCCCCTATTTAAAAAAAATATTGCCCTAAACTCCTTTTTTGTTACCCCCTCCCAATAGACAGCCTGAATTAAAAGCCTCCCTATTTTCGCCAAATATTGTATTTTTTCATAGCTCAAATTAAAAACACCCCTATTTTCATAGATAGGCAATATATTGTACCCTCATTTTTGGGATATTAAACCCCCCAATATGAATGCACATGATATAATATTGCCTTATTAGTAAAGCCCCCATGCTAGGGTGCTCCATTCCCTGATCCTCCTAGTTTGGCTTTAGTTTCTATAGGCACTACTCAGATAGACTCAAAATTCCAATTCCCAATTTGCAGCTCATTTCTATCTCTAAGACAAGGGCATACCAGATTAGGCCCAGTTTTCCATCTTAGGTGCATACCAGAATTTTAATCTTAGATTTGTACTTGTTGCTTCAATTTTGTTACTATCCAATTGACTATTATTATTGTTTAGTCACTTTTGTTTACATCTTCATTGTAGCCTTGTATCATCTTTACATTTAACACATTCCCTTTCATAGTAGCGAATGAATAAAAACCCTAGAAGTTGTTGGCAATTGACACTCAATTGGTTGGTTTCACTATGTTGTCATTGATGGCAACATGGTATTGTGTTCCTACTTCATGTTTTTGTTCATTTGTGTACCGACATACACTTCACAGATACTACACCGACATCGACATCGACAGGACATAAGGATTTCTTTGGTTATTAGCAATGTAGGTTGACATGGTTTAGTAAAGGTTATCCGTATTGGAGACCGACATATCTTGGAACCGACATCGGCAATTGGTTTTTATATTTATGCATTTATGTTATCTGGCCAACATGTAATTTGATATTGTATATATCTTTGTAAGCCGACATAAGGCCTGATAATTTGTATAGGGTATATAGGTCAGTTTAATAGATCATTTTGATATAGACATGAGATAGGAGATTATGAATATGCGAATGTAATATGATGCAAAATATATCAGAGAGATTATGTATGTGAGGACATTTATGTAAGGGTTATTCTGGTAAAGGGTTTAGGGTTTCAAACCGGAACAGACAGAGCTTAAACTGGAATTGTATTCAGGCATACAAGATGCTATATTAGCAGCTCAACACTTCTATGGATTGAAGTCTAGAATTTTATATAGTCAATGAGGCTCCTTTTGTGATTGGGCAGTGTGCTATAGGCTGTAAGCCTTCCTACAAGTGCAGGCCCCTCATTTTTTGTAATATCTCTTCATATGGCTAGTAGATTGATATTGTGGGTCACAAATCCCATCGTGGCTTTTCCTCTTTGAGGTTTTCCATGTATAAATCTATGTGTTATGGTTCTCATTTATGTGAATGGCTTATTGGTTGCTTTACTTCTTTCAATTATGTATGTATCGGTATACCGGTTGGTGTATGCATGTTTTAATAAGGCTAAAATTAATCATTCTGATATAACACTGATTTAGCCCCCCATCTCAATGTTATTGGATTCCAACACTCGATATCAAAGCCTTGTTCCTCAGAGGAAATCTAACAGCTTGAGAAAGATCCTGAATCCGGAATCCATGGATATGGCTTTGGAGAAGCAACTTGAGATGACACTTGAAGATTATGATTTGAAAGGTTGAAGAACTTAAAGCTACAAGATGAATTGAATTATGCTAAGGAATTCATTCTTGTCCTACAAGAGAGGCTATCATCGGTTCAGACTAGGAGGAAGGAACTTTTCCAAAGTCAGGATGATGAAGAGAAAGATGCACTTAAGGAATAATATCAAAAATTGAGTCAGGAGAACATGGTTATTAAAAATGAAATGCAAGTTATAACTATGACGATGTCTAAGGAGATTGAGGATAGAAAGAAAAAGGAAGACAATCTCGTTGTGTCCCTGAAGAAAAAATTTGAAGAATGTGGTAGGTTGGTTCATGAGAATGATATGTTGAGAACTAATTTAGTACAATCCTAGAGTAATGAATAAGAGATTGAGAGACAAATGATAATTATGAGAGAAGATCTAACTACGACAAATGAGTATAAAGAAAAAATCAATATTAGCTCAACTTAACTAGATGAGTTATTGAAGAGACAAAGGCAGATTGGTGATTCTAGTGGACTTGGATTTGAGAAAGGATAGAGTTCTAGTACTGCTAATGAAGATCAAAACTATAAGGCACCGGTAAGGAGATTTAATTCTTATAAATTCAATGATAGATGTTTTGTTTGCAATAGATTTGGTCACATGGCTAGACAATGTAGAAACAGAGCTCAAATCAGAACCCTGATTCTGCTCCCGGTAAATGTTCCAAATGCAATAAGTATGGTCATAAAACATAAGAATGCAAAATGAATGTTAAATGCTATGCATGTGGAAAATTTGGACATGTGGATAATCAGTACAGGTCAAGCAATTTCACTGGTTTTAGCAAAGCAATTCAAAGGAACAATGGCACATGTTATGCATGTAATGAGGTTGGACATATTGCTAAATTCTGTAGAAGCAGAAATCCATCGGTTGGTAATGGAGGATCAAATGAGAAAGGAAAAAATAAGGTTAGTGAGATCCGACAAGATCATACTCAGAGATAGGTTAGGAAGATTGAAGAACAATCATCAAATGAGAATGTCCTGATTACTTATCCGGTAGAGGAGGTTGCTCTTACATCGACAAGTAGCTCATCCGGTAACTAAGGAAGATGCCTTAGGGGTAGGCAAAAATCATGAAGATGCTACATATGCCTCGGGAAGAGGTTCCAGATATTGGAGATGATTATCCGACATGGATATGTTCTGTGTGAGATCTGGTATCTTTCACCAGTAATCATTTATTTCAATGGAAGATTAGGGTTTTTCTCGAAGGTTAAGAGGTCGAATTGAATTAATTATTGATCACCTTGCATTCAGAAGAGATTTCAGAGCAATTAAGAGCGACTAAGAGAAATCAAAGGCAATTCAGAGTAATCAGATTTCTTCTTGAGCGATTTCACCGATGTTTGGAAGAATTTGTTGGAGGTTTTCACCGAGAGCGATCAAAAGGTATTTATCTTTAAACATGGAAGCAAGATCATCATCTATTCTTATTTTTGTTGCAAATCCGGCTGTAGTAGAGGTGAAGGACTGCCCTAGGACAATATTCAAGTAGTATCCACATGTGGCTACCCTGGAAGATTTGGTTGGAGTATTTTCTCGCATTTTGTAGGGAGTTGTCTATGTAGAAGATGTTAGGGCATATATTCACTGTCACATTGAGGACTTGGGAACTTCTGAAATTGAGGGCATGTATATAAGTGAGCTGATGGGAGAATCTGGAAAGATCAAACCAATATTCAAGCATATTGAAGACCTAGGGTTTACTGACATTCTGGATATTCCAAAATTTGAAGATGAAATAATCAGATATGTTTTGAGCAGAGTACATGGGGAATTTATATGGCTAAACAACCCTTACAAAATCACCAAGGAAGCCATTCGGGCAATCACTGGTTTACCATCAGTTGGGAAACATCCAAACAAAAAGGTTTCAAATGATTTCGTGAACAAGATCACCAGTGCGACATGTGACAGGAGATCCATGAGAGTGAGCACTATTACTGACACGAACATCAAATTCGGTAGCATGATCAACGGGTATAAGGTAACTCAGTCAAACCGACTGAATTCTGTTTCCAGTTCATGCATTTTGTCTGCATACAAAATAATGAGAGAGAATGTAAAATTGGATCTATGTGGTTGGATGCTAGATGAGTTGTTAATAACCTAGGAAAAATTAAGGGTGAAAAGAAGGGTAAATTCCAGTATGGAAAATTGATAGTTTGCTTGATGTTATATTTCATGAATGATACACCCAGTTTTGGTAAAAGGCAATGGGCATTTGACATCTCGGTAAGGATACAATTGAAATAGTCAATTGCTACCTTAGGAAGTCAGAGAGATGATAAGGTATGGGGATATTTTAAAGCATTCCAGAAATCTATGAGGTCTAGGGTAAGGGTACTCGAGCATATTGTACAAAAATATTCAACCGACATATGCTTCATGGTAAAGAAGGATGAAACACTTATGGATGCAATTAAGACCCAAAAGATTTGGATTGAAGAAATGGGCTATGAGGTGGATGCACAGATTCTTGATGCTTTTGCAAAAATGTTAATTGATGCACCTATTGATGAGGCAGAGAAGCCCTGTGGTACTGCACAACAGAAAACACAAGAGGTTGAAACATAGTTCAACTGGAAGAAACGATAGAATCAGGAAGGGAAAGTAAGAAAATTTGTGGAGAAAGTATCAAAGGACATTAAAGCATTAATTGATGCTATCCCGGAGAAAGGTAGGAAGAGGAAGAATCCTGAAGTACATATTGAGCCTATTACTGCAGAATCAAAATCTACGGATGACACACCGTTGGCATTTAAGAGGGTTGTTAGGAAGAAAACAAAGGAAACAAAGGTTGAAGCTAAAAAGAAACCAGTTAGAAAGGTTACAATCAAAATACTGGCACAAAAGAAAGCACCAAAGGCAACACCTTCAGCTGCATCCAGTACTACAAAGATGAAGAAGAAGAGTGGCATCGACTTAGCAGTTGAATCTGATAATGTGACTATCATACCACCTAAAACTTGTGCAGAATTAGTAGATGAAATCACTAAGGATGGCATGTTGAAGAATGCTCAATTTTATTATGAACACTAAGAGGATGATGAACAAAGAGAGGTAGAGGAAGTAGTCTTATTATACTTGGATATGTATAAGAAAGCCTCAATATAAATAGAAAATCAAATACCGGCTGAATTGTATAATATGTTAGATGCTAGAAGATTGTCAGCTATGCAAGAAGATAAGCATATAAAAAATTCAAGAGCTATTATCTATTTGTGTTACTATTGCTCCAGATGAAATGGAAAAGATATTTGAGGTGGTAGATATAAAAAATTTCAATAGCAAACATAAAACAACTAGTCTAATGCTAGGAAGAGTAAATGAAATAATAAAGGAGACTCAAAAAGCATGGGTTAAATTTATTGGAGAGAACAGAGGATTCTTTACTTCACCAGAAACCAAGACAAACACTGTAGATACCCCAGTTGAAGGAAAAGGAAAGAGGATTATGGGTACTTCACCCTCATTTAAAAAAATATTAAGATAGTGGAAATTGAGCCCCTGGTAAATATAGATGTACAAACAAATATTGAGATACCGGTTAATACAGAGAGTGAACAAGTTAATATTGTACAAGATAATAATATTGAGGATAAAGTCCTCTGGATACAAATGTAAAGGTTGAGGTTATAGTTCCTACAGAGGAACCGACAGTTACACAGACTGCACCATGTGGCAAAGCCACCTGTGCAAGTGAGGAAGTTATAAAGGATAAATCTTTAGAAGAGAAGAAAGGGGAATCTGGCAGGAAACCGATAGTTGGTCCATCATTGTTGTCAATTGACACCTCACAGGTTGAAAAGAAAAATATAACAAAGATGAGTCCTACTGAACTCACGATGATGGCAACACACAAACTAATGAAGGAGGGATCCACAGATAAAAGGATTATTGATCAATCAATCACTGTTCTACACAGACTAGTCCCAGAGTGCAAGATTGAAAATGAAGCAAGCCCATCCGGAAAGCTTAAACAATTACTAAGCATATTTCAAAGGATTTTCAATCCTTACAACAAATTTCAATCTGAGAAGCACTAGAGAGGTTTACTCAGGCTAAGAGAGCTGCATTTGATCAGGTAATTGAATATGTGAAGAAGAAGATTGATGAGAAGCTGAAACTAATAGAAAATTCTTTGAAGCAATGTACAAATATATATAGGGTATGTTGTAACACTGATATACTTATAGCTAATGTGGATAAGAAGATAAAATAACTTCGGGAGAAAATTGCAAATATAGCTAATTCTTTTGACAGATTGATTTCATTGACTACATCAATTGATGGTCATGTTTTTATTTTGGAGAACCAAATTTATGTTCTTGAGAAGGAAAGAGACAAAATAATAAGAAGAGCTAGAATTCTGAGAGGCTTGGTGAGTCCCTAGTTGGATTCACTCAATGTACATAAGAAAGAATGCATGGATATGGTGGGAAAGCCTACACCGATAGAGGTAAATGAGAAAGAGTCATTTGCACATATATTGAGTGGACTTGTATCTATTTCTGGCACATTCAAAACAGGTTAGGATACTTATCTTGAGCTATTGGAGAAGGCTTATCCAAAAATTTTGAAATTTGTTAAGCTCCGGTAAGACATTTGGGATATTCATTGTATAGTTCTTTTTCTTTGATATTCTTTTTAGAATTTTTGATGGCATTGATGTCAAAGGGGGAGTGATATAGATGTGAAAAAGAATAAAAGGAGTTGTATACATTAGGGGGAGTTATGGAGATATGGGAGTTATAGTTATGGAATTATGGAGTATTTTGCATTAATGGATCATATTCAGCTCAGGGGGAGCAGGACATGATGAAATTGACAGATGAAACCTTGACCATTCTTCATATGAGTATTGCCATCAATGCCAAATGGGGAGATTGTTGGCAATTGACACTCAATTAGTTGGTTTCACTATGTTGTCATTGATGGCAACATGGTATTGTGTTCTAGCTTCATGTTTTTGTTCAGTTGTGTACCGACAAGCACTTCATAGATATTACATCGGCACCATCACTGACAGGACAAAAGGATTTCTTTGGTTACTAGCAATCCAGGTCGACATGGTTTAGTAAAGATTATTGGTATTGGAGGCCGATATATCTTGGAATCGGCATCGACAATTGGTTTTAATATTTAGGCATTTATGTTATATGGCCAACATGTAATTTGATATTGTATATATCTTTGTAAGCTGACATAAGGCATGATAATTTGTATAGGGTATATAGGTCAGTTTGATAGATCATTTTGATATAGACATGAGATAGGAGATTATGGATATGCGAATGTAATATGATGCGAAATATATTAGAGAAATTATGTATGTGAGGATATTTATGTAAGGGTTATTCCGGTAAAGGGTTTAGGGTTTCAGATCGAAACAGATAGAGCTTAAACTAGAACTGTATTTAGGCATAGAAGATGCTATCTTAGCAATTCAACACTTCTCCAGATTGTAGTCTGGAATTTTATGTAGTCAGTGAGGCTCCTTTTGTGATTGAGCAGTGTGCTCTAGGCTGTAAGCCTTCCTGCAAGTGTAGGCCCCTCATATTTTGTAATATCTCTTCATATGGACAGTGGATTGATATTGTGGGTCACATATCCCACCGTGGTTTTTCCTCTTTGAGGTTTTCCATGTATAAATCTGTGTGTTATGGTTCTCATTTATGTGATTGGCTTATTGGTTGCTTTAATTCTTTCAATTATGTATGTACCGGTATACCAGTTGGTGTATGCATGTTTTAATAAGGCTAAAATTAATCATTTCGGTATAACATTGATTCACCCCCCCTCTCAGTTTTATTGGATTCCAACATAAGTATCCCTAGACTCTCTTTCAGAATCATTAGTCAAGGAGGATCACTCCTCTAGGAGCTTTCATATTCCAATGTTTGATGAAAGTGGGGTTTGGTCCTAAAACTACCCGATTCTATTTTCACCCAAAACAGTGAGCAACAATTGTGAAGTAGAATCATCAACCTTTGTCAACTCCTTTCTCTCTAAGCAATGTTGAGATTTTTTCAACAATGTATCTAGGCATCCATCAAAGAATGAAGCCATAAAGGAATTTTATTGGGTGTTGTAGTTACAAGTGCATTGCTAAAAATGCATGCAAATTGTAAAGGCATTCGCAAAGTGTGCACTATTTGAAAGAATATCTAAAAGAAGTTTGATAGAATAAGTTGTACAAGGCAAGGCAAATGTCTATGCTTTGGTACATCGCATATTTTATCCAAGTGAACAAAACACTAACATGCAGCCTGAACCGATTCACATCGATAATAAATAAATAATATTGTTAATTTGGTATTTTTAGTGACTTTTCAAAGTGATATATACCATCGATAAAGTTGTGAATCAACGTCTCAACACTAATGAGGACAACTGAATCAGTGACTTGGTTAGGTTGTGAAAGTAATCCTACAAACCAATACAAAGTTGATAACTCTCTCCAAACTACAATTAAAGAGGATGAGAAAAGACTATTGACATTCTCATTTATGTTACTAAATTCATTTTGATTGTTGATAAAAATTGTGGATAGTTGTTTAAGTGCCTACAAGGAAAAATAGTACTTCAAAGTGCCAACATGAAGTACGAAGGTTGAATCAGTGTTGTTGCTAGCATCCTAAAGCATTTAAAGTCACCAATGAAATTTTATATGAACCTTCCAACACCAATAAAAATAAATATATGTTGTATGTCATTGACCTTTTCGCTTAGTTATCAAATCAAGCCAAACTACCAACATGAAAGATTATTAAAACCTTCGGTAAGCTGGTGCGCTTTGCCAAAGTAGCAAAGATCTTCTATCAACCATTCAACTAAGTTACCCAAATGGTTCAAAAGGCCAAAAGTGGAATAGATGATGTAATTACTATAACTACCCAAGAAGTTATACATTGGTTAGTTGTGTATTATAGCGTGGAAGGAGAAACAAGCCTCATGAATAGTTTGACAAAATATTTCAAAAAGATGTCATCCCATGAAATAGAGAGATTTTATGATATATACAAATCTAAAAAGACATGTAGATTGTTGAATAGAAAACTACAAAGGAATTTCATCTCATGAGATGCAATAATTACAGAATATGTGCCAAAACACACTTGTGAAGAAGACTTTAAATAGATTTCAAGCAATACATAACTAAGCATTGCTAGCATCCTCTATTCACCATTGGAGTTGCAACTGCCATATAGGCATGCATGAAAAGTGTGAAATGCTTTGACCAAATGCAGTCAAACTGTTTGACAAGATGCTTTGAAGAGATGTCATCACATGCAACACAATCATTGTAACATGTGCACCAATTGGAACCAAATCTCACACAAAATTGAGAAGCCATGACTATTACATGGAAAGCATACTCAAAGCATGTTAGTTGTTCGATGGAGACCCTCAAGTTTATGTACCAATTGGATTTGTTGAAAAGGCTTTAAAAACTTTCAAGAAAGTACAATTTGAAAGTGCAAATCTTCTCCATATCGTTTTCCAACCTCCTTCAAGCCTGTGGCATTGTTCATAAAACACGTCATGAAAAATAATTGTGGGATATGCACAAAATAGGACCATTGAAAAATCTATACAAACTTTCAAGCAAATGCAAATGTCTAATAGCCAAATTCCACAAATTCCACCACCTTTCTCTGTGAAGCAAGAAAAGGAGAATTTCTTAGACATTGTTGATGCAAATGTCATTTTTGACATGCATGCAAAAGTTGGTAGCAAAGACAAAGTACCTAAATTGTGTCACGTGTGAGAGAATGCCTCAATGAGATATCATCTCACCGAAGGCAAAAATCTTAGGGATCATGCAAAATGGATTTATGAAAAGGCTTTAAAAAACTTTCAAGAAAATACGACTAGTAAAGTAAATTTAAACTCAGCATCTTAATCACCCACAAAAGTAAGGGAGTTCTACGGTAGGGTATGGATGTCCTCTAAATCTTAAAAGAATGTTTTATCAGATAGACATGTATGCATAATGTGGAAGGTTAGAGAAAGCACATGAATCATTTGTCAAAATGCCTTGAAGCGATGTCATCTAATGTGATACATAATAGCAAAGTGTTTAATAGAATTTGTCAAAGAGATGTCATCTCGAGGAATGAATTAGAATGATTGCACGATGTACAAAATGGACCTATTGGAAAGGCCTTCAAACTTCCAAAACAAATGCAATGGTAAATATAAAAACCAAATTTCAAAATATTCGGTCAAAATCTTCTTAGTTGACATGGAAAAGAAGAATTTTATAGAAGATAAAGCTAACAAAAGAGAGAAGAACTATTTTCACAAGTTGTTTGTATTGTTGGCCAAGGGAACTCTTCTTTTGTGGTTTTGAATGTCAAGAAAATTGTATATGTTTCATTTCTTAGTGCATTTGAACTTGAACAATGATGTGCTCGTGTAAAATGGTCTTTCATTATGGAATTTGAATGAAGAGTACAACAAAGAACAAAGATACAATTGGCCTCCTCTACATGCTACTTTGAGATGAAGAAGAGTATTGGATCACGATGATATTTTATGATTGTAATTGAGGTAATAGTATAAGATTCAAGTATTTGATCTAGGGAGGAAGGAAAGTGATATTCCTAAGAAGGTTGCAAGAAAATGAAATTTAAGTAATCATGGGGATAACCATCATGGTGGTGATCAACCAAGAGGAAGTGAGGTATCATTTATATTACCTAATATTTCTTTTGTCTCACTTGCAATTGTGTCTACAATGGAATCAAAATGAATGTATATCTTATTGATGTTGTCTTAAAGGCAATCATGTAGTACCCCTCCCTCGATCAGAATTTTTAGATACTTATTTTGACTATGGTTGACTTTTTTTAGTAGATATTATTGGATATTTTATATGGTGATGTTTTATCCAGATATTATGCTATATCGTTTTATGCTTTGATTTGAGATTTAGTGGATGTTGTTTATGCAATATTTCTTTATTGATGGCTAGATGTTAATTTTATTGGATTATTGACCATGAAATAACACATTTACTTTATGCATGAGATGCATTATGTATATGTTATCATGTTTGTGTGAAAGTGTATGGGGTGCAAGGAGATGATTTTTCTTCACTCACTTCAGTGAGATAGGGAATGTCATGATTCTCCTTCGTCGGTGTGTCTATTGTGTTTGAATATATAGATGTATGTGTGGTTTGGTGATGCAGGAATTGCATGTACAAGGTACTGACTTCACCTGGTTCCACAGGTCTGAGCATACCTAAATAATCCGATGGAAGTGGAGGAGATAGTCTTAAGGCCCTAAGTTTCACCCTTAGTCTTGCTCTTCACTGAGCATTGTCAATCGTCTGTCAACCTTCCTTTTGTTGGTATGTGGGTCATGTCTCTACTTCATTTTATTGATTTACGTGTTATGCATTCATGAATTTAAATTATTCTTGCTTATGATTTTTAATGAGTAATTAATTATTAGTACCCTATGGATATTAATAATTAATAAATATTGCATTTGTAAAATTAATTTAGAAATAAATGAGTAAGTGTATTTTTTATGTTTAATAGATTAACTGATTATTTTATTTGATTAGTTAAAAAACGAATTGTTGAATTATTTAGGAAATTTTATATTGCGTTTTCATTTGATTTTTTTAAAAAAGGATAAAGTTATTTTACCTTTAATTGTTAAATTGATTTTCATTTTTGAAAAAAAGGAAGAATTCTTTTCAATTTGAAAATTTAAATTAAAAAGTTGTTGTTTTGGAAAAAGAAACTGAAATTTTCTATTTTTCATTTAAAACATAAATTTGACCTAAAAGGGATATTTTTGAAAAGGAAATTCTATATAATGTAAAAATTTCTTTCAAACTATTTCATTCTGCATTTGGGGGAAAATATTTTCTAGAAATTTTTGTGTGTGTGATTTTGGCTGGAGAAATTTTGGTTGGAGATTCTGGTTTGAAGTTGGAGGCTTGCTCATCTCCAAACTTTGTTCTTCCTGGAAAGCTTACTAGGTTGGTGTTTTGAATCTTTTATTTTTGTAAAAACTTGGTTTAAAATGAGCTCTCTGTAAGTTTGTGGGTGTGTTTGAATGAAATTTAAATTAGTATTTTAGATTTATCTATTATTTGTTCAGATTAAATTTCTCCATTGTTGAAAATGGGGGGATTATGCTGCCAAATTTTTTCCTATTTTGGGCATACCTGGGAATTCGGTTGTGTTAAATTTGTTGGGTGTTTAAAAAATCAGGAAGAAAAAAAAATGGTTTACCCTGTATGTTTTTGCAAAACCTTGTTTAAAAAAAATAAAGTTTGTTGTCAAAAGGAAAATTGCTGTCTAAATGGTTGCTGGGTTTACATTTTAATTTTTTGGTTATATATATATTCTAGGTTTTTGTTTTGTTCTAGAAATTGGTGTAAAAGAGAAAAAATTATTAAAAAATTATTTTTTTATGTGTGAGGGGGAGGGGGGACCACGTCGTGGCCCCCATATGCCATTGCCTCCCTTTTAAGGGGCTGCATGGCAACAGTGGTTGCTTACGTTTTTGTTTTTGTTTTTTTAATTTTTTTTATTTAATTAAATATATATATATATATATATATATATATATATATATATATATATATATATATATATATATATATATATATATATATATATACACACGCACACTTTTTTTTTAAAATGTTGGAAATGATTTTTTTTAATAAGATGGAAAAATACATATATATTTTCTAGGAAATGAAAAAAAAGAGAGAAGGGTATTTTATTTTAAAAAGGAAAATATCAGATTTTATAATTTATATTTTTGTTTGTATATATATATATATATATATATATATATATATATATATAACACACACACACACACACACATATATTTATACATATATATATACATATATGTATATATATACATATATGTATATATATACATATATGTATATATATACATATATGTATATATATATATACATGTATATATATATGTATATGTATATATATATATATATATACATGTATATATATATGTATATACATATATGTATATGTATATACATATATGTATATGTATATACATATATGTATATATATATACATATATGTATATATATGTATATATGTATATATACATATATGTATATATACATATATACATATATGTATATATACATATATACATATATACATATATGTATATATACATATATACATATATAGATATATACATATATACATATATACATATATGTATATATACATATATACATATATATACATATATACATATATATATATGTATATATATATATATATATTGAATATTTTTATCAAAGTTAGAGGAATGATTATTAAGGAATGGTTAATTTTTGAAACTTCGAAACCTAGAAAACTTGGTCAAGTGTATATTGAAGAGAAGAAAAATGAATTGTTTATTCTATTTGAGCAAAGGTGTTTGTTTTATTCTGACTGCCTTCGCATTTAATTTTAAATTGCAAGTCCTTAGTGTTGAATGGAATCGGGCTTTTTCGTGTGGTCTTTTCCGTTGGTTGGTCATGTGAGTTGACTGTGTTTTGTCAAGTTGGTTTAACCTTTGTGCAAGGGCTTGTATGGCCAAGTGTTCCTCTGTTGTCTTGAAATCCGTTGTGTAACTTTGCTTTGGTACTTTGGCTTTGGAGTTCTTTTGGGATATTTTTGTTTAGTGTCATAAGGGAGAGTGGCTTTCGAGTGGGGGTCGTGCCCAAAGAGGTTAGAAGGATAACCCCTCAAAAGTTGGTTAAGTAAAGTGATAACCTAATAATATATTAGGGGGTTGGGTAGCTAAAACATTAAGTAAGATAATTGTACCTCACTCATGGTTGAGTGCTAGTATAGACCCAGGATGCAGTGGGAAGGCCTGGAATGGCAAACCAACAACCTTGTCCTCATGAAAGGATTGTTTGGGTCCACATGAGACTTGGATGGGGCCGAGGGTTCGAGAGAGGTTACCAAGATAACCCAAGACGGGGGTTGGGACCTATGGAGGCCTGTCAGGATAACCATACCAAGCTATGTGATGAAACTCTTCCCTTATGGTCACTAGTGTGTAGCCTTGTTGGTATCACCTCTATTTTGCTATGGATTCATGTTCTACGATTATGTGATTTATGTGAGTTTCCTAATGTTGTATTTCGACCTTGTGAGTGTATACCTTGTAGGTTGCTAGTGGGTCTTATTTCTATCTCCTAGCACGATGGGATGGTTATTTTTGAGCCATATGGTCGAGTGGTAGTGCCACTTTCCATCAAGTGTGTTTGTTCCTTCTTATAGGAGTTGGCTTCACAGGTGTTCCAGTTGCTCTTGGATTCGAGCGTCTTGTATTACCAGTTGGATCCTATTTGTCATCTTGGATCATTCTTGTATATTTTGGACCTTTTATGGTCAGTTGTATTATTTGATGTGTATGCCTTCTTGGCAATATGTAATTTTAAATGTAAACATTATGTGATTATATGAGACTTGGTGATTTAGTGCAATGTATTATTATTCCAATCATGTGATGCAAAAGGAAATGTATTGATGGAACTTAAATGGTTAAATGCATATGTTTCATTAGAATATCAGATGTAAGGTAAAGGAAAGAATCATCATGAATGAAATTTAGATAAGTCAATGATATCTCATACTATTGAATAAATTAATCATTGTTTTGTGTAATTATATCTTTATGAATAAATCATCTTAAATTGGATTAATTAGCATTAAGAAATGCTTAGTTTAAATCATGTAAACCATCTTGGGAAACCCTTTAGGAGTTAAGTTAAGTCTTCCGTTGTGTAATTTAAATGTAATGTTAACTTAATGCATCATTTAACTTATTAAAGTTATTTAAAAAATATATTTACACTCTTTTCTAGTGTTTTAGTTTAATCCCTTTGAGGTTTCCTAGCGGGGCGTTATAGATCACATGTATCTTTTCACATCTTTGATGTTCGGATGTAGTTGCCCTATTGGAAAGAATATAGGCATTCTAATGAATAAAAAGTTGCCCATTTAGATGAATTCACACCGACACATATATGATACTTTATGGAACTTCTTGTGTTGAACTTTAGTGAGTACAAAGGATCAATGGACAAAATTCTTCATGTGTCTATTATTTTTCTACCACTTGGTAAAAGATATCAAGTAATGAAAGAGGTGACTACCAAGATGGAGCAAATAGAGATGAAAAGAGCTTAGCAAAATCCACATCTCAAAAGTTCCACGTTTCTAGTTACCTTTTTTTTAAAGTGACTTATGTCACCTAATGTAATTAAAGTTAGAATTTGGACTCCATCTTTGTAAAGGCTATGTAAATCCTAACATGGGTAGTAATTAAAAGTGGCCGCTTAGATAGTTATGCTAAGTGATTAACCTAAGCAATTATCTCAGATATTTATCCTAAGTTCTTACCTAAGTTAGTTATCCTAAGTGGTTACAAAGTAGTTATCTTCAAAGCCTATAAATACAAGGCTATTTTAGTAATGTAAAGGAGGGGAGACTCTTATAGAGGGGAAAAATTGGAGAATTTTCTAGAGAAACTTTTGGAAGGATTTTGTGTTCACACTTAGCACTGAACTTGTATATTTTAAAAATTATAATAAAGAATGCATTTGATTCGTACGTCTTGAATGTTTTTCAATTATTATTATTATCAATATATCGTATGTTAAATTGATATAATCTCTTTGTGTACTAGTGTAATCCATTGGTCTTTAGTTTACAAATATATGTTAAAAATGGTGAAACACAATCAAACCCTGGTATCTTGGTTTGAAAGTGATAAGGCAACTTGTTTGTTTGTATGTCAAAATATGTTTTATATCTTTCATCATTGTTTCACATCAACACATAATTTGCAAAATCTCCTTGTAATCTATCATCAATTGTGAAATCTCAGTTAGTATTTCCATGTCTAATATTGCGGCTTCTATTATCCTTTCTTTACTTTTGTTTTCCTTCCTTTTTGTAATTTTAAGTTAAAAGTACACAAAAATCCCAAATAACGCAATCATACAAGGGAGTTGAACCTCTCAAACCCAAAGGAAGATTGTGGTTTTGTTCCAATCTCTCCAATCGTTGGCAAGGTTGTCATTTCTCTTCAGGAAAACAGGGTCAGTTTTTGAGAAACAATCACAATGACAAATTTGTTTACCAACAATTTGGTAAGGGAAAATCATCTTAATCATAAGCCTTGTTTAGATCAATGAAATTTTTACATACTCTGATAGTGCCATTAGTTTTCATGATTGGTACAATATTGGAAACTCATTCTAGATAATCTATAGGTTTGATAAAACCCACATCAAGTAACTTCTAAAACTCAACTTTGACTAGGAGGGCTACTTGTGGGTGCATTTTCCATAACTTTTATTTTACTGGTTTAGCATCTAATGTTACCATTAAGTGGCACATAACAATATTAGGGTCTAACCCAATCATATTAGCATATGACCATGCAAAGTTAGTTTGATGTTCTGTAAAGATCTTGGTTAAATTAGGATGCTCTTCTTTTATCAAGGAGGTGGTCAAATGAATAATGTGAGGGCTATCAACAGGCCCAACATTAGTTTTAGTTGTTTCCTCTATCAATAGAGGAGATATTTCATGATATCTTGTCAAGGGGAGAGTGTAAATTCTTCCATCCTTGGGCACCTCAAATAGGTATTCATGTTTGAATACATCATTTACTTTTACTTTTCCTAGGTCTAACATCATTGTAGTGTAGTTTTCATAAGAAGAACCTTTGTTTATTTTTATATTTTATCAATTGAAAGGCTTGGCACCCTCTCCAAACTAAGTTGCAATATTGAGTTCTACAACAATGTTGGCTCTATGGTCCCTGAGAGGAAGGTTGTCTCTTAGTACATGATAGTCAATAATAGAATTGTCATTTTGAAATGTATCCAATTCTAGAGGTCCTTGTTGATCCTAGTATATGAGTTGAGGCTTAATGAGTTGGTCAAAATCAAATGTTGTGATGGTGAATATGGATGAGTTTTCAAAGATATCATTGTAATCGTCAAGGTCATTGTTGGTAATCTCCTCACCAGTTTCAATTACAAAGGAAGCTTGTTCCTCACTACTATAAGCACACTTAGTAATCATGGTTGTCTACTCTTGTGGCTCAAACCCTAAGCCTCTAGATATAAACACATTGGGATCCTAGAAAGTCTCTATCTAAGCTCAACCATCTTTATGTTTATCTTCCCAAGAAACCTCTTTACAAGCTTTTGCTTGTGCTTGTAATTTTGTTGGGGTTTTGGTATTAGGACCACACAAGTTTAGAGGTCCAAACCCCAATCCTTTGTTCATTTTCCTCTTAGGTGTAACCTTAGGTTGAAGAGGTTTAAAGATGCCTTTATTTAATAAGCCAATGGGTTCATGACTATCATTTCCCATTTGTTGTAATAAAAATTATCATTTACCATAGTTATCGATAGGTAGTTTGACATAATGGTTTTCTTTCTTAGATTATTCCTCTTCATCTTCGTACAACCATTTAAAGATATCCTCATCTTCCATCTCACCCCATTTGATAATAGCTTTAGGAACATGTTACACTATTTGTGGCCTACCATGTCTTAGGGGAGTCCATGAGTTGTCTAAGATATAAGGATTGTTGTATACTATATTCTCCCGTTCCTCACTCCTTAACCTTAGCTTAGATCTTGGGTGGTGTCGAGGTGGATAACTTTCGTGACTCAAGATCAATACATGATATCGAAGAAGTGGATTCTTTATTGATGGGAATGGTGGATTCAAGTTTTGGTCAAATGTTACTACAATAGAGATAGGGATTTGGGTCTCCAATGATGGTGATTTATACTCCATTGTGTGGAAATTTGATGTATTGGTGATAAGTGGAAGGTATGACTTGCATGGCATGAATACATGGTCATCCTAGGAGAATATTATAGGTGAGATCTTGAGGTTTAAGACATGAAAAACCACATATTTGACTAATAGCCCAACTTTGATTGGCAACATCACATAACCTTTGGATGAGTGCTATTCATCATCATAAGCTTTGATTGCTATTTTTTTCTTTGCATCTATAACCCCTTTAGACAACCCTAATGATGTGACCAATTTTAGAGTGTAGATATTTAGACCCGCACCTCCATCTATTAAGAATAATTTTATGCAATGTTTGTGGATGTAGGATTTAATATGTAAGGGTTTATTATAAGGTTGTTGGGGAGATATGTCATCAATGTCGGTAAACATAAGATAGTGTGGTGATGAAAGGTGTCCCACCATTGATTAAAACTGATCTACATGTAAGTTACTAAGAACTAAGGTCTCTTTCAAAGCTTTGTCAATATGCGTAGAAGCTCAAGAATGGATATGTGTGTGGAGGTTTTCCCAAGCTGGTTGAAAAGATCATACTAGTTAGATGAGGAGGTAGCTTTGGCAGTGGTTCCTTGGAGAGTCACTTTACCTTGGCAGATTGTGATGCAGAGGCCTACCCAAAACTCCTAATAGCAAGCCCAAATTAGGTTAGGCTAGTGACCCTTCAACTACTCACAAGGGCTCTACAAGGAAGGACTCTACACCTTGGATGAAACCACACACACATTCCCTAGTCTTAGGCCTACTCAAGATGAGTAACACGCTTCAACTCTTCAACAGGCTTTACTGGTCAGGCTTTATCGGTAAGATGAGTAAAAGGCTTCAACTCTTTAAAAAGGCTTTACCGGTGATCCCCACTCCTTAGGATTTGGAATTTTGTCAACACATAACATTTAAGATCTCTTTCAAGCACTATTTTTGATCTTGGGTATCAAACCCCTATACCTCCTTTGTAAACCTACCCCTTCGGCTAGTAGCCCTTCTAGACCGATGTTTCATCCTTAACTCAAAGATATTCCACACACCCATACATACAACTTAGCATTTCAAACACCCTTTTGGAAGATATATATATTCCCAAAATTGTTTGATCAGATCTGTAAATACAAGGTCTGCTCCTTCAGAGGCTAAGAGACCTAATAGGGGCAATTAGCTCTATTTTCCAAAGCAACTACCTCTACCGGTAGACCAAATGAAGAATCACCTTAATGGGAATGTGGGGGGTAGTGAAAAACTTCTAATTCCAGGGTTGCACACCTGGTATCCATCGCTAAGATAATTTATGATGACTGTCCTAAAAATTGTCCTAGGTAGTCACATAGAGATGCCTACCTAAATCTGTTCATTTCTCCACACAACAAAATCTTCCCTGCAACAAAACATGAAAAAACTAAAATAAAAAGGCTTATCCTACATCCCTCCAAAGTAAGAGTCTTCTAATGGACTAGAGTGTAAGATAAAGCCATCTTAGTTCAAAACCCTCTCCAAACCCTAAATTTATGGGTTATAGTTAGTAGAATCAAGGTTTCTCTCTACTCCCAAACAATTAAGGCCTCAGACTGCCATCAAAAGAAAAATAGTTCATCCTCCTATCTACTCCATGAATTTTTGGGTTCAAACCAATCCGTACAGTCACCTACAACACCTACAAACTCAAAATTTTTGGGAAAATTGAATTGTTTTGAGTATTATTGCTTCACAAAATCCAACTCCAACAACAAACCCCTTGGGAATTTATCCCACAAGGATTATTAAAATCTCCAATGGTTTCCCACCGAATTTGGAGTAGGTTGGAGCCATTGAAAGGCTTCCCCAACTGAATTACAAAAAGTTGCAATTTTGCACTCAAAAGTTGCATTTTTGCAATTTTGCTCACAAAGTTGTCATACTTCCTAAGGTTGGGATCCACACACATGGACCAACCAAAAACACACAAAACATTTATAAAATCTATTAAACATAAATCTAAACCATCTACTACCCCTCTTTACCACATTGTCCCAATTGGCTTCTCAAATTGCCTAATTGGTGACATGTGCTTACATGATGGGATTTATTTGTATACATGAAACACAAGACTCTCTAACACATCCTAATTGTCCTAGTCTTCATCCTCAGGGTCATGAATATATTGTTGATGAGGCACTCCTACACCATACTCCCTAGGAGAAGAGATCTCAAGCCCACATGAGATCAGAGTTTGTAAATCTGCACCATGATTGGATATTTGCTCACTTGTCATCCAAAATGCCTTAGAGTCTGGTTTATCCTGCCAAGCCACCATGTACTCAATGTGCTCCTTTTTTATTGTCTTCTTTGTGACTCTAGTGTCAATCACTTTTCTCAACTTAGGTGATTCCTTCCTGGGAATGTCATTATCTACTACAACCTGCATTGGTTCTTCTTCTTCACTGTCAGTACCTTTGAAAAGTGTAAGATCACACACATTAAAGATAGGTGATAATCCAAGATCAGGAGGAAGTTGGATCTCATAGGCATTTTGTCCACACTCCTTCACTATCTGACATGGTCTAATCTTCCTCTGCATGAGTTTGGTGTATTTGCCTTTCGGTAGTCTCTCCTTCTTCAAATGTATCCATACCAAATCCCCAACATTAAACTATACATCTCTCTTTTTCTTATCAGCATGAGCTTTATACTTCACTATAGATTGTTGGAGATGAGACTTGACTTGGTCATGCACCTCTTTAATGGCTTATGCAAAAGCTTCACCATCTGCACTAATGGCTTCTTCTTTGGGTAGATCTCTTAACTCCAACACTCCCCTTGAGTGTATGCCATAAACAATCTGAAAAGGAGATTTACCGGTACTCCTATTTATGGTGTCATTGTATGAGAATTCTGCCTGTGACAAAATGTTATCCCGCTTCTCTCCATGTTGCCTTGTTAAACACCTTAATAGGTTTCCTAATGACCTATTGACAACCTCAATTTACCCATCTGTTTGAGGATGGTAGGTTGATGAGATAGCTAGGTTAGTTCCCAACTTCTTCCAAAGAGTCCTCCAAAAGTGACCTATGAACTTCACATCTCTATCTGAAATAATGTTCAAGGGCAATCCATGTATCCAGACTATCTCTTTGAAGAATAGGTCTGCAACATATGATGCATCACAAGAAGTCTTACATGGAAAGAAATGAGCCATTTTACTAAACCTGTTCACTACTACAAAGACACTGTCAAATCGTCTCCTTGTTCTAGGCAAACCCAACACAAAGTCCATACTTATACTCTCCCATGGCCTAGAAGGAATGGGTAAAGGCTGATATAAACCTGCATTTGTAGACTTCCCCTTGGCTTTCTGACATATGACACATATTTCCACAAACTTTCTCACATCTGCCTACAATTTAGGCCAAAAATAATGTCTCTTCACAAGATCTAGGGTCTTGTCAAGATCGAAATGACCTACCATGGCTCCACAATTCTTCTCCCTGATAATATTCAACCTCATGGAACATTTAGGAATACACAACTGCACTCCTTGGAACAACAATCCATCTTGTATCAGAAACTCAGAAAACTCAATATGATACCAGTCACTCAAAGTTTCACATACCTTGTATATTTCTCCAAAATATTCATCGGCAACATACATACTCTTCAAGGAATCAATACCAACACTGTCCATCTTCATTTGGTTTACAGTCAAGACCCTTCTGCTCAAAGCATCAACAACTTTCTTCTTGACTCCCTTCTTGTGTTTGAGGGTAAATATAAAGGCTTGTAGGGTCTCTACCCACTTCATATGCTAGTGATTAAGCTTCTCTTGACTATTTATGAAACTGAGTGCCTTATTATCAGTAAACACTATGAACTCCTCAGGCAATAAATAGTGCCTCCACTTCTTCAAGGACTGTACTAGAGCATACATCTCCAAGTCATAAGATGAGTATCTTTTCTTAGCATCATTTAGCTTTTCACTGAAAAAAGCAACAAGCCTTCCTTCCTGACTGAGTACTGCTCCAATGGCCATGTGGCTTGCATTACATTCCACCTGAAATATTTTGTTGAAGTTTGGTAAGGCAAGGACTAGTTGTTCTGCAACCTTCTTCTTCAATGTCTCAAATAAATCATCTGCCTCTTTGGTCCAACTAAACCCGCACTTTTGTCCTCCCTTTATGGTGTCAAGCATGGGTGCACAAACATGACTAAATCCTCTTATGAACTTCCTATAAAAAATTTCTAAACCATGGAAACTTCGGACATCATTCATAGTTATAGGTGTAGGCCAAGATAGTATAGCACTTACCTTCTCTTGATCCATTTTCAGCTCAGCTTGTGAGATTACAAAACCCAAGTAGATGATGTCTTCCTGCATGAACAAACACTTCTCTAAATTGATCATTAGTTTCTCTTCATGTAATCTCTTGAGAACCATATCTATGTGTTTGAGGTGCTCTTCCCTTGTGTGACTGAAGATCAAGATATCATCTAAGTATACTATGACAAATTTTCCTATGAATTCCACCAAGACTTCATTCATCAACCTCATAAAGGTACTAGGTGCATTGGACAACCCAAATGGGATGAATTTCCATTCATACAACCCCTCATTAGTTTTAAAGGCCGGTTTCCATTCATCCCTTGGCCTTATTCTAATATGATGGTATCCACTTTTTAGATCTATTTTTGGAAAATATTTAGCACTCCCTAAGCAATCAAGCAAATCCTCTATTCTAGGGATTGGGAACCTATACCTGATGGTTATCTTGTTGATGGCTCTTGAGTTTGTACAAAGCCTCCAAGTTCCTTCTTTCTTGGGTGCAAGGACTACTGGTACTGCACATGGGCTTAGAATTTTTCCAATCAGTTGTGATTCAAGGAACTCTTCAATCAACCTTTCCATTTATGCATTCTGGTCTAGGGTGAGCTTGTAGGCTGCTTTGTTTGGCAAAGTAGATCCAGGGATCGAATCTATACAATGACTGATGTCCCTTACCAGTGATAGGGATCTTAGCATTCCATCTGAGATGATGCCTTGATGCTTATCAAGCAACTATCTAACCGTTGGGTCTAGGTGTTTTGGTCCTCCTTCTTTCTCTTCTGCAAACTGCTCTTTCCTTGTCACCTTGGGACTAGGCATGAGGGCATAACAAACTGAACCTTTCTCTACAATCTCCTTCATGAACTGTTTACCTTCTACTATCAGCATTCTTGTATCCTTCCCTTTTGATTCCACCTCTTCCTCTATCAAAGGAAAGAGTTATATCACCTTACCTTCCTTGGTGATTGAGTAGGTGTTCCTTAACCCATCACGATGAGCTCTCAAGTCATACTGCCATGGTCTCCCAAATAAGAGATGGCATGCATCCATTTTGGCTATGTCAAATAACAATCTATCCTTGTAATATCCAATCTAAAACTCCACCCAAGCCTACTCTTCCACCATTGTTTGTTGACCTTGGGTGAGCCATGAAACCTTATAGGGATAAGGGTGAGGTAGCTTCCTAAGTTTAAGATTTTCTACCATTTCAAGTGATACAAAATTTTCAGTGGAACCGAAGTCTATCAGAACCTTGCATACCTTTTCTCCTGCCTTGCAAGTGGTTTTGAAAAGAGATTTCCTTTGTGTAGGCTCCTTGTCAGGTACCTTCATAGTGGTTACTTCTCTCCCCATCATCAAAGCCTCTTCTCTTTTAGTATATCCATAGCTATTAGGAGCATTTACACTTTTATAAGTGCTTGCACTTGCCACACTTTGACAATTAGATTCCTGCACCAAATTGCTTGTCCTTTCTCCCATGGATCTAGAAGCCTTCTCTGGACACCTATTGGCCATATGCCCTTCTTGATTATAGTTGTAGCATCTAGGAGGTCCTCTTCCTTGGGATCTCCCTCTACAGGGTGGTATTCTAACCCTAAAGCTTCCTCTTGGATTGTAGCCTCCTCTTTGGTTGTAATTGCTCTCTCCTTTATTGCCTTCTTGATTAGAGTCTCCCTGATAACCAAAACCATTTCCTCTACCTTTGAAAGGGCCTCTTCCTCCTCTTTGTTGTCTCCCTTTACCTCTGCCATTCTGATCCTCCCTTCTCTTCAACTTCTCCTCCACCTTGAGTGCCAATTGAAAGCACTTTTGGAGTGTCTCTGGGGTGTGGAGATTAAAGTCTTCTTGGATTGTAAACCTCAACCCATTGAGATAACTTGCCACCTTCTCATCTTCACTCTCTTTCACCTTAGTCCTCACACATAAATTTATGAACTCCTTGGTATAGGAACTCACCTTCATCTCCTTTTGTTTCAAATTTTGCCTCCTCCTATGCAATTGGATATTGTAATCCATTGGGACATTTGCTTCTTTCACCAAAGAAATCATCTTATTCCATGTAGCTACTCTTCTCTTTCCCTCTTTCACCCTCTCATCTTGGATGAAAGTCCACCAAGTTAGTGTAGCCCCTTTCATTTTGGATTGGGCCATCTTCACCCTCTAGTGGTCTAGTATGTCTTCACTTTCAAAAAAATTGTCCAAGGAGTCCATCCACTCCATCACGGTGTCAGGCTCCATCTTGCCTGCAAATACTGGGAGATCCATCTTCACATCCATTGTTCTTCTCTCCATGGACTTGAGGACACTCATTAGGGGTCTATAGGTACCTCTATCTCTTCCTGTATAGGGATCTCCTCTTCATCCCCTTCTTCTCTAGAGTCTTTCTCTCCCCTCTCCACTATGTCCTTCAATCGATCCATCTCATTTCTCAAGGCCTGATTCTTAGCCCTGACTGCTCCACTCTCGACCATCTACTTCTTCACTAGGACATTCAACTCTACATTGGTCATTTTGGAAGGTGCCTCATGGGATCCTTCTTCTTCTGACATCTTGTCTTCTCCTTCTCTTCCAAAGGACACTCCTTCGCTCTGATACCACTTGATGTAGAGGCCTACCCAAAACTCCTAATAGCAAGCCCAAATTAGGTTAGGCTAGTGACCCTTCAATTACTCACAAGGGCATTGCAAGGAAGGACTCTACACCTTGGATGAAACTACACACACATTCCCTCATCTTAAGCCTACTCAAGATGAGTAATAGGCTTCAACTCTTCAAACAGGCTTTATCAGTCAGGTTTTATTGATGAGTAAAAGCCTTCAACTCTTCAAACAGGCTTTACCAGTGATCCCCACTCCTTGGGATTTGGAATTTGGTCAACACACAACATCTAAGACCTCTTTCAAGAACTGGTTTTGATCTTGGGTATCAAACCCTTATACCTCCTTTGTAAACCTACCCCTCTGGAGAGTATCCCTTCTAGACCAGTGTTTTGGCCTTAACTCAAAGATATTCCACACACCCATACATACAACTTAGCATTTCAGACACTCTTTTGGAAGATATATAGATTCCCAATTTTTTTTTATTAGATCTATAAATACAAGGTCTTCTCCTTTAGAGGCTAAGGGACCTAATAGGGGCAATTAGCCCTATTTTCCAAAGCAACTACCTCTACCGATAGACCAAATGAATAATCACCTTAATGGGCATGTGGGGGGTAGTGAGAAACTTCTAATTCTAGGGTTGCATGCCTAGAATCCATCACTAAGACAATTTATGATGACTGTCCTAAAACTTGTCCTAGGTAGTCACATAGAGATGCCTACCTAAATTTGTTCATTTCTCCACACAACAAAATCTTCCTTGCAACAAAAAATGAAAACACTAAAATACAAAGGCTTATCCTGCATCCCTCCAAAAGAAGTGTCTTCTAATGAACCAGAGTGCAAGATAAAACCATCTTGGTTCAAAACCCTCTCCAAACCCTAAATTGCTGGGTTATAGTTAGTATAATGAAGGTTTCTCTCTACTCCTGAACAGTTAAGGCCTCAGATCACCACCAAAAGAAAAATAGTTCATCCTCCTATCTACTCCATGGATTTTGGGGTTCAAACCAATCCGTATAGTCTCGTACAACACCTACAAACTCAAAATTTCTGGGAAAACTGAATTGTTTTGAGTATTATTGCTTCACAATCTCCAACTCCAACAACAAACCCCTTGGGAATCGATCCCACAAGGCTTATAAAACTCTCCAATGGTTTCCCACTGAATTTGGAGGAGTTTGGAGCCGTTGAAAGGCTTCCCCAACTGAACTACAAAAAGTTGCACTTTTGCACTCAAAAGTTGCATTTTTGCAATTTTGCTCACAAAGTTGTCATACTTCCTAAGTTTGGGATCCACACACATGGACCAGCCAAACACACACAAAACCTATCTAAAAACTATTAAACATGAATCTAAACCATCTAGTACCCCTCTTTACCACATTGTCCCAAATGGCTTCTCAAATTGCCTAATGGTGACATGGGCTTACATGGTGCAGTTTATTTGTATACATGAAACACAAGACACTCTAACACATCCTAATGGTCCTAGTCTTCATCCTCAAGGTCATTAATAGCTTGTAGATGAGGTGCTCCTGCACCAGATTGTTACATTGCAATCAATGGTTTTATTTTTGACAATTATGGTAGATACATTGTTGTGCTTTTCAGAAATGTGATTAACCATGTACTCATAAGAGACATTGGTAAAATTGGCACTATTATATTGAGTACTCTTAGGAGATTTTTCTTTATCATTATTTGGTGAAAGATCCTTAAACACCACATGTTTGTCATTAGATAAGTGACCTTCAACTTCAATTGCATAATTATATATGATATATTGAATAGGGCTTTTAAGCTCATTGCAATTTCTAGTCTTATTACCCTTGTTATGGTGGTAGTCGCAATATTCATTATCATTCCACCATGGAGGTTTAATCCTTGGTTCAATTCTTTATCCTCTAGTAACATGATAAGCTTATTGTCAACAAGTTTTTGTAATGCTGATTTTATAGGTTCTTTCAAAGGTGTGAATTTTTTATGTGGTCGATTTACAAGTTTTGACATTATCCTTTAGGTGTTAACTTGGTTTTTTGATGTTTGATGTGTAAAGTTCCTTGAAAAATTATCACAGGTTGGGTAGCCTTAACTTTGTTTGCATCTAGAACCCCACCATTTACATTAGTCTTGTTCTTAGACCAAAATCAGGGTTTCTCATTGTTGCTTCAGCTAGGGCTATCCTTAGTATTATTATCTTTATAAATATTGACAGTACTTTTCTCAAGGAGAAGTGTCTCAACTAATAGAATCTTTATATGAATTCCTCAAAGGTGGTCAAACATTGTGATTGAAATTGAAATCCTATCTCAGAATTCAAGTTTTCCATGGACATCTCAACCATGTACTTTTGTGGGATATGACAAGGACATCAGCTAGCTAAGCTTCTCCATCTTTATAAACTGATGAAAATGACTCTCCATTTCTTTTCTTAATATTACATAGTGTCATCATAGAGACCTCATGTCCAAAATTTTAGCAAAACTTTGTGACAAATTTCTCAGCTAGTTCACCAAAAGACTTAGTCCTAGGTGGTAATCATGAAAACCACTCCATGACTTGCCCACACAAGCTACATGGTAAGAGGTGCATTAGATAAGTATCATTATGACCAACCTCTATATGAGTGGTGAAAGATTCTCTAATATGATCTTTAGGAACACCTTTCCCCATATACTTGTCAAACTTAGGCACTTCAAAATTAAGGGGGGAAGATGGAATGGGTAGGTTTTTATCAAAATGATAAGAACAAAAGTCCACAAAAGTGTACCTCTTGTTTGCAACTCCTAACCACATGTTGGCTATTTGTTATTGCACGAGTTGGACTTGTTGTGTCAAAGCCTAAATAGGTTGTAACACATTCCCTTGAGTCATCCCCATGTTAGTGTTAGAAAAATGGTGTCTCAACCTTTCAAATACATAAGGTTACTATTTTTAGTAGTTTTTCATTTGATCATAGATTGGTCTGAAAATTTTCCTAAATCTTCGAATTGGATAAATAAGCATGTCGATAAATTTTTGTTGCAAGATCATATTAAAATTTGAAGATACTAAAGTTTTTGTTTTTGAAAGTTGTAAATAAAATTTTTAGAGTAAATTTTGAGGGATTTAAAGGATCCAAAATGGTCTGATAGTATTTTTGACTAGTGTAGCTAGTTATAGGTTGATATATCATGTCAAAAGTTTTAAGATACTTCAAATAGTTTGTCAATCGGACACCCAGTTCAAAAGTTACAACCTCTAGAAGTTGAATCTTCTAAAATAGGAAATATAAGAATGCATCGAACACATAAATGAGCTATAAAAGGGAGGTACATGTGTTGATGTGTATTTTGACACATCATAGGACATATAGGATTAGAGATAAGATGGGTGCCACTTTATTGGGTGGTTTTAGCCCATGGTTTTGTAATATCCTTTGACTGTTTCATGTATTGTATCTCTTATATATGAGGTGTGTGAAATGGAGGTTGTGTGTAAGAGTATTATAGCTATTGAGTTACCTATGAATCTCTAGTTGGTGATAATTCTACATTAATATTGCTTTGCAAGTATACTTTGTTCTATTATTGATTTCTACATAATATATTGGGCAACTTTTGGAGTGTGGGATTTTTCTCTCGAAAGGGTTTTCTCCATGTAAATCACTAGGTTGTGGTATGCATGCTATTTATGTTTATTTCTTTTAAGTTTTTGTAAGTGTTGTATCTATAAAAGTTTATGCATTATCCTCCTCTCAAGGTTATTGTAAGAAATTGTTCCACTACTTAACTTCCTTACAAGTGGTATCAAAGCCTAATCACCTTTGATTTCAATTGTGGGTTGTTGGGTTTTTTGAACTAATCCAAATTTGAGTAGGAGCTTGTGCAAAGGATAATTTTTGAACTTGTTGCAGAAATTTTCAAATAGCAAGTTTGTCAAGGAGATTAGAGGTGGAGAAATTTTATGGAAGTAATTTTGAGATGTGGAAGCTAAATATGGAGGATCTACTAATAGATTGAGATCAATGAGATATTGTTGATGCAAATGTCTCAAAACCTTCAAATCCTACTACGATTGCTCAGTATGATGTTATGGACCATAAAGCTAAGGGTCTAATCATATTGTTCTTGCAATAATTTTTTATAATCAATGTCCATGAAGAGACCTCTACAAATAAGTTATGGAATAAGCTTGGTGAAATGTATCAAGCCAAATCTTTGTTGAATCAGATTTTCTTGAGGAAGAAATTGTATCCCTTGAGAATGGAAGAGGGTGGATGGATTACAAACCACTTGGAAGCATTCAATATGTTGGTGGCTCAATTGGCATTTGTTGGTGTCAAGATGGATGAAGAGGAGAAATTTCAGATCTTGTTGTGTTCTTTGTTTGATTCGTGGGATTCTCTTATTATGGCTATCAATAGTACTTTTGTTGTTTTGAAGTCTGAAGATGTGGTGGGTTCCTTCATTAGTAAAGAGATGTAGAGAAAGGTATTCATTAGTTCAAAGGAAGCACTAATTTTTTATGAAAGACCTAAGGAAAAAGACAAGAATGAGAAGCATGACAAATCCAAGTCTAGAGGGATATTCAAATCTCTTGGAAAGTTAGAATTCATTTGTTGGAATTTTGATAAATTAGATCACTTATGTAAACATTGCAAAGAAGAAGTTTGATTGTGATTTTGAGTCCAAGAAGGATGATGATGATGCATTCATTGCATCTTTGGCCACTCATGCAGGTAATGATGCATGGTGGTTAATTGACTTAGGTGCATCTTTTCTAATGACTTCCAATAGAGATTGTTTTTCTGAATATGAATAATTTAATGGAGGTAACATGTATTGTAATGCCCACCAAGAATACCCTAGAGAAACTAACTAACTAACTAGAAAATAGAGATTTTTTTTTAAGATATGTTATCATAAGAAACTTAAGAAATATATGTGATAACAAACATGATCCCATAAACTTTAATGCAAATGAAAATATTAGAATATCTAAACTACATTCCCTAGGGTAACTCAACGTCATTATTAACATAATATGAAGATATGAATATCATTAACTAATAGTAATACAAGATTTTTCTTCTACTAACACCAATATACATTTCACAATATAAACATAGGAAAATAACCATATAATCCATTGAATAATATATCATGAATTATATCTCCTTTAACATTTATAACATATTATATCTACTTTGATTCACCAATGACAAATGCTCCTAAGTTAATATCTCTAACAATTAGATATTCCACACAGCTCTATAACATAGTCTAAATCATTTCTAAATAGAAGAAATCACACAAGCTCTTATTACATGCCTATTACATTCCAAATTCATCTGTGATCATTCCAAATATACATTATCAACTTCAATAGAATATCGTAATATACTAACTACATGAATAACACCCAAGTTACATATTACAATGATATTTCTCAATCATATAGAATAGCTCATAACTACTCTAAGAATTCCATAGCACAAGAACTAACGAAGCGTAGATTCCTTAATCACACACACAAACATCCAATGAAGAGAATCCCAATGGAAGAAGGCATCAAAGAACCCAACCTTGTGGAGCCAAAAAGGTCCACCCCCATTCTCCAAAGAATATAAGGTCCCCTACACACTCTAAACCTAGGCTGACACTTAACCTCCAAGGAAATACAAAATACATAAGAAATACACACATACAAGAACCAAAACACAACAAGGAATAGGCTCAATCACAAGATACAAACTCACCAGAGGCTTTCATAAAACACAAACTAAGGTAGTAGCACACATATAGGGAAGAGTGTCATCACATGCCACCAACAAGGGTTATCTTGGCAGTTTGATCCTCTCCAAAATTCAAACCCCAACACCCATTTCATGCACATGCAGAACCAACTTAACCTTTTGTGAGGACAAGGGAGTACAATCATGCCAAAAAGACATTCCCAATCACATCCTAAGCATGTACTAGCACTCTAGGCCATGAGTGGGGTACCAAAATTATCTTGTTAATGTGAAAGAAACTACCTAGCCCTCCTAGACTAATTTATTAAGGTTACCACTTGATTACAAAAACTTCCAATGAGATATCCTAGCAACCACTTGGGGGGCTCGACACCCACTTGGAAGCCACTCCCCCTATCATGTTCCTAAAGCCTAGGATAAAAACATAAATATAAAGAATCTCATGATAAATACACAATACATTATACAAAGGATCCACATCAAAATCTGAAACTTAATAACTTTTGATCCATAAAATAATACTTCCATAAATCTCATGCAGTAGTAAGAATATAAGTCTGAAAATGCAATAAAACAACATACAAAATATATCCCTCAAAGCACAAATAAAAAATCAAGAAATACATCACAAAAAGTCATACAATCCCAAAAACAAGCCTATGGTCTAGGTCAACTCAACACAGATATCATAAATTAGTTAGAACTAACAAAACAAAGAAACAACACTTTTGCATATTCTTTTGGCACATTCACAAATTTATTTGGCATCTTTACAAATTATTCTAGTTCTTTTATGACTCAAAATAATGCTTTCAAAACATAGAGTGATGCATATAAAATATAGTATGGAACATAATACATAGAACAATGCAATTATTAAATAGTGTAGTGCTTACACGACTTAGATTGGCACATACACCGCATAGAATAGCACTTTCATTAATCAAATTAGTGCATCTATTTGTTGGCAATTGGCACTCATTGGATTCAATTTTTTATCATTGATGGCAACAAGATTAGATGGGAGTCATATACCATCATTAGGAGGCATTCACTGACAGACATCGACATTGGAGTATCCAGGGTTACAACCGGCACCTACACAGGCACCGACACCGACATCCAGCACTTCAGGGAAGTCGACATCAAGGAAGATTTATTTAGAAAATCATTTTATAATTATTGTATAAGGATGACATTGTATATCTTTTTGTATCGTAAGCTGACATAAGGCATATTGTTTGTAAAGGGTATATAGGTTAGTTTGTTAGGTCATTATGAATTTATGAGATGATAATATAGAACATGTGGATGAGATTGTGGATTATAACAGAATAGGATTGTAGAATGCAAAGATCATTTTGTATGCGAATGTTGTATCATGCAATGATCTATATATGTTTTGTAAGGCATTCTGGGAGGGAAGGAGATACCAGTAGAAGTTTTTAGGGTTTATGAACCGGTACAGAGCAGAGCCATAACTGGAATGCTTTTTGGCATAGGAGATGCATTTTGTGAGTTCATTATTATTGTTTTACTTTAGCAGAATCTTATAGTCAGTGAGACTCTTTAGTGATGAGAAGTGTGCTCTAGGCAGTGTGCCTTCCTACATGTGCAGGTCCCCTCTCTATGTAATATCTTTCATATGGCCAGTGAATTGATATTGTTGGTCACAAATCCCACCATGGTTTTTCCTCTTTGAGGTTTTCTACGTATACATTATGTGTGTTATGGTGTTCATTCATGTGGATGGTTTATTTTCTTCAAGTTATATGTTTATTCATTTATTGGTTAATGTGTGTATGGTATAAAAGCATAAAATATTATCTTACCGACAGAACACTAATTCACCCCCCCCTTCAGTGTTCTTGGATGCCAACAATTGGTATCAGAGCTTGGTACCTCAGAAGAAGTTTAACAAATTGAGGAAGATCCTGAAACTGGAATCTTTAGGCATGGCTATGGAAAAGCAACTTGAGATGGCTCTTGAGGATTATGATGTTGAAAGGATGAAGAACTTGAAACTGCAAGATGAATTGAATTATACAAATGAATTCATTCTTGTCCTACAAGAAAGGTTATCATTAGCTCAATCTAGGAGGAAGGAACTATTGCAAAAATAGGATGATGATAATGCACTCAGGGAACATTGCCAGAAACTGAGTCAAGCAAACATGCTCATGCAAAATGAAATGCAAGACCTGACTATGAGGATGCCAAAATATATTGAGGACAAAAAGAAGAAAGAAGAAAATCTTGCTACATCTCTGAAGAACAAATCTAAGGAATGTGATAGATTGGTTCATGAGAATGATATGCTGAAAGCCAGTTTGGTGCAATCCTATAATAATGAACAAGAACTTGAAAGCCAAGTAATATCTTTTAGAGATGATCTGACTATTGCAAGTGAGTACAAAGAAAAGTTTAGGATCAGTGTTGCACAATTGGATGACTTATTAAAAAGACAAAGGCATAGTGATGATTCTAGAGGACTTAAATTTGTATAAGGTGAAAGCTTCGGTACTACAGATCAAACAACCGGTATGAAGAACTCATTAGAATAGAGAAAACCAGTAAGGCAATCTAATGCTTATAAATTCAATGGTAGATGCTATGTTTGTAATAAATTTGGGCATATGGCTAAACAATGTAGAAATAGAGAAAATCAAAACTACAATTCTGTTCTTAGTCAATGCACAAATTGCAAGAAACATGGTCATAAATCAGAAGACTGCAGAATGAATGTTAAATGTCATGCATGTGGAAAGTTTGGACATTTGGTTAATCATTGTAGGTCAAGGAATGACACTGGATATGTCAAATAAATTCAAAAGAACAATGTTACATGTTATGCATGCAACAAAATAGATCATATTGCTAAGTACTACAGAAGAAAGACTCAACAGGTTAGCAATGATAAAACAAATGAGAAAGGAAAGCAGAAGGTAGATGAAATACAACAAGATCACACCGAGAGATGGGTTAGAAAATCTGAAGGACCAAGTGGAGATGGAACAATGCCGGTAACTCCATAGGTAGAATAGAGCATTCCTCCACTAGCAGGAAATTCCATCGGTAACTGAGGCATAAGCCTTAGGGGTTGGCAAACTCATTACAAATCTTGCATATTCCCCGAAAGAAATCTAGAAGAGATCTGGAGAGTTGTGTTCATCATTGACAAAGGTTTACCCGACATAAGACTGTGAAACCGACATCCAGTAGGATAGATCATGAAGCATTTATGAAAGAGAAAGATTAGGGTTTATTCGTTGATTAAAAGGGAAAGTGGATTCATTTTCACTCAATGAATATTCAGAGTGAAGAGAAGGTGAATTTCAGGCAATTGAGAGCAAGCAAAGGCATTCTGAAAGGATTTCAAGTAGTTATCTGAGAAGCACTCAATCTTCAAATTGGCGTTCACTTTCAGGTATTCTTTGAAATGGCATCTAGATCTTCAACTCCTACTTTCATTTAAAATCCCATCATTGTCGAAGTCAAGGATAGGTTGAGACCCGTCTTCAAAGAGGTTCCCCTGATAGCTAAGAGGGAAGACTCTATAGGAGCATTCTCTAGGGTTCCCGATGTCATGATGTATGTTGAAGATGTAAGGGCATACATTCACTGCACCTTGGAGGATCTAGGCACAAAGGAAATCAAAGGCATGTATCAATTGGTGATACTGGGCAGCTCAAGAACCATCAAGCCAGAATACAAAGCCATTGAGGATCTAGGGCTAACTGGTATCTTATACATACTAGAATTCAAAGATGAGATCATCAGATACATTCTGAGCAGGGTTCACAATGAGTTCATCTAGCTAGATCGACCTTACATGATCACAAAGGAGGCTATTCAAGAAGTCAATGACTTACCCAAGGTCGGACAAGAACCTGGAAAGAAGATTTCTAACACAAAAGTTGAGAATCTCACTGGTGCAACCCATGATAGCAAATCAATGAGGATCAACACAATCAACAACACAAATGTGAAGTTTACAAGCATGATAATCAGGTACAAGGTAACTCAATCTTGCCGATTGAATTTTGTTGGTAGTTCTTGCATCCATGTTGCATATTAGATGCCGATGAATGATGTAAAATATGATTTATGTGAATGTTTGAGGAGTGAATTGATGTTGAATCTTGGAAAGATCAAGGGTGTTAAGAAAGGAACCTTTAGATTTGGAAATCTCATTGTTTGTTTAATGCTTTACTTCATAAATGAGCTACCTGGTCCAGGGAAGAAGCGATGGGCTCATAACATACCGATAGGTATGTAAATCAAGGAAGCAATCACCGGTCTTGGTACTAGTAGAGATGAGAAACTTTGGGGTTATTTCAAAAAATTTCAAAAAAATATGAGGTAGAGGAGAGAATATCAAAGTGCATTGGAGAGAAGTACTCCACTGATATCTGTTTTATGGTGAAGACCGATGAAACCCTCATGGGGGCAGTAGAACCAAGGACCATATGGGTCATTGAGCTTGGATATAAGGTGGATGATAACATTTTGGATCTCTATGCAAAGATGCTGCTAGATGCTCCATTGGATGAAAAAACTAAACATTTTGGCACTGCAGAAGAAAAATCTCTTGAAGTCAAAATTGGTTTCAATAAGAAGAGAAGGGAAAATAAAATAGATAAGATGTTTGTATTTGTGCAGAATTTCATTCATAGGATAGAAATTGACATGGGTTCTGGATCCAAACCGACAGGAGAACCGATAACAGAACCGACAGTGGCTAGTACTCTAGAATTAAAAAACCCTGAAACTTACATTTCTACCATCACTTCTGATTTTGATCCAGAGGACAATGAACCTCTAGCATTCAAAAGGGTACAAAGGAAGAAAGTAGATCAGCCACTGGTAGAGGAGAAGAAGGTGGAGCCAAGGAGGAAACTTGTGAGAAAGGTAACAAAACCTACTGCACACCCACCTCCGGCAAGGAAGCCTACTCAAAAGAGAAAACTAGTTACATCCACTCCAGCAACCCCCAACAAAAATAAGAAGAGTGATGATGCTATTGAATCTAGTAAGGCTAAAATGACCCATGCTGAATTAATTGATGAAATTATAAAGGATGGAATTTTGAAAAATGTATCTATGTACTATGAGAGTTTAGAGGATAATGAGCAGAATGAGATAGAAGAGGCAATTTTGTTGCACATAGGTATTTTGAAGGAAATTCCTCCCTCATTATACAATAAACTAGATGCTACAAGACTTGAAACAGTCAAGAGGGATAGAGAGATCAAATAGGTAGAACTTTTGAACTTGTGTGGTGCAATAAGTAATGAAGAAATGAAGAGGTGTATAGATGTTGCTACTAGGACATTATTTAGTAGCAAAACCCATAAAATAAGCCTAATGATGGGTAGGGTTAATGAGGTTATAAATGAGACCAGTTAGGTTTGGGCCAAATTCTTCAAGAAGAATCCAAACTTTCTTACCTCTCATGAAGAATTTGTTAAGGAAACAACTTCCACCAATCCGGATAAATCAAAAGGGAAAGGTATTTTGGGAAGTTTTGAACCAATTTTGGATATATTGGCAGAAAATAAGGGTGTACAGACACCACCGACTGCTAAGGAGAGTGTACAGTTTATACCGACAAAAACTATTTTTGAGCAAGGCAATGTACATGATACTGAGAATATTATGGATAATACTCCACTGATAGTAATTGTTACTGCACCAAGTGGCAATGTAAAGGAGGTTAAAGTAAAGGTAAAGGGATCTGAGACTACACTGGTAGTAGATATTGATTCCTTGACAAAGATTTTGGCAATTGACACTTCTCAAGTTGAGAAGAAATTAATAACTAAGATGAGTCCCACTGAATTAATGATGGTAGCTACTCAAAAGCTACTAAAGGAGGGATCTGTAGATAAGGGAATAATAGATCAATCAATTACTATTTTGCATAGATTAATCCCTAATTGTATGACTGAGAATGAAGCAAGCCCTTCCGACAAGCTTAAGACACTAACAGAGCACATATCTAACAATTTTCACTCACTGTAGCAGATATCAGACCGACAGACACTAGAGAGATTCTTTGTAGCTAAAAGAGCTGCCTTTGACCAAATCATTGTAACTGAGAAGAAGAAAATTCAAGATAAACTCATTCTTATTGAGAATTGTTTAAAATAGTGTACAAATATCTGCAGGGTTTGTTGTAACATAGAAATTCTTACATCAAATGTAGATAGTAGATTGAAGGAATTACATGATTAGGTAGCTAACATTGCAAATTCTTTTGATGGATTGACCTCTCTAACAACATTTGTTGATGGTCAAATTTTGTCTTTGGATAATCAATTTTTTTCTTTTGAGAAGGAGAGAGAAAAGATCATTCGAAGAGCAAGGAGTCTTAGAGGATTGGTGAGTCCAAGACTGGATTCACTGGGTGTGCACAAGAGAAAATGTATGGACATGATTGCAAAACCCACACTAGTAGAAGTCTCAAAGAAGGAAACACTTGCACACTTACTGAGTGGACTGGTATCCATATTTGAAACCTTCAAAACCAGCTATGATACATACCTATAGTTGTTGGACAAGGCTTTCCCGAAAATTTTGAAGTTAGTCAAGCTCCGATAAAATAATTAGTATTTATTCATACTTTTCTAAACCAAATTATTTCAATTCTTTCACCGGTCTTTGGCATTGATGCCAAAGGGGGAGTGTATATATGTGAAAAATATCAGAAAAATATCAGACAAGAACACATGGGAAGGATATCAAAAGGAGTGTATTGCTCAGGGGGATCATATATCATTTTTTAGTTGGACTGACAAGGAATCTATTTTTCACATGAGTGTTTCCATCAATGCCAAAGGGAGAGATTGTTGGCAATTGACACTCATTGCATTCATTTTGTTGTCATTGATGGCAACAATATTAGATGGGAGTCATATACTAGCATTAGGAAGGCATTCACTGGAAGACATCGACATTGGAGTGTGCAGGGTTACAACCGGCATCGACACTGACATCCAACACTTCAAGGAGGCCGACATCAAGGAAGATTTATTTGGAAAATTATTTTGTAATTGTTGTATAAGGCCGACATTGTATATCTTTTTGTATTGTAAGCCAACATAAGGCATATTGTTTGTAAAGGGTATATAGGTCAGTTTGTTAGGTCATTATGAGATGATAATATAGAACATGTGGATGAGATTGTGGATTATAACAGAATAGGATTGTGGAATGCAAAGATCATTTTGTATGCGAATGTTGTATCATGCAATGATCTATAGATATTTTGTAAGGCATTCTTGGAGGGAAGGAGATACCAGTAGAAGTGTCCAGGGTTTATGAACCGGTACAAAGAAGAGCCATAACCGGAACTCTTTTTGGCATAGGAGATGCATTTTGTGAGTTCGTTAATATTTTTTTTCTTCAACAGAAGCTTGTAATCAGTGAGACTCTTTAGTGACGAGCAGTGTGCCTTCTTGCATGTGTAGGCCCCCTCTCTATGTAATATCTTTCATATGGCCATTGAATTGATATTGCGAGTCACAAATCCCACCATGGTTTTTCCTCTTTGAGGTTTTCCACATATAAATTCTTTGTGGTATGGTGTTCATTCACGTGGATGGTTTATTTGCTTCAAGTTATATGCTTATTAATTTACCGGTTTATGTGTGTATGGTATAAAAACATAAAATCTTATCTTACCAGCAAAACACTGATTCACCCCCCCTCTCAGTGTTCTTGGATCCCAAAACTATTATCTACAGTAGTGCATACAAAAAATAGTATAGTGTAGATGCAACATAGGACATAACACGTCTCAAACTCAAATAAAAGTTTATCGACTATTGCAGAAAATGCACGAAATCAAAATATGGCTAAGGGAAACTACAAAAATTAATGTTTAACAACCAAATACATAAGCTATCAATCTCAAAACAAAGATCAATTACACTAATTTTCAATCACAACGACAAAAATGGGACCCAGAACTCTAAATTTCTAACAAACTCAACTATTAGAAATAAGGCACAAAATTACAGAATAACAAAAGATATCTTACAAAACACATAACATACATTCCTCTTTCTCTTTTTCAAACACTATGCATATATTAAATGGGATCTAGAACCACCGATATGGAATAATGCAGAATGGACAATAATATTTGAATAAGAAAGATGCATAGCAAATCTCAAAATGTCGCAATGAACCACAACCCAAAAAGCTTCTTCAATACACACACAACAAAATGCTAATTCGAAAAGAAACTCCAATCATCCAAAACATACGTAGAAAATCATCTCCCAATCCAAGATTAAAATCCAAAAGCTCTTTTCAGAAAACTTCATGGTAATATCCTCTTTCTAGCCATACCAATCATAATAATCTTCATAATCAAAAAATAATAATCATGCTAATAATCCTAAAAGATAATAATAATAATAACTACCCTTCTCCAAAATCGAGAGAAAAAAAAGATTAAATGAAAACCACCAAACATAACTTCCAATAACAAATAATAAAAAGGGGTATGCAAATAAATGAATAAACAAACAAATAAATAGACCAATAAATAAATAAATACACAATTAAACATAATGCTCACCCAATATAATTCCATCAAATAATCATAAATTAATTATAAACTCCCAATAAATAAATATATTCATATATATCCATACCTACCGTCATTATTTATTAATTTTACACAAATAAACTATAATTAATAATTAATTAATTACTTAATTATTCACCACACTTCTATAACTCAACCCAACATAAATTAGATAAAATACCACATAACACTTAACAATACGACTCTAGCCAAACACTAGAACTAACAAGACACAAACTAAGCCTAGAGTTTGATAAGACCTTATGTCATCTTTGATCAACTTGCCTTTGGGATTAGAGACATGCTTAGACTTGCGAGACCAGTTGGAGTTGATGCCTAGTATCTACATCTTGTATGACACCAAACATCTATACATGGCATATACACATATATATAACATAAAGTAATCAAACAGGTGAAAGAGAATCGTGACAACACACCTTTCTCATAAATGAGTGGTGTAACGTCATCCCTTTCATGTCCATAGTAATAATAAAATCATGAAAAAACGTAACATCATCACATCCAATATAAGCATGAAGTAGGGTTAGCACATGGCGCAACATCACCATAAATAAATATAAACCATATCAAGCATATAAATAACAAAATATATGTCCCAATATCATAATAGTCCTAAGTATATCATCATCCACATAGAAACATAACATATCAACTATCAACATCAAATATCTAACATCAAACTAGAAGCATCAGAAACATAAATAAATCCATAAGTATCTGACAAGAGTATCATAAAAGAGCACGTCAAGGAAGGGCACTACATGTACTTGTGTGATTATTCTCATTTACATATTGTTGGTCATGGTAAAGTTAGAATTAATTTTCTTGATGATAGAATAAAAAGGATTAGTAGTATGTTTCATACGCTTGGACTGGTTTAAATCTATTGTCTTTGAGAAAACTAATAGATGCAGATGCACAAGTGGTCTTTTCTAATGAAGGATGCAAAATGGTCAGTGGTGCTATGGTGATTGCAAGAGGTCAAATTTGGCACACTGTATAACCTAGATGCATACACTATTGAGTGTAATAGTACTTCTATGAAAAGTAGATATGTGAATACTTCATTGGAAGAGGTGAAGGTTTCACCTTCAGCAGATGGTCATGGTTTTTGGGTACCTAAGAGTGTTTTTTACTTGCTGATAAGACTATGTTATGACACTAGAGACTTGGCCACATTAGAGAAAAGGGTCTAGAAAGGCCTTGAAAAAAAAAAAAACCTTGTTGAAGGTTTGAATGATTGTAATCTTGAATTTTATTTATGTGAGCATTGTATTTATGGAAAACAAAACCATGTTCAGTTTTACTCGAGTTCTTATAAATATTGTGGTGTGCTAAATCTTATTCATTCTAATGTGTTTGGTCCTATAGATGTTCCTTCCATTGTAAAATCCACATACTATATTTCATTTATTGATGATTATAGTAGAAGAATATGGGTATATTTTTTAAAGAGTAAATATAAATTTTTTAGTCAATTTAAAGAATTTAAAGTAATTTTTGAGTTACAAACTTGAAAGAAAATATTATTATTGAGGATTGATAATGAAAATGAATTTTGCTGTAATGATTTTGATAGATTATGTAAATACTGTGGAATTAATTGACAAAAGACAACTTTGTATTCTCCATAGCAGAATGTAGTTACAAAAGGAATGAACATGACACTAATGGAGAAGGCTACAAATATGTTGAGTGGTGCTATTCTAGAACAAAAAATTTGGGCTGAAGTTGTTGCCACTACTTATTACCTAATTAACAAGTCTCCTACATTAGCTATTGTTGATAAAATTTCTATGGAGGCATGGTCAAGTAATAAGCCCTTATTGAGACATATTAGAGTGTTTGGTTGCAAGGCATATGCACATGTTCAAAAGAAGAAGTGAAAAAAGTTAGAGAACAAGGCCATGGAATGTGTTTTCATCAGATATAATTATAGTATGAAAGGATACAAGCTTTGGTACCTTGTTTCACATAAGGTTACATAGTAGAAGTTTTATTTTTAGAAAAACTAAGCCTGCTTAT